>NC_081247.1:3365620-3721239 GCF_902713425.1 Acipenser ruthenus | reverse complement strand
AACAGGGTGGGCGGTATTAGGCAGTACCGGACCGCCCAAAGGTGTAATGAGTTCCTGAAAGTTCTGGTATTTCCCAGTGCCGCCCACCCTGGAAGGTCTAAGAAAATGGGACACTGTTGTGAAAAAGACAAATAAATAAGTTTTGTGGTTTAAAACTTGAACAGTATATCTGTCCAGGTGAAAAGGCACTGGTCGTCTATTGAAAGTTAATGTACCCGCCTGCAAAGGGTACTAGCCAATGAGATGCCATTTTCTAAACCTTTTATAATACACATCAGATACTGTTCTCTATGGAATACACTGTTACCCTGATATTGATTATTATTATTATTATTATTTATTTCTTAGCTGACGCCCTTATCCAGGGCAACTTACAATTGTTACAAGATATCACATTATTTTTACATACAATTACCCATTTATACAGTTGGGTTTTTACTGGAGCAATCTAGGTAAAGTACCTTGCTCAAGGGTACAGCAGCAGTGCCCCCACCGGGATTTGAACCCACGACCCTCCGGTCAAGAGTCCAGAGCCCTAACCACTACTCCACACTGCTGCCCCTGATGCGATACAGCCATCTTTAATGTCTTTCTAATATACAGTAGACCCTGATATTGATGGAAATTGTCATATTTTACTTGCTCCTAATGCCGTTTTCCTCCCTCCTCTCTGTTTGAACTTGTGCTGAGGAATGTCTGTACCAAGTCTAGTGATCGTAATTTCAGTCTGATCTTTGCTTGAATGCTAGTTCAAGACTTTTTTTGTTTTATCTGAGACTTGACTTAAGATAACTTCACTCGCTCTGACTCCACTTTCCTCTTTCCTCCCTGTGTTTCAGATCTTTGTAGAGTTTGTCTCAGTCTTCGACTGTCAGAAGGCCATGCAGGGGCTGACTGGGCGCAAATTTGCAAACAGAGTCGTTGTGACCAAATACTGCGACCCAGACGCCTACCATCGCAGAGACTTCTGGTAGAAATGGAGAGAACGAGTGGGGAGGAATAGGGTGGAGGGGAAGAGATGCTGCGATCCTGAATTGTACCACCGCTGAGACCGCTGTCAGAAAGAGAAAGGAGCACACAAAATAAAATGAGGATGGGGTGTCCTGAGGGGAGGGAAACGACTTGAGTGCCCTTGACAATTGCATTTTCTTGAAGGTGTATTTTCAGGGTCTAAGATTTAGAGTAGCACTGGACCAAGTTTATTGGAAGCTACTGTTTTATGGGTCTTGGAAGTTAGACTGCAGTTCAAGCTGATCAGATTTATTAAATGCTCTTTCATTGTCATTAAGTTGGAGTCACTGAAAGCACAGTGTTAATGGTCATGGAATATTATGGTTGGTTATATTAAAGCAAAGCTGGCGAGCGGAACGTAAAACCTGTCCATTAGTCAAACTACTTCAAAGAAAGCAAAAGGCAAACAAATTAAACGTTTGAATAGTGCTGAATTTTAGAAATACTAAAATAACCTTAATAAATTCAGTGACTAACATTTTGATAGAAGCCTTTCTCGGTGTCTTTTAAATTTGTTTAATTGAGTTGAAGTTTCTTTTAGTCTTTCTAAAGAAATTGGATCCTCCATGACCCATTAAACACCCAATTTGAGAACTTGCTCCAGTCCCTTGACATCTTTGCCTCTCACATTAACTCCAATACAATTTTCTGAACACGTGAAATGTTTGTGTGTTCGTTTCTCCACCATTGTTAAATAATTACAAAATTAGTATTGACAGTAATATGTGAAATGTAAATTAGGCTGACATTGTGGGGTATCAAGCTTGATTATTATTTAACAGGACACCCCTAAAATATATTCAGGGGGGAGAGGAACAAAGGTGAGGGAACTTTTTTAGGCAACTTTTTTTTGTTTTGGCCAATTATTGAACACAACTTTTTCAATTTGTTTTCTTATTTTGCCATTTTCCTTTGCAGTTATAACTGTGCAACTTAAAGTTTTTGGAGGTCTGGGGGTGTGGGTCAATTTTTATGTTTTAAAAAGCCTGTACGATTAATTTGTGTGAAGTTATATTGAAATGTAAAAAAAGACAGGATTTTTTTAATTTGCTTAAATAAACATGTACCAACCCTAACTTTTATAGTTTTCAGGCAGCATTTGTGTTTTATTGCTTTATTATAAATCACTGAGCCACTCTTATTGAAACGCCAGATTTCAGACCATTCGAGTGTCATCTCCTGTATGGCAGGATACAGACTGACAGCTCTAAAGACAAGGAAAAGAGCAGTAGCTGTGTTTAAATGAAAACAGGGTTTACATAGGGTAACATGTCCAGTCTACCCTGTCTCTTATATCGGGTAATATGCCCAGTGGGCCCTGTCTCTTAAATCGGTTAATGTCCTGTGGACCCTGATGGAAGAAACGGGGTCGGTCGGGCATATCAACTGATAACTGAAGCGAAGCACTCCAAATGTTTTTTTGAAATATTCATTTATTTTTAGTTATTTGATGGTTTCTTCAGTGGAAAATCTTGTTCCATGCACAACAGGTTTCACCGCTTTCAGTTTAGGAGGTGTTTCTTACCAGCTGAGTTGTGATTGGGTGGGGCGGAGCTATCCAGAGTCACCAACAGGAAAGCATCAGGTTTGATTGACGCCCGTTGCATTCGATTTTCCTCAGCTTGGATACCTCAGCCCCGGCTGCTGGTCCGAAGCACAATAAACTGAGAACGATGGCATTGAGCAGAAAGGCCCTGCAACCCGATGCACAGTAACAGGATTCAGGACGAGTCGATAAAGAACCTGGCTCTAAAAGAAATATTACTTTGAAACATCAGAGTGATTTATTAGTGTCTCCTGGTGAATAAAAGAGCAAGCAGTCATCTGGACCCCTCTTTAAACCAGTCTAGCAAGCAATAAAAAAAATAAACAAATCTCTCCTATTCTTGTAAACCTTTAAGACATTCCCTACATATTAATAAATTGATCTTTTTTTTTTTTGTTTGTTTGCAATTTACCTAACCACTTTCTGAGAACAATTTAAAATTGTGTGCGTTAAACTACTTCGTAGCGATACAAAAATATAAATTAAATGAAAAAATTGTTGCCTACAGTTCCATAGCCTTAAAAGTGAAACAAACAGCCAGAGAAAAAAGGGGGAAAAGATTAATGTGAGATGTGTTTAAGGTTTTTCATAGTCTGTTCCCCTTTCACTGCTTCCCTCATCGGTGTGTAGTAAAGTAGTACCCCCCGTTCGGTGAATCCAGAGGAATATGAAATTCACCTCACCTTACAATGAGATACAAGAAATACTAAGACGCTTAAATAGCAAATGTGTCTATTAGAAGTCTTTGTCTCTTCATTGGGATTTTTAGTATCTCTGGTAATTGTGTTGCAGTAACAGGACCTGTTAAAATGAACTGAGCCTCCCAGAACTATACATTGATGGGGAAAGCAGTGAAAAGGGGTTTGAAGCTCTTAAAAGGGAATAGATTTGAAAACCTCGGGACTTTCTAAACGTTTGGGAAATTAAACGTAAGCTAACAATCCTACTTGTTTTTAAGTGTGAGTGTCTTCCTCTAATCTCTAATGTTGAGCGAGTGTTTTCTCTCTTGCACTATTTGTATGACTTACTCCCCTCTCCCGGTACCTCAGTTTTATAAAAGCTAATTCGTGGTGTGTGGGATGTCTCTTGTATGTTCAAGTGTTGGGTGGATGCTTCTAATCCTGTTGAGTGTGTTTCGTTGTCTTGAACTATTTGTATAACAGACCCCTGACACAGCAAAGTGCAGAGAATGAAATCTCAACTTCAGAAAAAATCACAAACGAGAGGAGGCCATTCAGCCCATCGGTGCTCGTCTGGTTCTTCGTAGCTGATTGATCTCAACTTCGTCAAGTCTAGTCTTAAAGGATCCCGGTGAGTCCACATCAACCACTCGAGTTGGTAACCCATTCCATCCCCTCACCACTGTGGGAAGAAGTGTCTCCTTCCCTGTCTCTTGGGTTCATTTCCACACTGTATGTCTTCCGGTCCTGGTTACTGGGCTTAAATTATTGGCGATGGGGTTGGGCTGTTTCATGATTAGAGGCAGCCACCCAACACTTAGAAACAATGTGACGTAAAATGGCAGCTTCTCTTTGTCTTGTAAAACTACAATGATGAGGGAGGAAGTGAATGGAGAATTGGAGTTTTTGAAAGAGGAGAGGAGGCTAAAAGAAAGTTAATTCAAAAACTACTTTTATTCTTGTTTCTTTCCAGACTCTCTCTGGATGAGTTTAGAGCAGGTACAGATGGGGTGTGTGGTGTCTTTTTTTGTATTTTTATTTCATGTACAAAAACAATAAAATTAATTACCAAAACAATTGATGAAATAAAAATGTTAATGAATGAGAAGTGTTTCAGATAGATAAATGATCGAAAAAAGATGCCAATTGTAGATTTTATTTATTTTCCTTCTTGGTCTGAAATGTTTTATGTTCTGTGGTACAAAATGACCCATATTGAGTTACACAAGATAAATTGTTTGATTTTTTTGAGGATGCAACATTGCAAAACATACGACATGATTTATTTAGATTTCTAGAAAGCTTTTGACAAAGTCCCGCATAAAAGATTAATTCTCAAACTGAACGTAGTAGGGATTCAAGGAAATGCATGCACATGGATTAGGGAGTGGTTAACATGTAGAAAACAGAAAGTACTGATTAGAGGAGAAACCTCAAAATGGAGCGAGGTAACCAGTGGTGTACCACAGGGATCAGTATTAGGTCCTCTGCTATTCCTAATCTACATTAATGATTTAGATTCTGGTATAGTAAGCAAACTTGATTAAATTTGCAGACGACACAAAAATAGGAGGAGTGGCAAACACTGTTGCAGCAGCAAAGGTCATTCAAAATGATCTAGGCAGCATTCAGAACTGGGCAGACACATGGCAAATTAAATTTAATAGTGAAAAGTGTAAAGTATTGCATGCAGTCAATAAAAATGTGCATTATAAATATCATATGGGAGATACTGAAATTGAAGAAGGAATCTATGAAAAAGACCTAGGAGTTTATGTTGACTCAGTAATGTCTTCATATAGACAATGTGGGGAAGCTATAAAAAAGGCCAACAAGATGCTTGGATATATTGTGAGAAGTGTTGAATTTAAATCAAGGGAAGTAATGTTAAAACTTTACAATGCATTAGTAAGACCTCACCTAGAATATTGTGTTCAGTTCTGATCAACTTGTTACAAAAAGGATATTGCTGCTCTAGAAAGAGTGCAAAGAAGAGCAACCAGAATTATCCCGGGTTTAAAAGGCATGTCGTATGCAGACAGGCTAAAAGTATTGAATCTATTCACACTTGAACAAAGCAGACTACGCGGTGATCTGATTCAAGCATTCAAAATCCTAAAAGGTATAGACAGTGTCGACCCAGGGGACTTTTTTGACCTGAAAAAAGAAAAAAAAGCAGGAATTACATCTTTAAATTAAATCTGGAGTTGCTTTAATCAGAAAACATTGCAGCTTAAAGCCTTACAGCTGCGTGTATTTTTCTGATAACAAGCTGAAACTCAGAGCAGCTGATTCAAATTCCGCGGCGTTCTGAGACGCGGGGCGGAGCCCGCAGCACAAACAAACAAAAGGCAGGCAGTCTTCCCAGTGACAGCGTGTGGAAGCGACAGCGTGGGAGAAGTACGAGTGGACAAGTACAACGCAGTTAGAAGCAGGTTGAAAGCAGGTTGACAGCTGCAGAAGCTAAACTAAAAAAAAAAAAAAAAAATTGTCTTCAAGCCAGTAATCTGTGACAACTGCATGATGTGTGTGGGAAATCCGAGAAAACCCAACAGAACTCAACCAAGTTTGTGTAAAGTGTCGCACGATCCAGGACTTGCTTCAACGAGTAAGCCTGCTAGAAAAGGAGCTGGAGGAAATGACAGCAACAGGAGCTTGAGGAGCTGACACACCCACAATTCATGGAAGTCTGCACCCCTAGCAGACTGAAAGCAACCAGGGAGATGGAAGAGTCTCGAAACAGCTGAGTTCAGATAGGCAGAAGCAGGGAAAAAAAGAAACTTCGTCAAACACAACCACCAGAAATCCAGACATCCAACAAATTTGAGCCACTTCAACATTTGGATGACCAAAACAAACATCAAGAGAATGAAAGAAACAACACCCAGGACCCTATAAACAGTGCTGACCAGACAGCAAACAGAAGGGAGGTCATGATTGTTGGGGACTCCATATTGAGAAACACAGCAAGTTCAGTTTGCAGTTTGGACCCCCTTACTACAACAGTGTGCTGCCTTCCAGGAGCCTCTGTCAAGCACATCACTGAGAACATGGACAGGCTCCTAGAACGAACAGGAGATGACCCGGTAGTAGTCGTCCACATCGGTACAAACGACATTGGAAGAGACAGACCAAGATCCCTGCAAAACAAATTCAGAGAGCTAGGAAGGAAATTAAAAGGAAATTTCTGGGATACTGCCGGCACCTTGCAAAGAACCATATGGACAGCTGGAAATACAAAATCAAAATGCATGGCTGAAATCGTGGTGCACACAGGAAGGCTTCATCTTTCTTCAACATTGGAGCACTTTCTACAACAAGGACTATCTATACAGGTGGGACGGACTGCACTTAAACAAAAGGGGAACCAATCTACTCGGAGAAAGGATCCTTGAGGAGGTCCAGAAGCATTTAAACTAGAAAGGAAGGGGTGAGAAAACAAAAAAACAGAAGGGAGACCACATCAAAACAAGGGCAACAACTCAGGTAAGACCACTATTAAATGTATTTATCTTAATGCTAGAAGTCTCAGAAACAAAATGTTAGAACTTGAAGCTACTGCACTAACAAGTAACTACGATGTGATAGGTGTTACAGAAACTTGGTTGTCTGAGAGTGATGGAGACGAATATAATATTAGTGGGTACACACTGTATAGGAAAGACAGGCAGGACAGAAGAGGCGGAGGGGTAGCGCTATACATAAGAAATAGTCTTGAAGCCCAGGTGTTAAATCAGGACAAAGAAAACAATGCAGAATCAATATGGGTCAGAATAATGGACACAAATTCAAAGGGCATAATAATAGGAGCATGCTATAGACCGCCAAATTCAGACGCTGAGCAAAATAATCTGTTGTACAATGACATTCGAAATGCTTGTAGAAAAGGAGAAGCCATACTAATGGGGGATTTCAACTTCCCCCATATAAAATGGGAAAACCCGATGGGGGGCACGACGGACGAAATTGAAATGGTGGAAATGACAAATGACTGCTTCCTAACGCAATTTGTCAAGGCACCGACTAGAGGGGAGGCATGCCTTGATTTAGTCTTTTCAAATAACGAAGACAGAATAACTAAAACAGAGGTCAGAGAGCCATTGGCAAACTCAGACCACAACATGGTCTCATTTGAAATATTTTTTAAAACCCCAAAAGTAATGACTAAAGCTAAGGTTTACAATTTTAGAAAAGCAAACTACGAAGGTATGAAACAGAGACTAACAGAAGTAGATTGGAGTAAAATAGAGAAAACATCCACAGAAAAAGGATGGCTGTTTTTTAAAAATGTAGTACTAGAGGCACAAAACAATTACATCCCAAAAGCAGACAAATCTAAATCTAAAACAAAATGGCCAAAATGGTTTAATAGATCAATTTAAAAAAATATTCAGCGAAAAAAGGCACTTTACAGAGTGTTTAAAAGGGACCAAAAACAAAGCACACAGAAAGAGTACTTGGAACTGCAAACACAAGTCAAAAAGGAAGTTAGAAAGGCCAAGAGAGAGATAGAAATCAATATTGCTAAGGGGGCTAAAACCAATTACAAAATATTTTTCCAATATTATAAAAGCAAGAGAACATTCAAAGAGGAGGTTAAATGTCTAAGAGACACAAATGGCAAAATCATAGATGAAGAAAAAAAAAGTAGCAAATATATTAAATGATTACTTTTCACAGGTTTTTACAAAGGAGGACACTGACAACATGCCCCACATGTCGACCTGTTCCTATCCAATTTAAAATAACTTTAGCATAACAGAGGCAGAAGTGTTGAAGGGACTAGGAGCTCTTAAAATAAACAAATCCCCTGGGTCGGATTAGATCCTCCCAATAGTACTCAAAGAAATGAAAGAAGTTATTTACAAACCGCTAACCAAGATCATGCAACAGTCTCTTGACACAGGGGTTGTACCGACAGACTGGAAAATAGCAAACGTAATACCGATCCACAAAAAGGGAGACAAAACCAAACCAGGTAACTACAGACCAATAAGCCTGACTTCTATTATATGAAAACTTATGGAAACTATAATAAGATCCAAAATGGAAAATAACCTATATGGGAACAATATCCTGGGAGACAGCCAGCATGGTTTTAGGAAAGGGAGATCATGTCTAACTAACCTACTTGACTTTTTTGAGGATGCAACATTGAAAATGGATAATTGCAAAGCATACGACATGGTCTATTTAGATTTACAGAAAGCTTCTGACAAAGTCCCGCATAAAAGATTAATTCTCAAACTGAACGCAGTAGGGATTCAAGGAAATGCATGCACATGGATTAGGGAGTGTTTAACAGGTAGAAAACAGAAAGTACTGATTAGAGGAGAAACCTCGAAATGGAGTGAGGTAACCAGTGGTGTACCACAGGGATCAGTATTAGGTCCTCTGCTATTCCTAATCTACACTAATGATTTAGATTCTGGTATAGTAAGCAAACTCGTTAAATTTGCAGACAACACAAAAATAGGGGGAGTGGCAAACACTGTTGCAGCAGCAAAGGTCATTCAAAATGATCTAGACAGCATTCAGAACTGGGCAGACACATGGCAAATGACATTTAATAGAGAAAAGTGTAAGGTACTGCATGCAGGCAATAAAAATGTGCATTATAAATATAATATGGGAGATAATGAAATTGAAGAAGGGAACTATGAAAAAGACCTAGGAGTTTATGTTGACTCAGAAATGTCTTCATCTGGACAATGTGGGGGAAGCTATAAAAAAGGCCAACAAGATGCTCGGATATATTGTGAGAAGTGTTGAATTTAAATCAAGGGAAGTAATGTTAAAACTTTACAATGCATTAGTAAGACCTCACCTAGAATACTGTGTTCAGTTCTGGTCACCTCCTTACAAAAAAGGATATTGCTGCTCTAGAAAGAGTGCAAAGAAGAGCAACCAGAATTATCCCGGGTTTAAAAGGCATGTCGTATGCAGACAGGCTAAAAGAATTGAATCTATTCAGTATTGAACAAAGAAGACTACCCGGTGATCTGATTCATGCATTCAAAATCCTAAAAGGTATAGACCATGTTGACCCAGGGGACTTCTTTGACCTGAAAAAAGAAACAAGGACCAGGGGTCACAAATGGAGATTAGATAAAGGGAAATTCAGAAGAGAAAATAGGAGGCACTTTTTTACACAGAGAATTGTGAGGGTCTGGAACCAACTCCCCAGTAATGTTGTTGAAGCTGACACCCTGGGATCCTTCAAGAAGCTGCTTGATGAGATTCTGGGATCAATAAGCTACTAACAACCAAACGAGCAAGATGGGCTGAATGGCCTCCTCTCGTTTGTAAACTTTCTTATGTTCTTATCCCAGAAAGCAGTACTACTGCATGTTAATTCATGCCATAACTGTATACCCCCTTCAGTAAAACATATAACTTTAAGTGGGACCGCTTGTATAATTTGTACAAAGCCTTTAAAACACATGCTACTTACATCACTATCCTCCATTTTTTTTTGCTATTATTTCATTGTTATCAGTTGCTACGATACTCTGATTTAATTTTTCTTAAGACAGCGGTATCTGAACCAATCCCTGTTCTATTTAATACAGCCAGGTTGTTTCTCTCGGGACCCCTGAATGGTGTCGCTTTCAAGGCATCTGAAGTGTGCAATACTGTGCCCCTGTACCGCACGTTAAAACGCAGTGTTTTAGGATGCGATAGTGTTATGGTGAAGTTCATTTTACACGATCTATGCTTGCAATATCCATTTATTTGAAGATAAGGTTTATTTGTCCTTCTCTTATGTGCAGTACTGAAACTGTGGTTTTTTGATATTAAGACACAGTAGGGGTTTGACTGATTTTATATGCAAATAAACCTGCCCATGTATATTTTTTGAAATACCTTCCTTTTTTATTATTATTTTTTAAATTCAACCACACTTCTGCTGGCAATGTAAAATGTGCAGTTTCTGGAATCGAACATTTAAAATCAGAAAATGTTGCTTTATTTGATAAAATGCAATTTAAAGTATCCTTACTGATTAATGCGTTATCTGGGTCATTTTCATCTGCATCTGAAAAATCGAATTCAGAGTCAACAGCATTATGCTCGCTGTCCAGATCAGTGTCAGTGCGATCATATCGGTTGATTCCTGTGTTGCTGTACTGTTTTTAAAACTTGGTACAGCCATAAAAGAGTTGAACTCAACAACATCAAATGCCCCGGAAAGTGATGTTTCTATTTTATCTTCTACCTCTGTTTGTACACCTCTACTTATTTTTGAAGAGCTTAATTCTTTAACTAGATTGTGACTCTGTTTAATTTGAGTGCAATCGTGAATATTCCTTTTCTTATGTGCTGTCAGTTTTAAAGGATACTCTCTTTGTTTTCCTGTGAAAGTAAAACCTGTATGTGCTGCATTTACTTGTAACTGACATGTCTCTAAACTACAGACAAAACCAAATGAGTCCGAGCTGCTATCTGTGTTTAAGGGAATACCTAAGCAATCAAAATGGAACCACTGGTTACAAATGTCACAAGCTAGCATTGGGCTTTTACTTTTATTGGGTGATTTACAAACACAAAAAAAAATAAATAATATATATATATGTGTATATATGTATATATATATATATATATTAACACTGGTTCATCACTATCAAAGTCTTTTTTATAATTTCTTCTTTTACCTTTTTGGTTTCTTTGACATTTCTCTTCAGTTTCTTCATAAAATAAAACATTTGTATCAATTTCTACATGTACTAGTGTACTAACACTGTCTACATTATTTTCTGATTTTAAAATATTCACACCTCCTCTACAAGTGTGTGTATGTTGTTTCTATTTTCTTCCCATATTCTAGACAGCAGTACCTGACTCCTCCTGCAAGCTGCAGGTCGTGTGTGTGGCCAATTCATAGATTTTGCTACTAATTGCCAAAATTCCTTGTTATTTGTGCCTCTATCAGTAGTTTCCTTTATGTAATGTATTGCATTTGCTATTTGTTTGTAATCCAAATTATTTTTCTTCCCTTTACATTTCTTATGTTTAATGCCACTGCCTCCTTTTAGTTTCAGACAAAGTCTAGAACAAAAATCTGGATTATTAATAGAATTCTAGTTTGTTTTACCATGACACCTTGCCTCACCTCTCTCCTGCATCACCTCCTCTTTGTCCTGCCTCACCTCTGCATCCTGCCTCACCTTCTCTGTCTCCTGCCTCACCTCCTGTCCGTCCTGACTCGCCTCTCCTTGCCATGTTACCTGCTACTGTCCCTTCACATCTACCTGCCTTTCTCTGAACTGTCACACTTATCTTTTTCTCCTTTCTCTTTCTCTTTCCCTTTTGCCACTTTCCCTTTCTCTCCCCTCTCTCCTGCTCTGGCACCTCTCTCTGACCTGGCCTGTATGCCTAAAGCCCTTGTTACACGAGTCAATTTACTAGCAACTTTTATCGCCTGCGACCAAATCCCGTGAGGATTGCCCCGTGTACCAGCCCTGACAACGTATTGTCAACGTTCTGGCAACTGCGTGGCAACGCGATTGCTTGAGTGGACAGCAATCCTACTCCAAGCAACAGGTTCCAGGCAATATCCAATCAGAGCACTGGTGTGTGTCACGTGATTCTGTCTGCTACAGTGAAAACAACACTTGAAATGGAAACGAAAGCCACAATTACCTGGACTCAGGAGAAAGAAATACTTCTCATAGAGTTTTATGAAGGTTGGTCAACGCATCGTCATTTCGGTAGTGGACTATTTTGATAACAACCAATGCTGGGAGAGTTACTTTTAACAAGTTTGTAAAACTACTTAAAATCTTTGTCCAACTACCGTTAACTACGCCCGAACTGCACCTTTGTTCAGGTCTCTCCTTCTTAATATTTAAAATACCTTTGTATAAAAGACAGCAATAATAATAATAATAATAGGGGAATAAAAATGTAGCTACTGTAACTCTGCTAAACCGATGTCCATGTTATGTTATTTTGTTACCTTTTTTTAAACCGTGATAATATAACCATAAAAGGCTGTTTTTTTATTATGACTGATATATATATATATATATATATGTATGTATATGTATATATATATATGTGTATATATATGCTGCTTTTTGTAATGAAGGTGGATTTAATTATTCTAATTGAACTGTACGTTAAATTGAGTTTTACATATTTGGCTTATTTGCTTTTATTCTGTAAACGTTACTACTTTATTGTTATAATTATTAGTTGTTCAATTATTTCAAGATGACAGTAATACTAAATAGTTGTACTGATGCTTGGTATTTGTAAGTATATGACCTGAAAACCAGAACTACGTGACGTAGTTCTTAAATATGATTGGATATTGCTTGGATTAAAGGCAATTTGTATCGAATGCGAGTTAACTGTTAGTTGTATTGTGTAACAGGTCAAATCCCCCGCGGTGACGTCACAGGCAACACGTTGCTGCAATTTATGTTGCCGGCGCATTGACTCGTGTAACAAGAGCCTTAGGGTAGCACACGACATCTACGTCAAGGATGCGGCAAACATTGCCACCATTCACATCCTGAAAGTGGACGAAAATCAGAACTCTCGATGGTAAAAACAAAAAATAGATATAACACACTTTAATTAAAGTGAGATTTATATCAGACACACTTTTAATTAATTAAAAAAGACAATAAAAATATATTACTGATAAGCATTTTTATTGATGGCATTTACCATGAAAAACATAACAAGAAAAACAAATAGCACAACAAATGTAAAAGCTGTAGAATTAAAGGATGAGAAAATATATTTCCTGTTATTGTTTATTGGATTTTTTTCGATGAAACGAATGTGTGCAGTTTAACTTTTGTATCACAAAAACACAAGTTAACATTAATGTTTTTATTATAAAATATATATAGTAATCCAATCAATTAATTTATTTTAGCATGTGGTATGTAAAAATGATTAATTATAATTAACGACATTTCAACTGACATAAATCTTTGTTAATACAATATCTTAGTGCAAAGAATTAAAAAAAATGTATGTTATACTTACAGAGTGGAACCGTCTGCAATTACTATTCGACATCTTCTTACTGTGTCCTCTTGCCACCTCAGCCCATGAGTAAGGATCTCGTCTCTGTGGTGGTGCAGCTGGTGTCCCTCTCACCACCAGCCGTGGGGTCACTCTGTGGAATGCACGTCTGGGTGCAGCAGGGTGGTCTTGATCCCCTGTGGAACGTTCAGCTGAAAGTAAGCTACACACCAGATCAGTTGGGCAAAGATGAGCATTCCATGGTCATCACTTAGATGCACCCCGTCACGGCACCACAGGTCAGAGCTCCTTGCAGGGAAGTGATCTACAGTGGAGAGGTACCTGTAGGAAGAGTTAAACAGGTTTTAATGGACAGTACTAATATCATGCTAATATCAGAGCTGTCACAAAAAAGCATGATCTAGTGATTGAACCGATAAACCACCAAGAGAAAGTGGGTAGCTGGGTATAATCCAAACAACAAAGCCATGAAGAAAAAAATAATAATTATCAATAATAACCATAATTGCTAATTGGTTTTGGGTTCTTTAAATGTCAAAAATATTCACATTGCTCCTACATACCTTACATTCATGCTGGCTGCAACTCAATGGTACTCTTGTCGCAACATGTCTTGATACGGGAACTCCACTGTCAGCCGGTTTGGAAAATCAATTACCACTACCTTTTAAAAACAGAATAATAACATTGTATGAATGTATTTATTTATTTAAAAAAAAAATGTATGAATAAAATAAAGTGTTCAATTTATGACCTTATTCCCTGTGCCCTGGGCTGAAGGGATAAGGCTGGCAAAATCCTTCCCTGCTTGTTGGATGGTGTTGTTCGAGAGGTTGTTCCCTGGTGCAATAAGACACACCAGGTCAGGCTCTTCAGGCAGGGTTTCGTTCAGCACCTCTTTACAGAGTGCTGCTGTATCCAAAGAGCAGGTCACCTTCGGGCATCTGGACGTCACCATCTACCAGGCTGCTCACATGCGAGTCGCCAAAAACCATAACAAACTAAAAAAAAAGAACACAAAATGGTCAGATCATTTTATTTAAAAACAATTTCTAAATAAATTAATTGATAGATTATGCTCGTTCTTTACAAACCTTTGAGTTCCTTCCTGCATTCTCAGGGAAAGCTGTCTTATGGTAGAGGCTGGTCACTGCTGATCTCGGCCACACGTTGGTCTTGTGCCGTTTACCATACAGCTGATGAATATCCATAGCTAATAAAGTACAGAAAAAGTTCGTTCTTTATTAGTAGCATTAATTATACAATGCAAAAATGGGTGGATAAAAAGAAAATAAATAATAAAATAAATTTGATGTACACAAAGTTTAATTTATGTATTTAAATTATATTTATTGTACTGCATTTTTTTTATTGCATATACACATAATCACATACAATTAATACAATTTAAAGTATATATTTAATGTAGATTACAATAAACAATGAAAATAATATATTATCATATAAATATAAAATATAAAAGGTCGTTTTAAAATATGTAATTACCTACGGATATTTATCGTAGACTTGAAATATTGCTGTTTTTGTGCTCTTCCGTTTGCCAGGAGTTAGAGACAACCGCTGTATGAAAGCAACGAGAGATTTATGGGGGGGGGGGGGGCGTCGCGTCCGGAGTGAGATGCGGAGGTAAGTTTTACCGGAAGTTGCTGCTGTTGCTTATTGTTGCTAGCTTCACATTGCTTGTCATGTAAACGCACTCTTTCGGAATATGCACAGCATAATAAACAGCACCTAGAAATTTAAAGAAATAATAATAATAATAATAAGTTAGGGATCAAGTAATATTTGTCCGTATGTATTTTTTAATAGCCCATACTGAAGCAGCACATGTTTTCCAGCATTAAAATTACGTGATAATTTAAAATAATGTCTGCAAAAGAAACTGGTAATATGGAACTGGATGAGCTGTTGGAAAGACTGATTGTACATTGTGGGGAATATGAATAGAGGTATAGGATAGTAATCTTTGAATTTAAGACCTGACACACCGATAAAGCACGTGTTATTGGAAAACGCATGTAAACACACATATATATTTACTGTGTGTTTACATGACACTTGATATCGGAATTAGTTTTCCGAAAAATATCGCAATTCTTATCCTCATGTAAACGCAATGAATGACGTTGTGTTAAAACTGTCAAATCTATAAAGTAAACTGAAGTTTTTCATTAGTTATATTTTGCACATCTAATCGATTATCTTATCAGATTCGATGTAAAATAAACATTAGACCTAAGTTATAAATGTTGTTGATTGTACATGTATAATTATTTGTTTAAGTTAAATAGCCATGATAGTTTAATTCTTGTCAGCTGAAGTTACAGTATGCTTTTGATTTTGATCCTGCCCTCTCCCTCGGTGGATCTGTTTGTGACAACAGCGCTCAACTTGAATTAACCAAATATACTTCTGAAAAACATTATCATTGGTATACCGTTAGTGTTTGAACATCTCGGTTTGAAGAGAGGACGAAAAATATCGGTGCACAAAACACATAGTATAGATCTGCGAAAAACTCGCTGCCTGGAGCTGCTCTGCTTTCTGTGAGCGTCCCGGCTGATAGAGCTATACCAACTCCGGCGGGGGTGTTAACTGAATTCAGATTGTATTCACTGGAAAAGCTATATGAGCTACAAACAACTCGTGTACGGTGGTAAAATTGAAAGTCTTGGTCATTTTTAATGAAATGATGTTAGTATCACAATTCATTTTGCTGTCCATATTAGAGTAATGATCAAACGGAACAGTTTGTATTTTGCGGTTGGTATATTCGTGGTTCAGCATACAGCACCCCCTGCCCGTTCTGTGCAAGGCAGGCCTCTTCAGACATTGAGGGAGAGCGATAGGAGGTAAGCGATCCTTTTCTGTGTTGTGAAATATTGTTTAAAAACTACAGAAAGCTGTCATGTTGTATTACTTTGAAAGGGCCGTGTTGTTGTTTTATGTGTGTGTTTTATTTCTGAAGCGCGGCGTGGCTGTGCTAGCGCGTTTGGTTTTATTCATATGATCTGCTCCTTATGCATGCCACGGGCGGCGGCCAGTGCTGCCAAATTGTCGGTTTTCTAGCCACATTTAGCTTCTTTGAAAGCATGTAGCGGATAAATGTTGACCTTTGGCGGTTTGGTTATTTTGTGGAAATATACATGAAATAAGAGTTGTTTACCAGTTTGTTTTCTTTTTCTCCCCTTCAAGATGTGAGCACAGTCAGAGTGCGTTAAATTGTACTGTAATGCTTGTAATAGGAGTGCTTTCCAAAACGTTAATAGTGTGAAGAAGGCACTGTTCACAATGTTGCATAGCCCATTGTTTTAAGAACATAATGTTTACAAACGTTTCAGCCCATCTTGCTCGTTTGGTTGTTAGTAGCTTATTGATCCCCGAATCTCATCAAGCAGCTTCTTGAAGGATCCCAGGGTGTCAGCTTCAACAACATTACTGGGGAGTTGGTTCCAGACCCTCACAATTATCTGTGTAAAAAAGTGCCTCCTATTTTCTGTTCTGAATGCCCCTTTATCTAATTTCCATTTGTGACCCCTGGTCCTTGTTTCTTTTTTCAGGTCAAAAAAGTCCCCTGGGTCGACACTGTCCTTTACAATTACCTTTTAGGAATTTGAATGTTTGAATCAGATCGCCTTGTAGTCTTCTTTGTTCAAGACTGAATGATTCAATTCTTTTAGCCTGTCTCTGCATATGACATGCCTTTTAAACCCGGGATAATTCTGGTTGCTCTTCTTTGCACTCTTTCTAGAGCAGCAATATCATTTTTGTAACAAGGTGACCAGAACTGAACACAATATTCTAGGTGAGGTCTTACTAATGCATTGTAAAGTTTTAACATTACTTCCCTTGATTTAAGTTCAACACTTCTCACAATATATCCGAGCATCTTGTTGGCCTTTTTTATAGCTTCCCCACATTGTCTAGATGAAGACATTTCTCAGTCAACATAAACTCCTAGGTCTTTTTCATAGTTCCCTTCTTCAATTTCAGTATCTCCCATATGATATTTATAATGCACATTTTTATTGCCTGCATGCAATACTTTACACTTTTCTCTATTAAATGTAATTTGCCATGTGTCTGCCCAGTTCTGAATGCTGTCTAGATCATTTTGAATGACCTTTGCTGCTTCAACAGTGTTTGCCACTCCTCCTATTTTTGTGTCGTCTGCAAATTTAACAAGTTTGCTTACTATACCAGAATCTAAATCATTAATATAGATTAGGAATAGCAGTGGACCTAATACTGATCCCTGTGGTACACCACTGGTTACCTCACTTCATTCTGAGGTTTCTCCTCTAATCAGTACTTTCTGTTTTCTAGATGTTAACCACTCCCTAATCCATGTGCATGCATTTCCTTTTCTAGATGTCCAAGTTGTGAAGGTGGGGCATTGCCTGGTAACCTCTTTATATAGGAAACCCACTGATCGTAACAGTTTTTTAAATGCTTCTAGTTGTCATCCTCCTTCTTTGAAACGCAATTTGCCATATAGTTAATTGCTTAGATTAAGACTGATTCTGAGGATAATTTTGTATTACAAGCTAATGAAATGAAAAACAGATTTATGACGAAAGGATATAAACATACTTGGATCAACAAAGCTTTATCTAAATGCATGTCTCTTAATAGAGACCCGTTACTTACACATCAATTTAAGACAGCCAAAACTAAACACTCTGTTACTTTTGTTTCTACATACTCACCTATTTCAAATACAATTGAAAACATAATACAGACTCATTGGCATATGTTGTCAACCGATCCTAAATTAAGGTCAGTATCCTCCACGATTTACATTTAAAAGATGAAGAAATGTATTTGTTAAAGCACACACTTTTATTCCACCGTCTCAATTTTTAACAAGAATACCACAAGGTAACTTTAATTGTCACAATTGCGCTTGTTGCAATGCAATGATAAAAAGCTATACAATTACCCATCCACCAAAACTAATAAGCAGTTTAAAGTAAGAGGTAGGATTACTTGTGTTACCAAGTTTATAGTCTGTTTTTTGAAATGCCCTTGTGGTCTGTGCTATGTGGGTAAGACCATTAGGGTATTGAAAACGCATATAAGTGAACATAAAAGCGCTATTAGGAATAATGACATCCGATCATCTGTAGCGAGACATTTTAATGAACAACAACATAGCGTACTCTCAGATTTATAGGGATTGAAGTGGTTAATACCCACGTCGAGGTGGAGATCGTAATAAACTGTTACTACAAAGAGAAGCCTCTTGGATACATACTTTGCAAACTGAATCTCCTGGTGGCATGAACGAGGAGCTGTTTACACCTTTTTTATAATCTTATCTATTGCTGTTGCATCTGGTGGTCCGTTATAATTTTGTGTTCTAGTTTGTAATTTTACAGTAGACTATACTTGGATATACATATTTTGGTGTTGGTCTGTATGTTATAATAATAGAATATTTTAGTTTTGTATTTACATTGTTTGAGTTGGGCACTAAAAGTATTGATTGTTATTGCTTTATTGAAAGATAATTGAATAATTAATGCTTTAGACATATACATGTCTCACCTGTATGTGCTTGATTTAAATTGTTACTGCACTGATGAAGGCCAGTGGCCGCAACGCGTCTGCATGAATTCGCTTCATTGTTTTTTATGATTATGATGTTCTAATGATAAATATATAATCTTAACAGCAGATGCTTGGTGAGTGCTTGACTGTTTACGACATTCTGTACATTTACTTGAGTCTATAGCACACCGTCAATACAAGAACATTGCTCTTTTAGCGTGCTGCTATTTTTTCAATTACCATGGTAACTGACACGCAACGTGAAACTGAGGCGTTGAATGGCTGACTGCATTTACATGGATTAGGGAGTGGTTAACATGTAGCAGCAAAGGTCATTCAAAATGATCTCGACAGCATTCAGAACTGGGCAGACACATGGCAAATGACATTTAATAGAGAAAAATGTAAAGTATTGCATGCAGGCAATAAAAAATGTGCATTATAAATATCATATGGGAGATACTGAAATGGAAGAAGGGAACTATGAAAAAGACCTAGGAGTTTATGTTGACTGAGAAATGTCTTCATCTAGACAATGTGGGGAAGCTATAAAAAAGGCCAACAAGATGCTCGGATATATTGTGAGAAGTGTTGAATTTAAATCAAGGGAAGTAATGTTAAAACTTTACAATGCATTAGTAAGACCTCACCTAGAATATTGTGTTCAGTTCTGGTCACCTTGTTACAAAAATGAGTGCAAAGAAGAGCAACCAGAATTATCCCGGGTTTAAAAGGCATGTCATATGCAGAGACAGGCTAAAAGAATTGAATCTATTCAGTCTTGAACAAAGAAGACTACGAAGCGATCTGATTCAAACATTCAAAATCCTAAAAGGTATAGCCAGGGGACTTTTTTGACCTGAAAAAAGAAACAAGGACCAGGGGTCACAAATGGAGATTAGATAAAGGGGCATTCAGAACAGAAAATAGGAGGCACTTTTTTACACAGAGAATTGTGAGGGTCTGGAACCAGCTCCCCAGTAATGTTGAAGCTGACACCCTGGGATCCTTCAAGAAGCTGCTTGATGAGATTCTGGGATCAATAAGCTACTAACAACCAAACGAGCAAGATGGGCTGAATGGCCTCCTCTCGTTTGTAAACTTTCTTATATTCTTCTTCTTATTCTGATTTATTTATTCATAAAGGACGGCGAAGTGTCAAGTGTGTTGTGGGTTTGAATGGGTGTTGTGTTATTTAAAAATACAATGTCTTCTTTGTTATTGTTTGGTTGTGGTCTGGCAGATGCGATGGTAGCAGCTCGTATCTGCCAGACATCTCGTGAGAATGTGGATGGTGCCGTTTATTGAATTATTGTTTAAGTGTTTGTAATTATTTTTTAAAAGTCACGGTATATAAGCCTGCAGTTCTCCCTGCTCATGGTGGGTGTTCAGAGGAGGAACGAGAGCGAGCGAGCGAGAGATAAACTTAAAATAGCAGATAATCTAGGAACAGTGAAGGCGATGTGCCCAGCTTGACCTGAATGATATTTATTGTTCGAGATTTGTTTTTGTTTAAATCTTTTATTTTTGCTCTGTGACAAAGTGTTTCTGTTTCAACCTTTTATTTATTTTTGTTATTTAAATAAACGGCGCGCAGCGTATTTTTGCCTGCAGTACTGCCTGTGTTTTTCTTTCCTGCTTCTGGCCTGACGTCACTACACGTCCATCCTGTCACACGTGGTGTCAGCCTGGGATCACAGCGCCTCCTGGACTCAGGTCAGAAAAAGTACTGCAGAGGAGGAGGTACTGCAGTTTTTTTTTTCCATTTACCTGTGGAGTGAGCAAGAGAGGATGGGAGGAAGGCAGAAGAGCTGCAACAGCAGCAGCAGAGCAAGAGGTGGTGGTCCCAGGTGTTAACTCAATTTGGGCCCACGGAGTGGCCAGCCGAACAGGAGCAGTGGAGGATGGAAGGGGCTCCCATGTGCTGCGCCTGTGGCGAGTTTGGGCACGTCCGGGAGGACTGCCCTTACGGTAACCACCAATATGAAGAGGTGTGGAACCAGGGCCTGGTGGGGGACGCTGCAGAGTGGTTCTGGACAGTGGACCAGACCCAGCCATCTCCAGCACCCAAGAGGGAGGAGTCCGAACGTCCTGCGCCTGAGTGGGAGGAGCCCGAACATCCGCAGCCCAAGAGTGGGGAGTCCGTGCATCCACAGCCCAGGTACCCACCAACAGAGGGAAAATACCTGCTGGTTCCGCCTCCGCCGCTGTGGGAGGATGACTTGCCGCTCCCACCTCCACCGCCATGGGAGGACTACTTGCCGCTCCCAGCTCCACCAGCAGAGGAAGAGTGCCTGCTGGTCCCACCACCACCACCACCCGAGAGAGAGGAGCAGGAGCTGCCTCTCTATTCACGACAGGACAGAGGGACCGCTGCTGTCCTGTCATGCATCGCCCGGGGATGCCACTTCGCCATGGCCCCGGGGCTGCCTGCTGCTCTGCATGGCCCCGGGGCTGCCTGCTGCTCCGCATGGCCCAGGGTGGCTATGTCCTTTGCTTCTCCTGGGGTCGCTGCCTGTCCTGCTTCGCCTGGGGTCGCTGCCTGCTCTGCTTCACCTGGGGTCGCTGCCAGTCCTGCCATGCAGCAGGAAATATTGTAGCTGGAGTCCCATAGAGGGGAGCTGTCGGCCACGATGAAGGTGGGGAGAGGTCAGGAGACCAGCTCCCCTAGCTGCACTTTCGCGGCAGGAGAAATGGTGGCCAGCGACCTGGAAGAGGGGGCTGCTGGCCACAGAGAAGGGGGGGGGGGCGGGGGTCCGGAGACCACCCCCACGAGCAGCTGGGTGGCTGCCAAAATTTCTTTGGCCGGAGGAGCTGGTCTGTGTGCGGTTAGCCTGGCCGCTACAGCTGTTGGGGTGGGAGGGGGACCTTCCGCCGTGGCTGCCACCCTTGGCCCATTGCTGCCCTTGTTCCGGGACTTTGGGAATAAGGGGGGAGATGGCCGTTTGGCCAGGTGTGCTTTGCACAAGGAGGGGGATATGTAACGGGGCGAGGAACACTGTACAGTTATTTATTATTTATTTTTAGAACGGGGTCTCCCCCTCCGCCCCTGTGCAGTTTATTGTTTTGTATTATTATTATTATTATTATTATTATTATTATTATTATTATTACTATTATCGTTATGATTTATTTATTTGTAAAGGACGGCGAATTACCGAGTGTGTTGTGGGTTTGAATGGGTGTTGTGTTATTTAAAAATACAATGTTTTCTTTGTTATTGTTTGGATGTGGTCTGGCAGATGCGATGGTAGCAGCTCGTATCTGCCAGACATCTCGTGAGAATGTGGATAGTGCCGTTTATTGAATTATTGTTTAAGTGTTTGTAATTATTTTTTAAAAGTCACGGTATATAAGCCTGCAGTTCTCTCTGCTCATGGTGGGTGTTCAGAGGAGGAACGAGAGCGAGCGAGCGAGAGATAAACTTAAAATAGCAGATAATCTAGGAACAGTGAAGGCGATGTGCCCAGCTTGACCTGAATGATATTTATTGTTTTGTGTTTGAGATTTGTTTTTGTTTAAATCTTTTATTTTCACTCTGTGAGCACTGTGTTTCTGTTTAAACCTTTTATTTATTTTTGTTATTTAAGTAAAGGGCACGCAGCGTCTTTTTGCCTGCAGTACTACCTGTGTTTTTCTTTCCTGCTTCTGGCCTGACGTCACTACACGTCCATCCTGTCACAGGGGCATTCAGAACAGAAAATAGGAGGAACTTTTTTACACAGAGAATTGTGAGGGTCTGGGACCAACTCCCCAGTAATGTTGTTGAAGCTGACACCCTGGGATCCTTCAAGAAGCTGCTTGATGAGATTCTGGGATCAATAAGCTACTAACAACCAAACGAGCAAGATGGGCTGAATGGCCTCCTCTCGTTTGTAAACTTTCTTATGTTCTTATGAAAAACTGTAATAAAATAAACTTTACGCATTAAACTTCTGTGTAGACAGGTGTAGAAGGCTGTATGCACATGTAAAATTATACAACATAAATAACTAGTTATAAAAATAGCATAAAACAAAGATATAACAGAACTTATGCAACGTGAAAGCGCTTTGAGTTCAAAGGCTGCCTGTCTGTTCCGAGTTCTATTACAGCTTTCTAAGTACAATCTACACAGAAAACACGCTTTTCAACTGTACCAGTGCATTTGCCACAAACTTGCCTTTTCACAACGGGCGCAGACATCAAAAGTTCTGTTTTTATTGCATTTAGCAACCTGGCACTCTCTTTTATTCCATGTGTCAGTGGGCGCAGTGCTGGCTGAAGGTTGAGGGGCATTTGCCAGTCGGCTTTCCTGTCTCTTATCAAAATGTTTCTGCTGTAGCTCCAGGGCTAGCTGCAAAATGAAGTCCCTCCGAGTGATTGTGTTGCCGGTGCCCTCCTTGTACAAAACCAAAGCATTGATGGCTGCCAGGCCCAAAACATTATAAAAAACAGCCACAGGCCACCTGCGAGTACCACCTTTGACAGAATACAGTTGTGCCATTTGATCCAGTACATCCACACCGCACTTTGTTGTGTTGTAAAATGCGTTTAGCCTCAGTCCCGATGGTCACTGATCTGTGCAGAGCTTGGAATACGCACATTTTTTAAATGTTTTTGCACCGTCACACTCAGGGTGGCACAGTCGTTCTGCCTGAGAAATGTAGTGCAAATAATAATAATATATGATGTGTAGAATGACTTTCATCAGTGTTTCAAGCACTCAACAGGATTATAATACGTTATTTCACAAGGACTTTGATTTTATTACAAAGCCCAGACTAAATTGTTGGCTATATTGTATTGATTTCAATATGCCGCATAAACTGCGGGTCTGGTGGTTGAAGAAGCAAGTGCTTATAACGTATTCATTTTTACGATTCTGCAGCTGAAACACCGTATGGGTATTTAATTCAAATATTTAGTAACACTTAAGAACGGACATGCACAAGATATTCACATACGCAGAGAGATTTAAGTTTGAATTGCAAAAGCCGTTCAAAAAGCGGCTGTGGCGGTGCTAGTGTTAAGGTCCCTATCATTACAACTACCCCTCTGATAGCCGAGACGGTAAACTAACGCTTTGCTTTACTTAATGTTCACTCCTTAGCTAACAAAACCTTTTTAATTAATGATTTTATTACACAGCGTTCACTTGGATTTTTATTTCTAACTGAGGCTTCTTGTGGATGAGAATTTCGCCTAGATTGAGCCTCTCCTTCAGATTATACTTTTGTTCAGAAGGCTCGTTTGGTAGGGAGAGGGGGCGGACTAGTTAGAATTTTTTGTAATGAGTATAACTGTAAACAAATAAATGCTGGTGCATTTTCTTCATTTGAATCTCTAACTTTAATATTAACTAGCTACCCACCAATTCTTATTGTAAGCATTTAATCGACCACCAAAACCGTGTCAGCTTTTTCTCTCAGAATTTGCGGAATACTTGTCTGTGTTATCTACTAATTAGGATAGGATTATTATTCTTGGAGATTTTAATTTACACATTGATAATGAAGATGATTCAAAGGCTTGTGACTTTCTAAGGATCGTAGACTCTCTTGATTTCACTCAGCATGTGTCAGGGTCCACCCATAACCGTGGGCACACTTTAGATCTTGTCATTACTCTGGGTTAAGGTGCAGCTGCAAGGCTCCTCACCAGTACAAAAAAGAGAGCTCATATATCTCCAATTCTAGCTTCTTTGCACTGGCTCTCAGTAATAAGAACATAAGAAAGTTTCCAAACGAGAGGAGGTCATTCGACCCATCTTGCTCATTTGGTTGTTAGTAGCTTATTGATCCCCGAATCTCATCAAGCAGCTTCTTGAAGGATCCCAGGGTGTCAGCTTCAACAACATTACTGGGGAGTTGGTTCCAGACCCTCACAATTCTCTGTGTAAAAAAGCGCCTCCTATTTTCTGTTCTGAATGCCCCTTTATCTAATCTCCATTTGTGACCCCTGGTCCTTGTTTCTTTTTTCAGGTCAAAGAAGTCCCCTGGGTCGACATTGTCTATACCTTTTAGGATTTTGAATGTTTGAATCAGATCGCCGCGTAGTCTTCTTTGTTCAAGACTGAATAGATTCAATTCTTTTAGCCTGTCTGCATACACCATGCATTTTAAAGCCGGGATAATTCTGGTTGCTCTTCTTTGCAATCTTTCTAGAGCAGCAACATCCTTTTGTAATGAGGTGACCAGAACTGAACACAATATTCTAGATGAGGTCTCACTAATGCATTGTAAAGTTTTAACATTACTTCCCTTGATTTAAATTCAACACTTCAATATATCTTGAGCATCTTGTTTGCCTTTTTTTATAGCTTCCCCACATTGTCTATATGAAGACATTTCTGAGTCAACATAAACTCCTTGGTCTTTTTCATAGATCCCTTCTACAATTTCAGTATTTCCCATATGATATTTATAATGCACATTTTTTATTGCCTGCATGCAATACTTTACATTTTTCTCTATTAAATGTCATTTGCCATGTGTCTGCCCAGTTCTGAATGCTGTCTAGATCATTTTGAATGACCTTTGCTGCTGCAACAGTGTTTGCCACTCCTTCTATTTTTGTGTCGTCTGCAAATTTAACAAGTTTGCTTACTATGCCAGAATCTAAATCATTAATGTAGATTAGGATCAATGTAGATTAGCATAGCTGTGCTTGACGAGCTCTTGATCGATTACGTACAGTAAGCTTCCAAAAGCATAAACAAAAACAGCATCCATGTTCTCACACAAAACCTCAAGATTGGCATTAATGATGGGCCGAGTTCAGTGGTTTGTTTAAACAGGGAGTGCACTCACTTCAGTAATGAAAGGTCTGTGTGTGTGTGTGTGTGTGTGTGTGTGTGTGTACAACAAACAACCGCAGTGAGTGCCGTTTGTAAATACGATTGTCGAGCCAACTGCAGTGTGGGTGTAACGTAGCCTAGGTTAAAATAAATATCGGTTCATATATGGTTCCTTGGTCACCTGGGGGATGAAATAGTCTCTAACCTCTTTCATAGTAATTTAAACTGCATTCTTGTAATCTCAGTACTGTGTACGTCTGTTAAAGTAAAACGAAGCAAATATATGAATTATAAAAAATACATCACTGTTCTCCTTGAACTAAACTAACACATTTTAACACATTTTCAGATTTGGAGTGGCTGCTAACGGCTCTCACCTGAAGAGAAGAAAGGACACCTCTCCCAGCAGAGAAAAGCAAAACAAAGACTCCATCTGGAAGAGGAGAGAGTCTAACGTGTTGGGAATTTTCTTGTGCCTGGAACTGCGAGAGAGGGGTTTAAATATGCAGTGCAGACTGGTCTGGTCCACACAGGTTACCTGTCGCTGTTAGTCTGAGCTGTCTGTTTAACCTGGAGAGAAGAATCGAGATGGTCAGAGCGAGAGACTAGAGCACTGCAGATCCCACTGACAATACCTGAAGTAAGTTTTTTTTATTAACCTTTTAAATCCACTTGATACTCCTTATATTGTCCAATTGTAACTGATTGTGTCAGAATAGTTAATGTGTTACTTGGCAGGATTGTACTTGTGTGGAATGCTTTATTTATTAGTAACAGTAAATATATGACACTCTTGTTGTAAGAACTTAGCTTGTACAGCACATGCAGCCTGAAGGTAACTGGATTCATGCAGGATTCATGTGTTAATGTAGAGTGAGTGCTGTGTGGAGATAGCAGGAATGGTCCGTGAAGGCAGTGTGAAGCTACATTGAGAGGGGTGCTGTGCAGCACTGGCACCGACAGCCAAATCCTTGTGCAGCACCTCTCGTAGAGTGACACTTCAGCACTCATTGTTTTCTCTTCCTCTTTTTAAACCCACATCTATCTGCTGCAGTTCAAAATACATAAAGGAACTTGTCAGGTTCCACGTACCTTCTTTTATGCTCTGAGCACACTCTTAAAATCAGGGGACACATTTAAGGAGGACACATAGGTGTTTTGGACTCCTATAAGTGGATTGTTTGTGCACTGACTCGCAATATATCCAGACGACTGTTGAGTAATCAAGAAAAATCACACCGACCCGTTTAATTTTTAAGTTTTAACGAATCAGGGCAGTATTAGTACTCCTTCTGTTTCTTAAATGCTTAAAAATGGATGAAGTGATTACAGACCACATCGGATCCCAGCTAATCAGCAGTCTGGGTGTTCCAATGCCTTCACAGATTCAACAGCGTTAACACTTCAATACAATTATGGTTATCACATGTTTCGCCTTTAGGCCAGACATGGAAAACACTAAAGCGCCCACCACTAAATCCTAAAGCATCCAATATATCACTCTCTAAAGGTAAAATATAATTCCTATCCATACAGTCATGCTTCAATATAAGTGAAATATAAATTCAAGATTATGCTTACCTCCCAATATATGGAAGTTTTGTGCAGAATGTAAGTATAGACAAGAGCTGTCTGAAGGCAGCAGCTTCTGAATACGACCAAAAAGCAACCAACTTTTTTCAGAGATTTTCGAGAATGGACCAAACAGCTTGTGTTACCAAGCTGAATGATACTTGACTGGAGTTCTGCCTCGACACTTATATAACTTTTTCTCCGCTTTGTGAGTCAGAAGACTTCATTAAATCTAAACATTTGGTCTATTTTGGCAGCTCGCTTCTCCCAAGGTTACATTTCTTTGGACCGAAAGCACTCATTAATTTTATAGATAAGGGAAGCTAGCACATTTCACAGGTGTTACCGAGTCAGCGTGACCTCAGCTCAGTGCACTCTCTTTACACAGACTTACACAGATTATATGTCATCCTTTATAAATAAGAGCGTTTCATCCCTCAAGCACAAGACATGCACAGCATTTGAAGTACAAACAATGTCTATATATGGTTGATAATAAGTATTTTAATTAATTTCTACACATGTAGCTCTCAGAAATATGTTACTATTAAGCAGGTAATATGCAGATAAGAAGCAGATAATATACAGTGAGAATGGAAGACAAGGCGGCATGACTCCAGTTGTTTTTGTCCTTGCACGATGAGTTTTCACCGGTGTTCTGGGTTTGTGAGATTCTGTGGAATTCTGTCTCTGCTTATCTCATGTCACTGATAGTAAGCTCAGAATAGACATTGTCAAAACTGCACTCACCCCTGACACACAATAAAAGAAAGAAATCGATGCAAAAATCCTCCACTCTTATGGGTTTTTATACAAACATTTATTTGATTATAAAATAATCGTGCAATTTGTATCCCAAAGATCGTCCCGCTTCCAGCAGGAGTGACAGTCTCGGGTGTCAGCTTCTGCTCTCAGTGAGTCTGTGAAGGCCACCACAGAATAATTTATCAGTTTCTGCGCACCACAGGTGTGGGTGACAGTCTTAAAAGCTTGATAGCTGTAAAAAACTTGTTAGCCGGGCTCCCATCTTTGCATTCTCATTCCCATCAGCAGTGGGAAAACTTCAAAGAAATTAAGCTGGTTCTATCAAAGAGCCATGCATCTCTGCCACATACACCTTTCACTCAAAAAATGATTTTTAGGGTCACGTGTGACAAACTCCTCTTGATTTCTGCTTAATATTACAGAAAGAAACGTAAGGCTAAGAGTTTAGTATAAGAATGCACGTTACAATACAATTAATCTTTGTTGTTTTCACAGATTGAAAGGATTGTTCACTTGCATGAAGTACTTTTTTTAGTAGATCTCGTTGCCAAGACACATTTGCATTTTATTTCTTAAATTAGCAATAATATGCAAATTACTGTTATATACACAGAGGTGTCCTAAAATCAATAATGGTAGTAACATTATAAACAGTTAACCTTGTTTTTTTAATAAATAAAAACACGTATAACTCAATTAAATACCATGCTAACTAATGTACAAAAAGCATACACTAACTGAGTAGCACAGATAAATCAGCTACAGAATACATTTAACATTGTTTTGCACTTAACCTTTTGTGTGCAAAAGCAACCGGGAGCATCTTTCAGACTTCACAGCATGACGTGAATTCACAGCGTTTTTTTTTATATTAAATTAAACTGAAAAAAACGAGGCTGCCATATTCTTTCAGTAAATTACACCTTGATGTGTAGAAAGTCTGGGTTAACAGTACAATCAATTATGGGATATAATACCATTAGCTGTGATACAAGTTTGAACAATTCTTTATATCAGTGTCATATTTTGTAAAAAAAAAACAAAAAAAACGAGGAGATGTGATGGTCGTTTTTCACAAGCCCCCCCCCCCCCCCCCTCCAGCCCCACTGTACTGCCCATGTGTCATACTGACTGCATTAATGATGTAGGGTGCATTCATTTCAACTCATGCTGTACAGCACAAAACCTTTTTTTGAAAAAGAGTAGAAAACGAAATGTTTATTTTAAACTATTGCACAACATACAAAGTTAAAGTATCGATACATAAATATTTAGAACATAAGAACGTTTCCAAACGAGAGGAGGTCATTCGGCCATTCTTGCTCGTTTGGTTGTTAGTATCTTATTGATCCTAGAATCTCATCAAGCAGCTTCTTGAAGGATCCCAGGGTGTCAGCTTCAACAACATTATGGGGGAGGGTTCCAGACTCCCACGATTCTCTGATGATCTTGACCCAGATTGCGCATAGCCTTCTTTGTTCAAGATTGAATCGATCCAATTATTTTAGCCTGTCTGCATATGACATGCATTTTAAACCCGGGATAATTCTGGTTGCTCTTCTTTGCACTCTTTCTAGAGCAGCAATATCCTTTTTGTAGCGAGGTGACCAGAACTGAACACAATATTCTAGGTGAGGTCTTACTAATGCATTGTAAAGTTTTTAACATTAAAAACAAAAGAAAGTTTACAAACGAGAGGAGGCCATTCAGCCCATTTTGCTCGTTTGGTTGTTAGTAGCTTATTGATCCCAGAATCTCATCAAGCAGCTTCTTGAAGGATCCCAGGGTGTCAGCTTCAACAGCATTACTGGGGAGTTGGTTCCAGACCCTCACAATTCTCTGTGTAAAAAAGTGCCTCCTATTTTCTGTTCTGAATGCCCCTTTATCTAATCTCCATTTGTGACCCCTGGTGCTTGTTTCTTTTTTCAGGTTGAAAAAGTCCCCTGGGTCGACATTGTCTATACCTTTTAGGATTTTGAATGTTTGAATCAGATCGCCGCGTAGTCTTCTTTGTTCAAGACTGAATAGATTCAATTCTTTTAGCCTGTCTGCATACACCATGCCTTTTAAACCCGGGATAATTTTGGTCGCTCTTCTTTGCACTCTTTCTAGAGCAGCAATATCCTTTTTGTAACGAGGTGACCAGAACTGAACACAAGGTCTTACTAATGCATTGTAAAGTTTTAACATTAGCCTACTTCCCTTGATTTAAATTCAACACTTTCCACAATATATCCAAGCAATATTGTGTTCAGTTCTGGTCACCTCGTTACAAAAAGGATATTGCTGCTCTAGAAAGAGTGCAAAGAAGAGCAACCAAAGTTTTAACATTACTTCCCTTGATTTAAATTCAACACTTCTCACAATATATCCGAGCATCTTGTTGGCCTTTTTTATAGCTTCCCCACATTGTCTAGATGAAGACATTTCTGAGTCAACATAAACTCCTAGGTGTTTTAAATGGATTCCTTCTTCAGTTTCAGTATCTCCCACGTGTATAACTAACCTGCTTGATTTCTTTGAGGATGCAACATTGACAATGGATAATTGCAAATCATACGACATGGTTTATTTAGATTTCTAGAAAGCCTTTGCAAAGTCCCGCTGTAACGGGAGATCTGGACTGACTGTCTGGCACATCCGTATTACTGCAGGTAGAGGGCAGCAGTCTCGTGGGATCCGCCTGTCGGTCATGGCGATGACACGGAGAGGTGGGGAAGTGTGTGTGTGCTTTCCCTCTCTCTGAGTGGCTGAGGGACGGGCCTTGGGAGACTGCTCGGCCCATAAGAACTGGCTTGGTTGAGCACTCGGGTGGCCGTGTTTGGGAACACAGTGACACTGACAAAAATAAAACGAAGCAAACCTGGCTGAGGGAAACAGCCGGCCTTAAAATAATTTAAGAGGAAAGAAATAACAGAAATCATCACGTAAACTTTGGTTACTCTTCTTTGCACTCTTTCTAGAGCAGCAATATCCTTTTTGTAACGAGGTGACCAGAACTGAACACAATTTTCTAGGTGAGGTCTTACTAACGCATTGTAAAGTTTTAACATTACTTCCCTTGATTTAAATTCAACACTTTTCACAATATATCCGAGCATCTTGTTGGCCTTTTTATAGCTTCCCCACATTGTCTAGATGAAGACATTTCTGAGTCAACATAAAGTTTTATGCAGGACTTTGTCAAAAGCTTTCTGGAAATCTAAATAAACCATGTCGTATGCTTTGCAATTATCCATTGTCAATGTTGCATCCTCAAAAAAGTCAAGAAGGTTAGTTTGACACGATCTCCCTTTCCTAAAACCACGCTGACTGTCTCCAAGGATATTGTTACCATGTAGGTAATTTTCCATTTTAGATCTTATATTAGTTTCCATTAGTTTACATATAACAGAAGTCAGGCTTATTGGTCTGTAGTTACCTGGTTCGGTTTTTCTCCCTTTTTGTGGATCGGTTTGCAATTTTCAGGTCTCTCGGTACAACCCGTGTCAAGAGACTGTTGCATGATCTTGGTTAGCGATTTGTAAATAACTTCTTTCATTTCTTTGAGTACTGTTGGGAGGATCTCATCTGGCCCAGGGGATTTGTTTATTTTAAGAGCTTCTAGTCCCTTTAACACTTCTACCTCTGTTATGCTAAAGTTATTTTAAATTGGATAGGAACATGTCGACATGTGGGGCATGTTGTCCGTGTCCTCCTTTGTAAAAACCTGTGAAAAGTAATCATTTAATATATTTGCTATTTTTTTCTTCATCTATGATTTTGCCATTTGTGTCTCTTAGACATTTAACCTCCTCTTTGAATGTTCTCTTGCTGTTATAATATTGGAAAAACATTTTGGAATTGGTTTTAGCCCCCTTAGAAATATTGATTTCTATCTCTCATTTTGCCTTTCTAACTTCCTTTTTGACTTGTGTTTGCAGTTCCAAGTACTCTTTCTGTGTACTTGGTTTTTGGTCCCTTTTAAACGCTCTGAAAAGTGCCTTTTTTCGCTGTATTTTTTTAAATTGATTTATTAAAACATTTTGGCCATTTTGTTTTAGATTTAGATTTGTCTGCTTTTGGGATGTAATTGTTTTGCACCTCTAGTACTACATTTTTTAAAAACAGCCATCCTTTTTCTGTGGATGTTTACTCTATTTTACTCCAATCTACCTTTGTTAGTCTCTGTTTCATACCTTCATAGTTTGCTTTTCTAAAATTGTAAACCTTAGCTTTAGTCATTACTTTTGGGGTTTAAAAAAATACTTCAAATGAGACCATGTTGTGGTCTGAGTTTGCCAATGGCTCTCTGACCTCTGTTTTAGTTATTCTGTCTTTGTTATTTGAAAAGACTAAATCAAGGCAAGCCTCCCCTCTAGTCGGTGCCTTGACAAATTGTGTTAGGAAGCAGTCATTTGTCATTTCCACCATTTCAATTTCGTCCGTCGTGCTCCCCACCGGGTTTTCCCATTTTATATGGGGGAAGTTGAAATCCCCCATTAGTGTGGCTTCTCCTTTTCTACACGCATTTCGAATGTCATTGTATAACAGATTATTTTGCTCTGCGTCTGAATTAGGCGGTCTATAACATGCTCCTATTATTATGCCCTTTGAATTTTTGTCCATTATTTTGACCCATATTGATTCAGCACTGTTTTCTTTGTCCAGATTTAACACCTGGGCTTCAAGACTATTTCTTATGTATAGCGCTACCCCTCCGCCTCTTCTGTCCTGCCTGTCTTTCCTATACGGTGTGTACCCACTAATATTATATTCGTCTCCATCACTCTCAGACAACCAAGTTTCTGTAACACCTATCACATCGTAGTTACTTGTTAGTGCAGTAGCTTCAAGTTCTAACATTTTGTTTCGGAGACTTCTAGCATTAAGATAAATACATTTAATAGTTGTCTTACCTGAGTTGTTGCCCTTGTTTTGATGTGGTCGCCCTTCTGTGATTTTGATTTCCCCCCTTCCTTTCTAGTTTAAATGCTTCTGGACCTCCTCAAGGATCCTTTCTCCGAGTAGATTGGTTCTCTTTCTGTTTAAGTGCAGTCCGTCCTGCCTATATAGATAGTCCTTGTTATAGAATGTGCTCCAATGTTCAAGAAAGATGAAGCCTTCCTGTGTGCACCACGATTTCAGCCATGCATTTTGATTTTGTATTTTTTTGCAAAGGTCCATATGGTTCTTTGCATGGTGCTGCCAGTATCCCAGAAAATACCACAGTTTTGGTCTTGTCTTTTAGTTTCCTTCCTAGCTCTCTATTTTTTTGCAGGGATCTTGGCCTGTCTCTTCCAATGTTGTTTGTACCGATGTGTTCGACGACTACTACTGGGTCGTCTCCTGTTTGTTCTAGGAGCCTGTCCACGTTCTCAGTGATGTGCTTGACAGAGGCTCCTGGAAGGCAGCACACTGTTGTAGTAAGGGGGTCCAAACTGCGAACTGAACTTGCTGTGTTTCTCAATATGGAGTCCCCAACAATCATGACCTCCCTTCTTTTTGCTGCCTGGTCAGCACTGTTTATAGGGTCCTGGATGTTGTTCCTTTCATTCTCTTGATGTTGGCTTTGGTCATCTAAATGTTGAAGTGGCTCAAATTTGTTGGATGTCTGGATTTCTGGTGGTTGTGTTTGACATCTCCCTGGTGGCTTTCAGTCTGCTAGGGGTCACAAACAAATAAAAGTATGAAATGACAGTTGAATAATGATTTAGCACATGTATTACATCTGGCTTTATTATAATTGTGCCATAGACACTCGCAGGGAAAACGTTGTGGCAAGACAAAGCGGTACTGTCTGTACAGCGTTAGTCACAATTATTATTATTATTGTCTGCGTTGTAAAACGCAGACCTTGTTTTCTCTTGGTTTCTTTATTATTATTTTTCCAGTTTCCAACAAAATTCCGCACGCATCTCCTTCTAGAGCTTTGAACTGATCAACTCAAAACTTTGCACAACTACTGCACTCTATCTCACTTGAGTTGCTATTACTTTTGGTGGCGATCGGACTGGTGGATTTGGGGGTAACAGGTCATGACCCCCAAAAATTAAACAGCTTATAACTCCTTTTAGGAGCAAGATAGGGTCATAGTTACAATTGAACATGTATAGAAACCCATTGGTTCCCTAAAAGTCATTGCGGGACGCGTTGACCTTTGACCTTCCCAGAGCTAGATATGGACATTTTTCTGTTTCAAGAATGACAGCTAAAAACTGGACAGCTCCTACTCCTACAATTTTCATCCGATCAACTCGATTTCTTCGCTCAGCTCTTCCAATATGTTTGAATTTAGTTGCTATTAATTTTTGTGGTGATCGGATTTGAAATGTGGGTGCAGTGCCCACAAAAATGCCACATTCCAACTTTCTCTGTCTGCACGCATCTCTTCCTAGAGCTTTAAACTGATCAACTCAAAACTTTGCACAAGTACTGCACTCTATCTCATTTGAGAAGCTATTACTTTTGGTGGCGATCGGATTGTTGGATTTGGGGGTAACAGGTCATGACCCCCAAAAATTACACAGCTTATAACTCCTTTTAGGAGCAAGATAAGGGTCATAGTTACAATTGAACATGTATAGAAATCTATTGGTTCTCTATCACTCTACGCGAGGTTCATTGACCTACGACCTTCCCAGAGCCAGATATGGACATTTGGCTGTTTCAAGAATGACAGTTAAAAACTGGACAGCTCCTACTCCTACAGTTTAACCAATCAACTCGATTCTTTTGCTCAGCTCTTCCAATATAAGAACATAAGAAAGTTTACAAACGAGAGGAGGCCATTCAGCCCATCTTGCTCGTTTGGTTGTTAGTAGCTTATTGATCCCAGAATCTCATCAAGCAGCTTCTTGAAGGATCCCAGGGTGTCAGCTTCAACAACATTACTGGGGAGTTGGTTCCAGACCCTCACAATTCTCTGTGTAAAAAAGTGCCTCCTATTTTCTGTTCTGAATGCCCCTTTATCTAATCTCCATTTATGACCCCTGGTTCTTTTTTCTTTTTTCAAGTCAAAGAAGTCCCCCAGGTTGACATTGTCTATACCTTTTAGGATTTTGAATGTTTGAATCAGATCGCCGCGTAGTCTTCTTTGTTCAAGACTGAATAGATTCAATTCTTTTAGCCTGTCTGCATACGACATGCCTTTTAAACCTGGGATAATTCTGGTTGCTCTTCTTTGCACTCTTTCTAGAGCAGCAATATCCTTTTTGTAAAGAGGTGACCAGAACTGAACACAATATTCTAGGTGAGGTCTTACTAATGCATTGTAGAGTTTTAACATTACTTCCCTTGATTTAAATTCAACACTTCTCACAATATATCCAAGCATCTTGTTAGCCTTTTTTATAGCTTCCCCACATTGTCTAGATGAAGACATTTCTGAGTCAACATAAACTCCTAGGTCTTTTTCATAGTTCCCTTCTTCAATTTCACTATCTCCCATATGATATTTATAATGAACATTTTTATTGCCCGCATGCAATACTTTACACTTTTCTCTATTAAATTTCATTTGCCATGTGTCTGCCCAATTTTGAATGCGGTCTAGATCATTTTGAATGACCTTTGCTGCTTCAACAGTGTCTGCCACTCCTCCTATTTTTGTGTCGTCTGCAAATTTAACGAGTTTGCTTACTATATCAGAGTCTAAATCATTAATGTAGATTAGGAATAGCAGAGGACCTAATACTGATCCCTGTAGTACACCACTGGTTACCTCACTCCATTTCGAGGTTTCTCCTCTAATCAGTACTTTCTGTTTTCTACATGTTAACCACTCCCTAATCCATGTGCATGCATTTCCTTGAATCCCTACTGCGTTCAGTTTGAGAATTAATCTTTTATGCGGGACTTTGTCAAAAGCTTTCTGGAAATCTAAATAAACCATGTCGTATGCTTTGCAGTTGTCCATTTTCAATGTTGCATCCTCAAAAAAGTCAAGTAGGTTAGTTAGACATGATCTCCCTTTCCTAAAACCATGCTGGCTGTCTCCTAGGATATTGTTACCATATAGGTAATTTTCCATTTTGGATCTTATTATAGTTTCCATAAGTTTACATATAATAGAAGTCAGGCTTATTGGTCTGTAGTTACCTGGTTCAGTTTTGTCTCCCTTTTTGTGGATCGGTATTACGTTTGCTATTTTCCAGTCTGTCGGTACAACCCCTGTGTCAAGAGACTGTTGCATGATCTTGGTTAGCGGCTTGTAAATAACTTCTTTCATTTCTTTGAGTACTATTGGGAGGATCTCATCCGGCCCAGGGGATTTGTTTATTTTAAGAGCTCCTAGTCCCTTTAACACTTCTGCCTCTGTTATGCTAAAGTTATTTAAAACTGGATAGGAACAGGTCGACATGTGGGGCATGTTGTCCGTGTCCTCCTTTGTAAAAACCTGTGAAAAGTAATCATTTAATATATTTGCTATTTTTTTTTCTTGATCTATGATTTTGCCATTTGTGTCTCTTAGACATTTAACCTCCTCTTTGAATGTTCTCTTGCTGTTATAATATTGGAAAAACATTTTGGAATTGGTTTTAGCCCCCTTAGCAATACTGATTTCTATCTCTCTCTTGGCCTTTCTAACTTCCTTTTTGACTTGTGTTTGCAGTTCCAAGTACTCTTTCTGTGTGCTTTGTTTTTGGTCCCTTTTAAACGCTCTGTAAAGTGCCTTTTTTCGCTGAATATTTTTTTTAATTGATCTATTAAACCATTTTGGCCATTTTGTTTTAGATTTAGATTTGTCTACTTTTGGGATGTAATTGTTTTGTGCCTCTACTACTACATTTTTAAAAGACAGCCACCCTTTTTCTGTGGATGTTTTCTCTATTTTACTCCAATCTACTTCTATTAGTCTCTGTTTCATACCTTCATAGTTTGCTTTTCTAAAATTGTAAACCTTAGCTTTAGTCATTACTTTTGGGGTTTAAAAAAATACTTCAAATGAGACCATGTTGTGGTCTGAGTTTGCCAATGGCTCTCTGACCTCTGTTTTAGTTATTCTGTCTTCATTATTTGAAAAGACTAAATCAAGGCATGCCTCCCCTCTAGTCGGTGCCTTGACAAATTGCGTAAGGCAGCAGTCATTTGTCATTTCCACCATTTCAATTTCGTCCGTCGTGCCCCCCATTGGGTTTTCCCATTTTATATGGGGGAAGTTGAAATCCCCCATTAGTATGGCTTCTCCTTTTCTACACGCATTTCGAATGTCATTGTACAACAGATTATTTTGCTCAGCGTCTGAATTTGGCGGTCTATAGCATGCTCCTATTATTATGCCCTTTGAATTTGTGTCCATTATTCTAACCCATATTGATTCTGCATTGTTTTCTTTGTCCTGATTTAACACCTGGGCTTCAAGGCTATTTCTTATGTATAGCGCTACCCCTCCGTCTCTTCTGTCCTGCCTGTCTTTCCTATACAGTGTGTACCCACTAATATTATATTCGTCTCCATCACTCTCAGACAACCAAGTTTCTGTAACACCTATCACATCGTAGTTACTTGTTAGTGCAGTAGCTTCAAGTTCTAACATTTTGTTTCTGAGACTTCTAGCATTAAGATAAATACATTTAATAGTGGTCTTACCTGAGTTGTTGCCTTTGTTTTGATGTAGTCTCCCTTCTGTTTTTTTGTTTTCTCCCCCCTTCCTTTCTAGTTTAAATGCTTCTGTACCGCCTGAAGGATCCTTTCTCCGAGTAGATTGGTTCCCTTTCTGTTTAAGTGCAATCCGTCCCACCTGTATAGATAGTCCTTGTTGTAGAAAGTGCTCCAATGTTCAAGAAAGGTGAAGCCTTCCTGTGTGCACCATGATTTCAGCCATGCATTTTGATTTTGTATTTCCAGCTGTCCATATGGTCCTTTGCAAGGCGCCGGCAGTATCCCAGAAAATACCACAGTTTTGGTCTTGTCTTTTAATTTCCTTCCTAGCTCTCTGAATTTGTTTTGCAGGGATCTTGGCCTGTCTCTTCCAATGTCGTTTGTACCAATGTGGAAGACTACTACCGGGTCATCTCCTGTTCGTTCTAGGAGCCTGTCCACGTTCTCAGTGATGTGCTTGACAGAGGCTCCTGGAAGGCAGCACACTGTTGTAGTAAGGGGGTCCAAACTGCGAACTGAACTTGCTGTGTTTCTCAATATGGAGTCCCCAACAATCATGACCTCCCTTCTTTTTGCTGCCTGGTCAGCACTGTTTATAGGGTCCTGGGTGTTGTTTCTTTCATTCTCTTGATGTTGGTTTTGGTCATCTAAATGTTGAAGTGGCTCAAATGTGTTGGATGTCTGGATTTCTGGTGGTTGTGTTTGACGAAGTTTCTTTTTTTCCCTGCTTCTGCCTATCTGAACCCAGCTGTTTCGACTCTCTTCCATCTCCCTGGTGGCTTTCAGTCTGCTAGGGGTGCAGACTTCCATGAATTGTGGGTGTGTCAGCTCCTCAAGCTCCTGTTGCTGTCTCATTTCCTCCATCTCCTTTTCTAGCAGGCTTAATCGCTGAAGCAAGTCCTGGATGGTGCAGCACTTTACACAATATGTTTGAATTTGGTTAGTATTAAATTTTGTAGTGATCGGATTTGAAATGTAGGCGCAGCGCCCAGAAAAATGCCATATTCCAACTTTCTCTGTCTGCCCTCTGGTGGCCAAATCTTGTAACTGCAGATTTGACAGTATAGTGCTCCTTAAACACTGCAGATAGTCATGTTTACTATAGAACCTGTATAGAAAACCAAGTATGCCATATCCACAAATGACCATGACCTGTCGTGTTTTACAACGCAGACGAAGTTTCTCCAGAAACTTCCATTCTAGTTACTATTATTATTGTTATTATTATCAAAACAGCTAAATTGCAGTTGGTTGAATGTACAAGTACATCTTTTTCATAATCATGATTGTCTCTGGCATTTCCTCTGAAAGAACAGTGTTTTCCGAAAATTACTTTTGGCATGTTATGTTTCTTTGGCAATGATTTGACATTGTAAGCCCCACATAAACCAAAATAACCCAGACAACAGCACAACCACATTAACCCCTTTGCGGTCCATTTATTCAGCAGTTGTTAGGTGCATCGGGTCCAATTTATTTTCACACGCGTTGTTTATTTTACACTTGCTTTTTAAAAGTAATTTTATTCAAAGTAAAACAGTTTTAAAAGATACGGCATATCAACAGGACACTCAGTACTGCATCTACAGCCCCGCCCCACCCCTTGTTCTCTGTATTTTTCACATACCTCTTCATAGTCGTGCATACCGATAAATCATCTCCTGATCACTCGTTTTATCACCAAACTCCTCAATAATGCGATCCAAGTCATTATTTTGTTAGTATGATATCTCAAAAAGCTCTGCAAATGTCTGACTATTCTTTGATCGCTGGATGCGGAAGCAGCTATCTTGTTTGTTTATGTTCGTGTTAGGTCTGTGGTGCAGGGGCTATGTGTGTTGCTCAGATCCGCCCCCATTTTTTTGGCTCCTATCGGTCTCACTCGGCCATTGAAAGGTTTTCTCAACTTTTTCCGGACAAAAAACGACAATACCTGTGCTTGGCATCTTTTTGATGATGTCGGACAGGGTAAGGGAAAATTGTAATTGTTATTGTAGGACCGCAAAGGGTTAATTATTCTCTGTTGGGCGTGATGGAAAACGTTTTTCCAGAGAACTTCTACAATCAGCAATGGAGCGAAGTGCATTTGGAAAAGTGCAATATGAAACCAATAGAGTACTGTGGAATCAGATGAAGCTGCAAGTGAACCAAACAAACACATTTGAATGACTTTAAAAGAAACTCAAATGAACCAAAGCAAACTTGAAAAAAATTAGTTTGTTTGCAAGTGAACCACGATTTGAATCACTTGCAAGTGAACTAGGTGTAAAAGTGCCCTAAGATAATAAATAGACTACATACAACACACAGTGAATTAAGGTTTATTAGTTGAAGATGAACAGCAAGAAGCAATGTGAAAAGTAAACTTTTTTTTATTACTATTACTCTTCCCTTATGTGCTACGCCTATTTATTTTAAAGGAAGTAGCTAAAACTGCTTCTGAACAAAATAAATCTATATTTTAGTGTTAACAGTAATACAATACATGTAAATTGTAGTGTTAACAGCAATAAAATAAGAGTCAAAGAAAAACCACATTTGATAAATCGAGAACCCTGATTGTAATGACGTTATAAAAAAGACTCCAAAAGCCCCAGTACTGGCTTGGGTCAAAGGTATCTTTTTTCTTTCATATTGGTAAATCAAAAACAATATTTGTAACACTAATTTTTGTTTAATGTAATTTTTAACGAAGACAATACATTTCTAAAATACTGGTTATTAAATTTCAAACATACCTGTTCTCTTTTTCTCCCCCATCTTTATTTTTGTGAACCCAGTGCTTCAATTCTTCCAGCGTAACTACATTAGAAAGAGATAAAACAGATTCCCTCTTTAAGCAAAGAATGACGATGAAATTAAGAAAAAAAAAAAAAAAACTTGTGACTGTCGTAAAACGCTGGATTACGGTAATTATGAAAAGTATGGACATTTTCAACACAAACAGCTGTATGGACGTTACAGAGCCTGGTATTGACTCCGACGTGTAGGTAATTAAAATGTTCTTGGATAGACACATTTTATAAAATTAATTTAAACTACTGCATTTTGAATGTACAGATATTTACATCTAGCAAATAAATTACGATTTTTTGTAATGTAATTATTGACACCATATGTAACAGAAGCACATAAGATCCGTGGCATTCCTGATGCACCTCCAGATGTTGGTTGTAGTGTTTTAACAGAATAATTCTACCGATTTTAGTTAGGTGAATTATAAAGTATTTATCCTCATCATTGATCTTTGTTATTTGGTTTATAGTATAAAAGCAAGGAGATGCCTGAACTGGATCCTTTCCATATTATTAAAGAGGAGACTGAACTGGAGCCTGTCCACATTAAAGAAGAAGAGACTGAACTGGAGCCTGTCCACATTAAAGAAGAGACTGAACTGGAGCCTGTCCACATTAAAGAAGAGACTGAACTGGCGTCTGTCCACATTAAAGAGGAAGAGACTGAACTGGAGCCTGACCACATTAAAGAAGAGACTGAACTGGCGTCTGTCCACATTAAAGAAGAGACTGAACTGGAGCCTGTCTATGTTCAAGAGGAGACTGAACTGCAGCTTGTCCACATTAAAGAAGATAAGACTGAACTGGAGCCTGTCCACATTAAAGAGGAGTCTATTGACTTGTTTAAGGATTCAGAAAACATATCATGTGGGAAGAGCGTCAGTCAGTTAGGTAACCTAAAAACAGACCAGCGAATCCACAAAGGAGAGAAACCACATCACTGTACTGACTGTGGGATACGCTTCAGAGGTTTAGGAGATCTAAAAAAACACCAGCGAATTCATACTGGAGAGAAACCATATCAGTGTCCTGAATGTGCAAAGAGCTTCAGTCGGTTAGAAAACTTAAAAAGACACCAGCGAATTCACACTGGAGCAAAACCACATCGCTGTACTGAATGTGGGAAGAGTTTCAGATGGTTAGGAGATTTAAAAAAACATCAGCGAATTCACACTGGAGAGAAGCCGTATCACTGCTCTGAATGTGGAAAGAGTTTCATTGAGTCAGGAACATTAAAAATTCACCAGCGAATTCACACTGGAGAGAAACCACATCAGTGTACTGAATGTGGAAAGAGTTTCAGGGGGTTAGGTGATCTAAAAACACACCAGCGAATTCACACTGGAGAGAAGCCGTATCATTGTACTGAATGTGGGGAGAGCTTCAGTGTGTCAGGAAGCCTAAAAACACACCAGCGAATTCACACTGGAGATAAACCACATCACTGTACTCAATGTAATAAGAGATTCAGTCGGTTAGGAAACCTAAAAATACACCAGCGAATTCACACTGGAGAGAAACCACATCACTGTACTCAATGTAATAAGAGATTCAGTCGGTTAGCAAACCTAACAATACACCAGCGAATTCACACTGGAGAGAAGCCGTATCACTGTGTTGACTGTGGAAAGAGTTTTATTCAGTTACAAAATCTTAACGTGCACCAGAGAACTCACACAGGAGAAAAGCCATGCCACTGAATGTGGCAAGACATTTGCTTTCTCCAGTCAAGTGAAAAAGCATAAATGCCAATTTTGAAAGGGCAGATGAAACTGATAGAAATCAGTATTCCAGGCAGTATTACAATGGTCCCTGTTTATGTGTCATCCTTAGGGGATGTAATCATGCGTTAGGTTAAATGTGAGAAAGAGTGTGTGCCAAAGCACCTGTAAAATGTGTGCTTATGTTATAATCCTAAAATGTATTTTATAAAACTGTGTTCATTTAAATGCCAAACAAAATGTGAAAAATGGTAAACTATGTAAAATGTGTTTTTAATAGCCATTTTTAATAAAACAAAATACATCTAACTTGTTCTGTTAACACATACATATTTGTATTTTGTTTTAATAGTACCTTAGAGTAAATAGCAGTGTTCCTACATGTTGCTCCAACTGTTTAAATAACGTACCTGTAATTTTTCTTTTCTTTGTTAACATCATGACAACTTTTTACACTTTTTAAAGTCTGTTTCAAAGCTCTTTTCAAAATCTCCGCTCTAGTGCACTGATAGTAAGGTTTATTGCCCACATAGTCAAACAGGTAACACAGCAATAACAAAGTCTCAGAAACAAAATGTTAGAACTTGAAGCTACTGCACTAACAAGTAACTACGATGTGATAGGTGTTACAGAAACTTGGTTGTCTGAGAGTGATGGAGATGAATATAATATTAGTGGGTATAGGAAAGACAGACAGGGCAGAAGAGGCAGAGGGGTAGCGCTATACATAAGAAATAGTCTTGAAGTCCAGGTGTTCAATCTGGACGAAGAAAACAACGCCGAATCAATATGGGTCAGAATAATGGACAAAAAATCAAAGGGCTAATAATAGGAGCATGCTATAGACAGCCAAATTCAGATTCTGAGCAAAATAATCTGTTATACAATGACATTCGAAATGCGTGTAGAAAAGGAGAAGCCATACTAATGGGGGATTTAAACTTCCCCCTTATAAAATGGGAGAACCCGGTGGGGAGCATGACAGACAAAACTGAAATGGTGGAAATGACAAATGACTGCTTCCTAACGCAATTTGTCAAGGCACTGACTAGAGGGGAGGCATGCCTTGATTTAGTCTTTTCAAATAACGAAGACAGAATAACTAAAACAGAGGTCAGAGAGCCATTGGCAAACTCTAGAACACAACATGGTCTCATTTGAGGTATTTTTTTAAAACCCTGTGACAGGAATGGACGAGTGGTGACGTCACGGCAGAAGAAGGGACAACAAAAACAAAAGGTACGGTGCAGTGGCGCGGGCGCTGTTTTATTTAAAGAGAACCAAAAATAAATAAAATATTCGAACAGAAAACACTTTGCTCAAAGAGCGAAAATAAAAGATTAAACAAAAACAAATCACGAACACAAAATAAACAATAAATAATACGATCCCAGGTCAGGCTGGGCAGTTGCTGTCACTGTTCCTGGAATCTTTTTGTTTTGTTTCATTTTGTTTCTCTCCTCTCGTTCTCGCTCTCTCCTTCCAACACCCCACCCTGAGCTAGAGAGCTGCAGGCTTTTTATAACAGGTGACCATCTCCCGATTAGCAACAAATTAAATCACCGAATTAATTCGGGAGATGGCCACCTTCTGCACGAGTTTTAATTATGTTGTGGATGGGGCTACCCATCCACGCTAAACAAAACAAATCGGCTACGCCATCAAAAGACAAACAATAAAACATACGGCGCTCGCCGACAAATACAATATTCATAATACACAAAAAACAATAATCTGCACAGGGGCGGAGGGGACTCCGTTCTAAAACTAAAATAAACAAAACAATGTACAGGGCTGCTCGCCCTGTTACATATCCCCCCCCTTGTGCAACGCACACATGGCCCCAACGGCCACCTCCCCCCTCAGTCTCAATGTCCTGGAAGAGGGGGAAGCAAGTTGCTTCTGGGGGGTGGCCATGGTGGAATCTCTGGCACCCCCCACTTCTTCATGGCCGGCAGCTCCCTCTTCCGGGGCTCCCGCCACACTATCCTGCTGCGAAATTGCGGCTGGGGGAGCTGGTCTCCTGACCTTCCCCCTCCTCTTCATGGCCAGCAGTTCCCCTCCGTGGGGCTCCGACCACACGATCTCCTGCCGCGAAAGTGCGGCTGGGGGAGCTGGTCTCCGGACCTCTCCCCCTTTCTTCATGGCCGTCTGTTCCCCTCCGTGGGGCTCTGGCCATAGTGTAGTGACCCCAGGCGAAGCAGGATCCCTGGCGACCCCAGGCGAAGCAGGACCCTCGATGACCCCAGGCGAAGCAGGATCTCTGGCGACCCCAGGCGAAGCAGGATCCCTGGCGATCCCAGGCGACGGCAGCAGCAGCGGACGCTCGGGAGGCGACGCAGGACCGGCAGCAACCCTAGGAGACGCAAGGGAGACACAGGCGACCCCAGGCGATGCCGACGGCGGGAGGGGAGCCCCTGGCCATGAAGGCGGCAGCAGGAGCTCCACTTCTCCCAATGGTGGTGGTGGAGGTAGAGGTAGCTCCTGCTCCTCTCCTCTTGACGGTAAAGGCGGCAGGGGCTCCTCCTCTTCTAGCGGCCAAGGCGGCAGGGGCTCCTCCCCTTCAGGCTGCGAAGGTGGCAGGGGCTCCTCCCCTTCAGGCTGCGAAGGCGGCTCCTCCCCTTCTGGCAGCGAAGGCGGCTCCTTCCCTTCAGGCTGCGAAGGCGAAGGCGACTCCTCCCCTTCAGGCTGCGAAGGCGACTCCTCCCCTTCAGGCTGCGAAGGCGGCAGGGGAGCCTCCCCTTCTGGCTGCGAAGGCGGCAGGGGCGCCTCCCCTTCTGGTTGCGAAGGCGGCAGGGGCGCCTCCCCTTCTGGCAGCGACGGCGGCAGGGGCGCCTCCCCTTCTGGCTGCGAAGGCGGCAGGGGCGCCTCCCCTTCTGGCTGCGAAGGTGGCAGGGGCGCCTCCCCTTCTGGCTGCGAAGGCGGCAGGGGCGCCTCCCCTTCTGGCAGCGACGGCGGCTCCTCCCCTTCTGGCTGCGAAGGCGGCAGGGGCGCCTCCCCTTCTGGCTGCAACAGGGAAACCAGCAGGCATGTTCCCTCTGCTGGCGGTGGTGGAAGCGGAACCAGCAGGTATTCTCCCTCTGCTGGCGGAGGCGGGAGCGACTCACAGTCCTCCCAGGGCGGTGGAGGTGTAACCAGCAGGAACTCTCCCTCTGCTGGCGGAGGTGGGAGTGACTCACAGTCCTCCCACGGAGGTGGAGGTGTAACCAGCAGGAACTCTCCCTCTGCTGGCAGGTACCTGGGCTGTGGATGTTTGGCCTTCCCCCTTTTGGGCTGTGGACACACTGGCTCCTCCCTCTTGGGCTGTGGACACACTGACTCCTCCCTCTTGGGCTGTGGACACACTGGCTCCCCCCTCTTGGGCTGTGGACGCTCGGCCTCCTCCCTTTTGGGCTGTGGACGCACAGACTCCTCCCTCATGGGCTGTGGACGCTCAGTGTCCTCCCTCTTGGGCTGTGGACGCTCAGTCTCCTCCCACTTGGGCTGTGGACGCTCAGTCTCCTCCTCCAGGTCTCCCCTCTCAGGTGGTGATGGGACCAGCAGGCACTCTCCCTCTGCTGGTGGGAATGGGCATAGCAGGCACCCCTCTGTCAGGAGAGGGCAGTTGAGTGGAGAATGCCCCCGCTCACCGCAGATAGGGCACCAGCAGTCATGCATGACCGCCCGGAGGATGGCATCCCAGCTGCTCTCCCGCTTGGTGGCCGCGGCTGGTAGCTCCCGCTTCTGGGGTCTCCCCCGGGGTATCTGGTCCTGGCTCGCTTGGGCAGCCCACTCCTCTCCCTGGTATTGGGTGGGGCAGATGGCCACGGTGTGCCCAAACTCCCCACAACCAGGGCACCACTCCTCCACCACAACAACCCCTGGTGGCTGCTGTTGCAGCTGCTTTTGCTGCCTTCTGCCGCTCTTCCTCCTCTCTTCTCTCATCTTTCTTCCTCCCATCCTCCTCTTCACACTCCTTTTCTCCCTCCACACAATTAGAAAAAAAAAAATGAAAAAGCTGCAGTACCCTCTTCTGCCTGCGTCTAGGAGGCGTTGCGATCCCACGCAGGACACCACGTGTGACAGGAATGGACGAGTGGTGACGTCACGGCAGAAGAAGGGACAACAAAAACAAAAGGTACGGTGCAGTGGCGCGGGCGCCGTTTTATTTAAAGAGAACCAAAAATAAATAAAATATTCAAACAGAAAACACTTTGCTCAATCACAATTTTAGAAAAATAAAATATGAAGGTATGAAACAGAGACTAACAGAAGTAGATTGGAGTAGAATAGAGAAAACATCCACAGAAAAAGGATGGCTGCTTTTTTTTAAATATTATTATTATTTGTTTATTTAGCAGATGCCTTTATCCAAGGCGACTTAGAGAGACTAGGGTGTGTGAACTATGCATCAGCTGCAGAGTCACTTACAATTACGTCTCACCTGAAAGACGGAGCACAAGGAGGTTAAGTGACTTGCTCAGGGTCACACAATGAGTCAGTGGCTGAGGTGGGATTTGAACCGGGTTCCTGGTTACAAGCCCTTTTCTTTAACCACTGTACCACATAGCGCAAAACAATTACATCCCAAAAGTAGACAAATCTAAATCTGAAACAAAATGGCCAAAATGGTTTAACAGATCAATTAAAAAAAATATTTAGCGAAAAAAGGCACTTTACAGAGCGTTTAAAAGAGACCAAAAACAAAGTACACAGAAAGAGTACTTGGAACTGCAAACACAAGTCAAAAAGGAAGACAGAAAGGCCAAGAGAGAGATAGAAATCAACATTGCTAAGGGGGCTAAAACCAATTCCAAAATGTTTTTCCAATATTGTAACAGCAACAGAACATTCAAAGAGGAGGTTAAATGTCTAAGAGACACATTCAAAAATCATAGATGAAGAAAAAAAAATAGCAAATAAATTAATACTTTTCACAGGTTTTTACAAAGGACGACACGGACAACGTGACCCACATGTCGACCTGTTCCTATCCAATTTTAAATAACTTTAGCATAACAGAGGCAGAAGTGTTAAAGGGACTAGGAGCTCTTAAAATAAACAAATCCCCTGGGCCAGATGAGATCCTCCCAATAATACTCAAAGAAATGAAAGAAGTTATTTACAAACCGCTAACCAAGATCATGCAACAGTCTCTTGACACAGGGGTTGTACTGACAGACTGGAAAATAGCAAACGTAATACCGATCCACAAAAAGGGAGACAAAACTGAACCAGGTAACTACAGACCAATAAGCCTGACTTCCATTATATGTAAACTTATGGAAATTATAATAAGATCCAAAATGGAAAATTACCTATATGGTAACAATATCCTGGGAGACAGCCAGCATGGTTTTAGGAAAGGGAGATCGTGTCTAACTAACCTGCTTGACTTTGAGGATGCAACATTGAAAATGGGTATTTGCAAAGCAAACGTCATGGTTTATTTAGATTTCCAGAAAGCTTTTGACAAAGTCCCGGATAAAAGATTAATGCTCAAACTGAGCGCAGTAGGGATTCAAGGAAATGCATGCATATGGATTAGGGAGTGGTTAACATGTAGTAAACAGAAAGTACTGAATAGAGGTGAAACCTCAAAATGGAACGAGGTAACCAGTGGTATTAGGTCCTCTGCTATTCCTAATCTACATTAATGATTTAGATTCCGGTATAGTAAGCAAACATGTTAAATTTGCATACGACACAAAAATAGGAGGAGTGGCAAACACTGTTGCAGCAGCAAACGTCATTCAAAATGATCTAGACAGCATTCAAAACTGGGCAGACACATGGCAAATGAAATTGAATAGAGAAAAGTGTAAAGTATTGCATGCAGGCAATAAAAATGTGCATTATAAATATCATATGGGAGAGGTTTAAAAGGCATGTCGTATGCAGACAAGCTAAAATAATTGAATCTATTCAGTCTTGAACAAAGAAGACTACGCCTAAAAGGTATAGACAATGTCGACCCCCGGGGACGACTTTGCTTGATGAGATTCTGGGATCAATAAGCTACTAACAACCAAACGAGCAAGATGGGCTGAATGGCCTCCTCTCGTTTGTAAACTTTCTTATTACCTTATGTTCTCACTTGCCTCAGTTTTTTGCTCTCGTTTTAGTTTCAAACAGTAACCCCAAGAAACCGTCTCTGAGTTTGTGCTGAGACTTCAAGAACTGTAAGAAGCTGCAGAAGAAAGATCCACAAGGGATGGGGGATGTGGACCTCCTTGTTTGTAGACTGCCTTCGGGACTTGATATTACGGCGGGAGATGAGGACACAAGTTTTATTAGAACATAAGAACATAAGAAAGTTTACAAACGAGAGGAAGCCATTTGGCCCATCTTGCTTCTTTGGTTGTCAGTAGCTTATTGATCCCAGAATCTCATCAAGCAGCTTCTTGAACTATCCCAGGGTGTCAGCTTCAACAACATTACTGGGGAGTTTGTTCCAGACCCTCACAATTCTCTGTGTAAAAAACTGCCTCCTATTTTCTACCCCTTTATCTAATCTTCATTTGTGACCCCTGGTCTTTGTTTCTTTTTTCAGGTCGAAAAAGTCCCCTGGGTCGACATTGTCTATACCTTTTAGGATTTTGAATGTTTGAATCAGATCACCACGTAGTCTTCTTTGTTCAAGACTGAATAGATTCAATTCTTTTAGCCTGTCTGCATACAACATGCCTTTTAAACCCAGGATAATTCTGGTTGCTCTTCTTTGCATTCTTTCTAGAGCAGCAATATCCAAGCATCTTGTTGGCCTTTTTTATTTGTCTAGATGAAGACATTTCTGAGTCAACAAAAACTCCTAGGTCTTTTTCAGAGATTCCTTCTTCAATTTCAGTATCTCCCATATGATATTTATAATGCACATTTTTGTTGCCTGCATGCAGTACCTTACATTTTTCTTTATTAAATGTCATTTGCCATGTGTCTGCCCAGTTCTGAATGCTGTCTAGATCATTTTGAATGACCTTTGCTGCTGCAACAGTGTTTGCCACGCCTCCTATTTTTGTGTCGTCTGCAAATTTAACAAGTTTGCTTACTATACCAAAATTTAAATCATTAATGTAGATTAGGAATAGCAGAGGACCTAATACTTATCCCTGTGGTACACCATTGGTTACCTCGCTCCATTCTGAGGTTTCACCTCTAATCAGTACTTTCTGTTTACTACATGTTAACCATTCCCTAATCCATGTGCATGCATTTCTTTGAGTCCCTACTGCGTTCAGTTTGAGAATTCATCTTTGATGTGGGACTATGTCAAAACGTTTCTGGAAATCTAAATAAACCATGTCATTGCTTTGCAATTATCCATAAAGCCTGAGCTTTCTTTTGCAGATGTGAAGCAGGAGGCGAGGCTCCGTGTGGAGGCTGAAGAAGAAAACCCAGCAGTCCTTTGTGAAAGAACCAGACCTGTCCATCCCTGCTGAACTTGACATTCAGCAGCAAAAGAAAGATCTGAGGGGGGAGATGGTGGTGGAGATCAGGAGCCAAATGACCACCCTGTCCAACGAAGTGGTAAGTGGTCTGAAAGCAGAGTGGAGCCAGGGAGAATCAGGATGGAACATCCAGCCATGTCCACCTCCCTGGCATGATGACGCTACTGCACAATGGCCAGTAATGCCACACCCTTCACAGAGACAAGACTCTCAGACTGGTTTTAGAGGGACATTTTAATCAATATGATGCACAAAGGAGGCCTTTCTGCAGACATTGTCAACAACCAGGTCATATTCAACGCCATTGCCGACAGAGGGGAATACAAAATGATGTCACCCAGCAGTTGATGCAACCCAAGATGACGGCATGTCTAATGAAGCCCTGATTGGAGAAAGCCCAGTTGTTTCTGTGAAGATGGGAGGTGAGTTAGTCCCATGTCTTCTGGATACGGGTTCCCAAGTGACCATAAGAACGTTTACAAATGAGAGGAGGCCATTCGGCCCATCTTGGGTTCGGGAGAGCTTCTGGTGGTGTTTTGATTAGGGATCTCTCAACATGGTTTACTCTTATGGCCGCTAACGGACAGACCACCCCCTATGTTGCCTGTGTGGAAATAGACGTCCAAAGTGGAGAAATCGAACTTTTAACATGTGGAATTATCATCGTTAAAGACAGATGTTTGTCCCATGTACCTGGTCTGCTCAGCATGAATATCACCCTAGCTGTTGGAAGTTATTATTATTATTTCTTTATTTAGCAGACGCCTTTATCCAAGGCGACTTACAGAGACTAGGGTGTGTGAACTATGCATCAGCTGCAGAGTCACTTACAATTACGTCTCACCCGAAAGACGGAGCACAAGGAGATTAAGTGATTTGCTCAGGGTCACACAATGAGTCAGTGGCTGAGGTGGGATTTGAACCGGGGACCTCCTGGTTACAAGCCCTTTGCTTTAACCACTGGACCACACAGCCTCCTTTGGCTTGTGTAATTTATATATATATATATATATATATATATACAGTGCCTTGCGAAAGTATTCGGCCCCCTTGAACTTTGCGACCTTTTGCCACATTTCAGGCTTCAAACATAAAGATATGAAACTGTAATTTTTTGTGAAGAATCAACAAGTGGGACACAATCATGAAGTGGAACGAAATTTATTGGATATTTCAAACTTTTTTAACAAATAAAAAACTGAAAAATTGGGCGTGCAAAATTATTCAGCCCCTTTACTTTCAGTGCAGCAAACTCTCTCCAGAAGTTCAGTGAGGATCTCTGAATGATCCAATGTTGACCTAAATGACTAATGATGATAAATAGAATCCACCTGTGTGTAATCAAGTCTCCGTATAAATGCACCTGCACTGTGATAGTCTCAGAGGTCCGTTTAAAGCGCAGAGAGCATCATGAAGAACAAGGAACACACCAGGCAGGTCCGAGATACTGTTGTGGAGAAGTTTAAAGCCGGATTTGGATACAAAAAGATTTCCCAAGCTTTAAACATCCCAAGGAGCACTGTGCAAGCGATAATATTGAAATGGAAGGAGTATCAGACCACTGCAAATCTCCCAAGACCTGGCCGTCCCTCTAAACTTTCAGCTCATACAAGGAGAAGACTGATCAGAGATGCAGCCAAGAGGCCTATGATCACTCTGGATGAACTGCAGAGATCTACAGCTGAGGTGGGAGACTCTGTCCATAGGACAACAATCAGTCGTATACTGCACAAATCTGGCCTTTATGGAAGAGTGGCAAGAAGAAAGCCATTTCTTAAAGATATCCATAAAAAGTGTTGTTTACAGTTTGCCACAAGCCACCTGGGAGACACACCAAACATGTGGAAGAAGGTGCTCTGGTCAGATGAAACCAAAATCGAACTTTTTGGCAACAATGCAAAACGTTATGTTTGGCGTAAAAGCAACACAGCTCATCACCCTGAACACACCATCCCCACTGTCAAACATGGTGGTGGCAGCATCATGGTTTGGGCCTGCTTTTCTTCAGCAGGGACAGGGAAGATGGTTAAAATTGATGGGAAGATGGATGGAGCCAAATACAGGACCATTCTGGAAGAAAACCTGATGGAGTCTGCAAAAGACCTGAGACTGGGACGGAGATTTGTCTTCCAACAAGACAATGATCCAAAACATAAAGCAAAATCTACAATGGAATGGTTCACAAATAAACATATCCAGGTGTTAGAATGGCCAAGTCAAAGTCCAGACCTGAATCCAATCGAGAATCTGTGGAAAGAACTGAAAACTGCTGTTCACAAATGCTCTCCATCCAACCTCACTGAGCTCGAGCTGTTTTGCAAGGAGGAATGGGCAAAAATTTCAGTCTCTCGATGTGCAAAACTGATAGAGACATACCCCAAGCGACTTACAGCTGTAATCGCAGCAAAAGGTGGCGCTACAAAGTATTAACTTAAGGGGGCTGAATAATTTTGCACGCCCAATTTCTCAGTTTTCTATTTGTTAAAGTTTGAAATATCCAATAAATTTCGTTCCACTTAATGATTGTGTCCCACTTGTTGTTGATTCTTCACAAAAAATTACAGTTTCATATCTTTATGTTTGAAGCCTGAAATGTGGCAAAAGGTCGCAAAGTTCAAGGGGGCCGAATACTTTCGCAAGGCACTGTATATATATATATATATATATATATATATATATATATATATATATATATAATATAAAAATTTTTAGCTCAAAGAGCCAGCTATATATATATATATATATATATATATATATATATATATATATATAATGTAAAAGAACTCGCACCACTCATGGTTCTTTCCCCCTTTTAAAAGCACACCCAAACACAGGAATGGAGTTTTAAACACGCTGACGCGCTATTTTTAATAAACACAAAAACAAAACAAAACACAAAATAAACACCTAGCTCTACTTAGCACTAACTAACCACACAGGAACCTCACTATATGGCAGGACGGCTAAGCTGTTTACCTGCTAAACACAAAAACACACTCTCTTCTGTAAACTTAATTTTCGTTTTTTCCATGATTGTTTGGAAGCAAAGCACCCCTTCTGCCTCCTTCTCCTCAGCAGCCCTGAGCAGACTGACTGCTTCTCTTATACCCTGCACCTGGCCCTAATTTACAATTACCGCCCAGGTGCAGGGCATAATTAAACAATAAAACAATTAACAAATTAAATTAATAAAGCAAAACAAATAAATTAAAACAAATGTGCATTCGCACATGTTTTTCACGCAGGGAGGATTAATCTTTTTATATTACATTGTCTATTTTCTTATTCTTTTTACAATATTTTTTTGTAATTACTGCGTTTTGTAAGTCTGTGTGAAGCGCCTTGAACCTCTTGGTATGAAAGGCGCTCAACAAATAAAGCTTATTATTATTATTACTATTATTATTATTATTATTATTACATATATTTCACATAAAATACAAGTCATTTTAAAAATGTCCTCCTGTAGGGACATTAGACAAAGTTGAAGTGAATCAAAATGTTTTGTAGGAGGCAGGGCACTGACACAGCAGAGATTTTAAACAGAATAATAGATGGCAATTCAGATGTACATCTGTCTGATGAGGATGATGCTGAGGTAGTAATTGAGGCTGAAGCAGCAGGAGGGTCAGGGGATGAGACGGCAGACACGGATAATGAGAAGAGCGTCGTCCACTGTGGGCCAAAAGTGACACACATGTTTTAGTTTTGATTTATTGTGTGTTTTATTTGTCATTTGTTCTCATGTTTTTAATGTAATAATTATTTTAAACTAAAAAATGTGAAATTATGTTGTTTAAAATTGAATTAATAATCATCCCATAATATATTAAAGTAAGTCTGAAATATCTGAAGCAAGACACATTCATTTTCATCTTAATATTTGTTTTAATTACTATATTTAAACATAATTAGATTTTCTAATTGATTTTTTTTATTATTTTCCCTGTCAGAATAGATTCAAACCTGTCCTTCCACTGCCACTTGATTTCCATGACACCTCCTATCAAGAGCAGACTGAAGTCCAATTTAATATTTCGGACAGTATATTGACAGTAAAGTGTTTGGGAAAGTCAGGCCACTTCTAGACAGTGTGTGGCAAGGCTGCCTCCGCCAACAAGCAGATGCAAAGCTCTCCATTGATGAACAAATGGTTCAGTTAGGCTGCTGTACCTTCAAGCTGTTGTGCCAAACAAGCCAAACCAAACAGGATTGGAAATATTTGTCCTTTCCTCACCAGTTGGTCTTGTATTAGATTTTAAGGTGTATCAAGAATACTTTCACTGATACAGGATTAGGAATTAGAGCATCAACAGTCCTGCGTGTGGCTGAACATGATCCCAGACGTGCTCAGCTCTTTTTTGACAGGTACTTTACATCTGTCAACCTTTTGGATGCATTGCTGAGAAGGGCATAGCAGCAAGTGGGACAGTAATGAGGTCCAGAATCCCAAAAGAATGTCGGATGATTGACAACAAAATTCTGAACCAACGCGGAAGAGGAGCAACAGAGATGACCATTAGAACCCCTGGAATTGCTGTCACAAAGTGGTATGACAACAAGCCTGTGCTCATGGCCTCCACAGCATACGGGATAGAGCCCCAGGATTACTGTACAAGATGGTCCAGTGAAGAGAAGAGGCACATCCAGGTAGCACGACCCGCTGTCATCAATGAATACAACAGCAGCATGGGTGGAGTGGATATGTGCGACCGCATGCTACAGGGTGGCAAGTAGGAGCAGGACATGGACTGTGCAGGTTATCATCTTCAACTTCTTCGACTTGGCAATAACCAACTCCTGGATTCAGTACAAGTCAGACAGCATTGCATTGGATCATCCTGCCAAAAACACCAAACAATACTTGGAATTCAAGCTGCTGCTAGCTCAAGAGCTGATTGCACAGGCACAGTCATCCTCAGGGTGATGTTGTAATCACAGATTCCAGTGATGATGATTATGAGCTACAGTGCAAAAAATGGGTGCTGCAACCAGACCCATTCAATACCCATACGGAGCTCTGCATTTGCCAGAGATGATGCCCGACAAACATGCATCAAGATGCCGAAGAAAAGTGACAGGAAAACCTACGTGATGTGCACTAAATGCAAAATGTTCCTCTGTGTTGCCAAAAAGGGGAATTGTTTCAAGGAATACCACATCCAAAACAAACCAGAAGTTAAAATAAATATAAAGATAAATATAAAGATAAACACATACTAGTTTACATTAGAATAGTCAAAATATGATGTTATTTCTCATTGTGACTAATTTAATCGTTCAGATGAAGAACCATATACGTGCACTCCAAGTAGTTTTGAGCTATTCAATCTTTTTTTTTTTATGTAAAATGCTAAAGACAATGTCCTGAGATGCATTACATGAATCATGAACCTTATCCTTCTGTAGGCCTTCATTTTTCCTAATTATTTTTTCAGTGGGATTTATTTAGGTTTTACAGACTTTTTAAAACATGTAGTGCAGAAGAACAGTATATCTCCAGCTATTTGAGATTTTGTGGAAGAACAGTATATATTACATGACAAGGAATATTTAATTAAAACGTTTAATATTTTTCCAAAATACAATTTGAATTAAATTCACTAGGACAACATTACGTATAGTTTTGCAAAATAATTTACAATAAAATAAAACAAATCCACTGTCAAATGTAAGATGGGTCACCATGAACAGTGTTAGTAATTAGCTTGTATTGCTTCTGTAATTTTTTCGCGATCGCTATTGCAGGTATCATGGAATAACTTTCCCTTAAAAATAAAAATATTGGCAACCGTAATCAATGTCATCATCAATTAATTTATATATACACGTAATAAAATATGAATGTCAAAAAATAAAATAAGCCTGTGCAGAGTATAATAGTTACATTATAACAAGGCAAAAAAAAAGAAACCTGTCTATAATCCGTCCTTGAAATAAACACGCCTCATGCTTGTGTCCGTTATATTATAACAAGACAAAAAAAAAACCTGCCTATAATCCGTCCTTGCCTCATGAAATCTACCAAATAATATATTTTTTACAATGTTCAATGAAAGTATTTTCTAAGAAAACAAACACAGGTTTTTCAGCAAATAAGGACATACACATATACGGTTTTTCCATAAAACAAAACACATACGTTTTGGAAATTTTTTGCCTGTTTTCTTTTCTCCCTTTCTGTAACATATGACTTCCCTGCATCCCTGAGATGTTTTCGTTGTTTGTCTTTCCACTGATTCATAATTCGTTTTTTTTTTTTTTTTTTACCAATATTGACTCTCTTTTCATCAGCGACAATTAACAATTAGTAAAATTAACGTGTCCATCCGCCATCTTCATTCTTGCACATATACATACGGTTATTCCAGTACACATGTATTTTGTTGCTATGTAGGAACCTGCAATAGCGTCAGAAAACCACAATATGGCATATATGGGTAAAGAGACTCCCTGGCCATCAGAATATATCCATAAATACATTTCTTTATAAAACTTGAGTTTTACGGTATTTTGTCGCAAGGATTCAGTTGTTAAGCTAGTCGCATTTTTCAAATTGAGAAACTTTTTTTTTTTTTTTGCTGGGTCTCAGGAGGCAGAATCCTGTTTGGGAGATCAGAATTTTGAGTCTCTATTAATATCTGGAAGATGTAATTGTGTGTTTTCTCCAGGGGCTGGTTGTACTAACTAGATCAAAAACCAGCCGGATCATGAAAAGGCGTTGTAATAAGCGGATCAGGATCAAGCTCCACTGATCCGAAATCTTGATCCGATCCTGGAGCTGCGCAGCCGTAACTAGGGAAACTGACCAATGAGAAGCGAATATGCGTGGCGCAGAGACTGAAGATTCTGAATTTATGTTGTTTAAATTAAATACACTTGATTTTGTGACATTCATTATTTCTTATTTCTTGCTAAGAAATAAGAAATAATGAATGTCACAAAATCAAGTGTATTTAATTTAAACAACATAAATCAGAAGCAACTACTGTACATGTATAATTTAAAACTCCATCGATTCTATAAAAACAGATCGAGTATATGGTTTTGTTTTGTTTTTTTAACTTCTAAAAATGTTTCAGTAAATGTTACCGTAATCACGGTCGTGTGTATTTTCTGACGGACACACAGATATTTTACAGGTTTATTAAGTTATCGTTACAATTATTCAAATTCGGTATCGTGCTTATTTAAATATTATTTTAGCAATTTTAAAAAAGGTTTCAGTTATGTATTTTGATGATGCATGGTCCATTTCAAAAACGTTCGATCAAGCTCTGATCAGATTCTGATCTTGGTCTAAATTAACAAACACGCTTGATCCGATAGTTGGGTCGTATTCTTACTTCTTCCTCGCCGAAAACCTCAAGAGGGTTTTGCCTATCTTTAAAAACCCGACTTATACGTGTCTGACAGTTTCGAATAAAAAATGAATTACGTTTAGTAACTCAATTTTTCAAAAGTGGGATCAGGTTCTGATCCTGCTCAAAAGCAAGATCAGGTTTGCGCTCAGATCTGAGCTCAGATTGAGCACTGATCCATTTAGTACAACACAACTAGGACAACCGGCCCCTGATTTTGCCACTCACCTTAAACATCTTGAATTTGTTTTTCATAGACAAGCACAAAATGGCCTTAAGCTCAAGCCTAACAAATGTCATCTCTTTCAGAAAACTGTACAGTACATGTGGTTTCTGCAGAGGGAGTTACCCCCGTGCTTGACTGGCCAATGACTGGCTTGACTGAGCTGTAGTCGACTGGCCAATTCCAAAGACAGTGAGGGAGCTGCGATCCTTTCTGGCTGGTAGGCTATTATCGACGCTTCCTTAAAGACTTCTCAAAGGTGGCCGCACCACTTCATGGTTTATTAGTGGGCTGCCCCAAGAAAGAAACCCAGAGAATGAGTCCACAAATTGAGAGAATGGACAATAGATTGTGGAACAGCCTTTTGAAGACTAAAATGGGTGCTGACCCAGCACCTATCTTGGCTTTTGCTGACTTATTGCCTTTGTCTATACCTTTTAGGATTTTGAATGTTTGAATCAGATCGGCGCGTAGTCTTCTTTGTTCAAGACTGAATAGATTCAATTCTTTTAGCCTGTCTGCATACGACATGCCTTTTAAACCCGGGATAATTCTGGTTGCTCTTCTTTGCACTCTTTCTAGAGCAGCAATATCCTTTTTGTAACGAGGTGACCAGAACTGAACACAATATTCTAGGTGAGGTCTTACTAATGCATTGTAGAGTTTTAACATTACTTCCCTTGATTTAAATTCAACACTTCTCACAATATATCCAAGCATCTTGTTAGCCTTTTTTATAGCTTCCCCACATTGTCTAGATGAAGACATTTCAGAGTCAACATAAACTCCTAGGTCTTTTTCATAGTTCCCTTCTTCAATTTCACTATCTCCCATATGATATTTATAATGCACATTTTTATTGCCCGCATGCAATACTTTACACTTTTCTCTATTAAATTTCATTTGCCATGTGTCTGCCCAATTCTGAATGCTGTCTAGATCATTTTCAATGACCTTTGCTGCTTCAACAGTGTCTGCCACTCCTCCTATTTTTTGTGTCGTCTGCAAATTTAACGAGTTTGCTTACTATACCAGAGTCTAAATCATTAATGTAGATTAGGAATAGCAGAGGACCTAATACTGATCCCTGTGGTACACCACTGGTTACCTCACTCCATTTCGAGGTTTCTCCTCTAATCAGTACTTTCTGTTTTCTACCTGTTAACTACTCCCTAATCCATGTGCATGCATTTCCTTGAATCCCTACTGCGTTCAGTTTGAGAATTAATCTTTTATGCAGGACTTTGTCAAAAGCTTTCTGGAAATCTAAATAGACCATGTCGTATGCTTTGCAGTTATCCATTTTCAATGTTGCATCCTCAAAAAAGTCAAGTAGGTTAGTTAGACATGATCTCCCTTTCCTAAAACCATGCTGACTGTCTCCCAGGATATTGTTACCATATAGGTAATTTTCCATTTTGGATCTTATTATAGTTTCCATAAGTTTAAATGTAATAGAAGTCAGGCTTATTGGTCTGTAGTTACCTGGTTTGGTTTTGTCTCCCTTTTTGTGGATCGGTATTACGTTTGCTATTTTCCAGTCTGTCGGTACAACCCCTGTGTCAAGAGACTGTTGCATGATCTTGGTTAGCGGTTTGTAAATAACTTATTTCATTTCTTTGAGTACTATTGGGAGGATCTCATCTGGCCCAGGGGATTTGTTTATTTTAAGAGCTCCTAGTCCCTTTAACACTTCTGCCTCTGTTATGCTAAAGTTATTTAAAATTGGATAGGAACAGGTCGACATGTCGGGCATGTTGTCCGTGTCCTCCTTTGTAAAAACCTGTGAAAAGTAATCTTTTAATATATTTGCTATTTTTTTTTCTTCGTCTATGATTTTGCCATTTGTGTCTCTTAGACATTTAACCTCCTCTTTGAATGTTCTCTTGCTGTTATAATATTGGAAAAACATTTTGGAATTGGTTTTAGCCCCCTTAGCAATATTGATTTTTATCTCTCTCTTGGCCTTTCTAACTTCCTTTTTGACTTGTGTTTGCAGTTCCAAGTACTCTTTCTGTGTACTTTGTTTTTGGTCCCTTTTAAATGCTCTGTAAAGTGCCTTTTTTCGCTGAATATTTTTTTTTAATTGATCTATTAAACCATTTCGGCCATTTTGTTTTAGATTTAGATTTGTCTACTTTTGGGATGTAATTGTTTTGCGCCTCTAGTACTACATTTTTAAAAAACAGCCACCCTTTTTCTGTGGATGTTTTCTCTATTTTACTCCAATCTACTTCTGTTAGTCTCTGTTTCATACCTTCGTAGTTTGCTTTTCTAAAATTGTAAACCTTAGCTTTAGTCATTACTTTTGGGGTTTTAAAAAATACTTCAAATGAGACCATGTTGTGGTCTGAGTTTGCCAATGTCTCTCTGACCTCTGTTTTAGTTATTCTGTCTTCATTATTTGAAAAGACTAAATCAAGGCATGCCTCCCCTCTAGTCGGTGCCTTGACAAATTGCGTTAGGAAGCAGTCATTTGTCATTTCCACCATTTCAATTTCGTCCGTCATGCCCCCCTTTGGGTTTTCCCATTTTATACGGGGGAAGTTGAAATCCCCCATTAGTATGGCTTCTCCTTTTCTACACGCATTTCGAATGTCATTGTACAACAGATTATTTTGCTCAGCGTCTGAATTTGGCGGTCTACAGCATGCTCTTATTATTATGCCCTTTGAATTTGTGTCCATTATTCTGACCCAAATTGATTCTGCATTGTTTTCTTTGTCCAGATTTAACACCTGGGCTTCAAGGCTATTTCTTATGTATAGCGCTACCCCTCCGCCTCTTCTGTCCTGCCTGTCTTTCCTATACAGTGTGTACCCACTAATATTATATTCGTCTCCATCACTCTCAGACAACCAAGTTTCTGTAACACCTATCACATCGTAGTTACTTGTTAGTGCAGTAGCTTCAAGTTCTAACATTTTGTTTCTGAGACTTCTAGCATTAAGATAAATACATTTAATAGTTGTCTTACCTGAGTTGTTGCCCTTGTTTTGATGTGGTCTCCCTTCTGTTTTTTTGTTTTCTCCCCCCTTCCTTTCTAGTTTAAATGCTTCTGGACCTCCTCAAGGATCCTTTCTCCAAGTAGATTGGTTCCCTTTCTGTTTAAGTGCAGTCCGTCCCACCTGTATAGATAGTCCTTGTTGTAGAAAGTGCTCCAATGTTCAAGAAAGGTGAAGCGTTCCTGTGTGCACCACGATTTCAGCCATGCATTTTGATTTTGTATTTCCAGCTGTCCATATGGTCCTTTGCATGGCGCCGGCAGTATCCCAGAAAATACCACAGTTTTGGTCTTGTCTTTTAATTTCCTTCCTAGCTCTCTGAATTTGTTTTGCAGGGATCTTGGCCTGTCTCTACCAATGTTGTTTGTACCAATGTGGACGACTACTACCGGGTCATCCAGTTCGTTCTAGGAGCCTGTCCACATTCTCAGTGATGTGCTTGACTGAGGTTCCTGGAAGGCAGCACACTGTTGTAGTAAGGGGGTCCAAACTGCGACCTGAACTTGCTCAGTATGGAATCCCCAACAATCACGACCTCCCTTCTGTTTGCTGCCTGGTCAGCACTGTTTATAGGGTCCTGGGTGTTGTTTCTTTCATTCTCTTGATGTTGGTTTTGGTCATCTAAATGTTGAAGTGGCTCAAATGCGTTAGATGTCTGGATTTCTGGTGGTTGTGTTTGACGAAGTTTCTTTTTTTCCCTGCTTCTGCCTATCTGAACTCAGCTGTTTCGACTCTCATCCATCTCCCTGGTGGCTTTCAGTCTGCTAGGGGTGCAGACTTCCATGAATTGTGGGTGTGTCAGCTCCTCAAGCTCCTGTTGCTGTCTCATTTCCTCCAGCTCCTTTTCTAGCAGGCTTAATCGCTGAAGCAAGTCCTGGATCGTGCGGCACTTTACACAAACTTGGTTGAGCTCTGTTGTGTTTTCTCGGATTTCCCACATCATGCAGTTGTCACAGATTACTGGCTTGAAGACCTTTTAGTTTAGTGTAGCTTCTGCAGCTGTCAACCTGCTTTCAAACTGCTTCTAACTGGGTTGTAATTGTCCACGACTGTACTTCTCCCACGATGTCGCTTCCACAAGCTTTCTTGTTACAAAACACAAGTTTATCAAAATAAAACAACGGCCATTTCTGAGGTAACTTTCAAAAACACAAAAGTATTGTATTTAAATAACGAAAAGTTGAGAATTGACGAATGTGTTGATAAACTTTCAGTTCTATATAAGGCTAGAGAAAGGGACTTTTGTGATAAAGTGCGATTAAAATTAGGTAAAAGAAAACGTGTATCAAAAGAAGCAGAGAGGAGTGGAATAAAAAGAAACCTATTCCAAAAAAAACTTAAACGCTCCTTTCAAAATCCACCTTCTCAGAATCCGAACATATTTAACCTTAATGAAAGGGCTACACAAAACAGTAACAATGCGTTAGATGCGCAATGTAAGCGGGACGCGTCCTCACGAGGAGGACCAACGCAAATTAAAAGAGTTCGGCAATTTTCTAATACATTTCATAAGCAAACAACAGAATGTAGGTCAATTAACGTATGAAACTCCCAGCGCATACCTGATGTTTATAAATTTCATAATCAATTTCTTAATTGTTGGTTTAATTTAGCTATACAATGTTTTCTAGACATTGAGAAAATACACAAAAAAACTGGAAAAATATGCTGAGTCGTACGTCACTGGTACCACACAGTTAACAAGTAATCTAGCATATTTATTACAATTTGCAACATTAGATCCAGGGTGTACCTTCTCCAGCAGCGTGCTACACAATGTGTTAACAGGAGTAAGCGCGTCTATTTCATCTTTAGCATTTAAAAAAGAAAAACGATCCCTTGGATTTAGTTTTTCCATTAATGTAATAGTTAAACACACTGCAAATAAAAACCAATGTTACTGTAAAATACATTGATAAATGTGTAACATGTAGTTATTCAAAACTATGCACGGAAAGCGTTTTTTTAATTCCCTAGTAAGGGTCACATTAGGTGACGTACCTACTTCTCTATATAGATTATTCCAACAGGAAATGGAGAACGAGGATGCACCACAAACATGCATGAACTGCAATGGGATGGTAGTGTAATAATACTGATAATGTTGACTATTTTTTTAAAATAGTGAAAAAAAAATGATTTCAAAATCCACATTTTTAATAGTTGCATATGATTTCATGTCATCTAATTGCACAACACAAGTTATGCATTCTTGTTCTATTCAATGCAAGAAAATGGTATGATTTGAATCAAACCAACCTATTCCTCTTGAAATTAAAAACTTCCCATTTAATTTGACAAATGAGGATATAGAAATAATATGTAATGGAAATTGGTTAAACGACAACATTATAGATGCATACCTGTGCCTTTTAAGTAGTAATTTCACAGACAAAAGTGTGTTAACTATTCCTTTCACATTTGTTAGTCAAAATTTGAATAGTCTCTATTGTGATGACATTGAAGTACTGCCAACCCCTCCCCCCCCCCCCCCCCAAAAAAAAGATAGGAATTGGTGGTGCTTCAAAACTGTTCTTGTTCCTGTTAATATAAAGTCATCCCGCTGGATACTTATTGCAATCGATATGAAGCATGATGCAAACAAGGCGAAATGTACGGCATTAAAAATATATATAATGGACTCATTAAAGACGTATGAAAGGGAAATTCAAAATATACTTCCCTCATTACAAAGATACGTCACCATGCAATACTTGGCACTATATGGTGTTGTTCCTAACATAACATTTTCTTTAGAATTTTGTCATAGGTGTTTCTGTTTTCAAAAGCAGTCTGACAGTAGTAGTTGTGGAGTTTATGTATGTTTGTTTGCAAAAACATTGCTATTTGGTGGTAATCACACTGCACTGTGTTGCAATAGAATGAGGGAACTTTCAGTATATGAGTTAGCCCTCTAAGGAATTATTCCTGTATAAATACATTTAAAATTAATCAAAAGTTGTGTTCCATATCTCAAAATTAATATTTCAAGTGCTTAGTTTTTTCTAGTTCTCATAGTGTTTTGTTTTTTAGGACATCGTGGATCTGATCTTCTTCAGTGTTATGCTTGATCCTGTGCAAATATTTTTTTATATATATTTCTAGAATGCCCTGAAGGGTGCTGTTGAGAGCCGAGGACTTCCGGAGATTTCCTCAAATTAGAAATGAGGTTTTTTCTCCCCCCAGTGCTGTTAACAGTAGTCTAGTTCGCTTGAAATTCACTTTACAAATTAAAGCACAGGTAATTCAATGTCAAAGTGTGGCGTCATCTTTATTTTCTGTACCCCCAGTGTGTCTACAATACATTTCACCCCACTTTCATAGATGCACAATCTTTAGTTTTGTCAGGAGTGGGTCTTGAGTGTGCCCAGTACCCGAACATGACAGGAAAATGGCTGTTTAACTAGACACCTGACATAAAAAGTAGTGTTGCTATTACAGTGACGTAAATCTTAAGTAACTAACTTTATCTTCTCTATTGTGTCTACGTTACATTTCACCCCACTTTCTATGTGTATATAAACTATATTTTTTGTGCTGGATACGGGACATACGCCTTTGGGTAGCACAGCACCGAAGACTCATGGACGTGGTACACACCACCACCACTCAAGCCCTAAAATTAAATGACAGGTTTTTTTTGTTTTTTTGTTTTTTTTTAATATAATACAATCCACATTAATGTAATTATTATTATTTATTTCTTAGCAGATGCCGTTATCCATGGCGACTTACAATTGTTACAAGATATCACATTATTTTTTACTTACAATTACATTATTCTTTACACATTATTTTTACATAAAATTACCCATTTATACAGTTGGGTTTTTACTGGAGCAATCTAGGTAAAGTACCTTGCTCAAGGGTACAGCAACAGTGTCCCCCACCTGGGATTGAACCCACAACCCTAACCACTACTCCACACTGCTGCCCATAATGCAGCTACACACTGAGGAAATGTAATTCAGATAATAGCACCAAATTGATGATCACTTAGATTGTTTTGCATTTTTATTGTCTAATGCCAAAGAACATCATAAAACAACACAAATTAAATTTTAATACTTACAGAGTCATCTCCAAGCATAGCTCCTCAGCTTCCTTCTTGGTGGTACCGTGCTTCACCTCTGCCCACTGTAAGGATCAGCACTGCCGATTACTGCTGCTGACCCTCTCACAACCACACGTGGACTGAGGCCAGGTTTACTGCTCTGCAAACCTGTAAGAACATAAGAAAGTTTACAAACGAGAGGAGGCCATTCAGCCCATCTTGCTTGTTTGGTTGTTAGTAGCTTATTGATCCCAGAATCTCATCAAGCAGCTTCTTGAAGGATCCCAGGGTGTCAGCTTCAACAACATTACTGGGGAGTTGGTTCCAGACCCGCACAATTCTCTGTGTAAAAAGTGCCCCCTATTTTCTGTTCTGAATGCCCCTTTATCAAATCTCCATTTGTGACCCCTGGTCCTTGTTTCTTTTTTCAGGTCAAAGAAGTCCCCTGGGTCGACATTGTCTATACCTTTTAGGATTTTGAATGATTGAATCAGATCGCCACGTAGTCTTCTTTGTTCAAGACTGAATAGATTCAATTATTTTAGCCTGTCTGCATACGACATGCCTTTTAAGCCCGGGATAATTCTGGTTGCTCTTCTCTGCACTCTTTCTAGATCAGCAATATCCTTTTTGTAACGAGGTGACCAGAACTGAACACAATATTCTAGGTGAGGTCTTACTAATGCATTGTAAAGTTTTAACATTACTTCCCTTGATTTAAATTCAACACTTCTCACAATATTTCAGAGCGTCTTGATGGCCTTTTTTTTAGCTTCCCCACATTGAAGACATTTCTGCGTCAACATAAACTCCTAGGTCTTTTTCATAGTTCCCTTCTTCAATTTCAGTATCTCCCATATGATATTTATAATGCACATTTTTATTGCCTGCATGCAATACTTTACACTTTTCTCTATTAAATGTCATTTGCCATGTGTCTGCCCAGTTCTGAATGCTGTCTAGATCACTTTGAATGACCTTTGCTGCTGCAACAGTGTTTGCCACTCCTCCTATTTTTGTGTCGTCTGCAAATTTAACAAGTTTGCTAACTATACCAGAATCTAAATCATTAATGTAGATTAGGAATAGCAGTGGACCTAATACTGATCCCTGTGGTACACCACTGGTTACCTCACTCCATTTCGAGGTTTCTCTTCTAATCAGTACTTTCTGTTTTCTACATGTTAACCACTCCGTAATCCATGTGCATGCATTTCCTTGAATACCTACTGCGTTCAGTTTGAGAATTAATCTTTTATGCGGGACTTTGTCAAAAGCTTTCTGGAAATCTAAATAAACCATGTTGTATGCTTTGCAGTTATCCATTTTCAATGTTGCATCCTCAAAAAAGTCAAGTAGGTTAGTTAGACACAATCTCCCTTTCCTAAAACCATGCTGACTGTCTCCCAGGATATTGTTACCATATAGGTAATTTTCCATTTTGGATCTTATTATAGTTTCCATAAGTTTACATGTAATAGAAGTCAGGCTTATTGGTCTGTAGTTACCTGGTTCGGTTTTGTCTCCCTTTTTGTGGATCGGTATTACGTTTGCAATTTTCCAGTCTGTCGGTACAACCCCTGTGTCAAGAGACTGTTGCATGATCTTGGTTAGCGGTTTGTAAATAACTTCTTTCATTTCTTTGAGTACTATTGGGAGGATCTCATCTGGCCCAGGGGATTTGTTTATTTTAAGAGCTCCTAGTCCCTTTAACACTTCTGCCTGTTATGCTAAAGTTATTTTAAATTGGATAGGAACAGGTCGACATGTGGGGCATGTTGTCCATGTCCTCCTTTGTAAAAATCTGTGAAAAGTAATCATTTAATATATTTGCTATTTTTTTTTCTTCATCTATGATTTTGCCATTTGTGTCTCTTAGACATTTAACCTCCTCTTTGAATGTTCTCTTTCTGTTATAATATTGGAAAAATATTTTGGAATTGGTTTTAGCCCCCTTAGCAATACTGATTTCTATCTCTCTCTTGGCCTTTCTAACTTCCTTTTTGACTTGTGTTTGCAGTTCCAAGTACTCTTTCTGTGTACTTTGTTTTTGGTCCCTTTTAAACGCTCTGTAAAGTGCCTTTTTTCGCTGAATATTTTTTTTAATTGATCTATTAAACCATGTTGGCCATTTTGTTTTAGATTTAGATTTGTCTACTTTTGGGCCAGAATCTCACTACATTTTTAAAAAACAGCCATCCTTTTCCTGTGGATGTTTTCTCTATTTTACTCCAATCTACTTCTGTTAGTCTCTGTTTCATACCTTCGTAGTTTGCTTTTCTAAAATTGTAAACCTTAGCTTTAGTCATTACTTTTGGGGTTTTAAAAAATACTTCAAATGAGACCATGTTGTGGTCTGAGTTTGCCAATGTCTCTCTGACCTCTGTTTTAGTTATTCTGTCTTCGTTATTTGAAAAGACTAAATCAAGGCATGCCTCCCATCTAGTCGGTGCCTTGACAAATTGCGTTAGGAAGCAGTCATTTGTCATTTCCACCATTTCAATTTCGTCCGTTGTGCCCCCCATCGGGTTTTCCCATTTTATATGGGGGAAGTTGAAATCCCCCATTAGTAAGGCTTCTTCTTTTCTACACGCATTTCGAATGTCATTGTATAACAGATTATTTTGCTCAGCGTCTGAATTTGGCGGTCTATAGCATGCTCCTATTATTATGCCCTTTGAATGTGTGTCCATTATTCTGACCCATATTGATTCTGCATTGTTTTCTTTGTCCTGATTTAACACCTGTGCTACCCCTCCACCTCTTCTGTCCTGCCTGTCTTTCCTATACAGTGTGTACCCACTAATATTATATTCGTCTCCATCACTCTCAGACAACCAAGTTTCTGTAACACCTATCACATCGTAGTTACTTGTTAGTGCAGTAGCTTCAAGTTCTAACATTTTGTTTCTGAGACTTCTAGCATTAAGATAAATACATTTAATAGTTGTCTTACCTGAGTTGTTGCCCTTGTTTTGATGTGGTCTCCCTTCTGTTTTTTTGTTTTCTCCCCCCTTCCTTTCTAGTTTAAATGCTTCTGGACCTCCTCAAGGATCCTTTCTCCGAGTAGATTGGTTCCCTTTCTGTTTAAGTGCAGTCCGTCCCACCTGTATAGATAGTCCTTGTTGTAGAAAGTGCTCCAATGTTCAAGAAAGGTGAAGCCTTCCTGTGTGCACCATGATTTCAGCCATGCATTTTGATTTTGTATTTCCAGCTGTCCATATGGTCCTTTGCATGGCACCGGCAGTATCCCAGAAAATACCACAGTTTTGGTCTTGTCTTTTAATTTCATTCCTAGCTCTCTGAATTTGTTTTGCAGGGATCTTGGTCTGTCTCTTCCAATGTTGTTTGTACCGATGTGGACGACTTCTACCGGGTCGTCTCCTGTTCGTTCTAGGAGCCTGTCCACATTCTCAGTGATGTGCTTGACAGAGGCTCCTGGAAGGCAGCACACTGTTGTAGTAAGGGGGTCCAAACTGCGAACTGAACTTGCTGTGTTTCTCAATATGGAGTCCCCAACAATCATGACCTCCCTTCTTTTTGCTGCCTGGCCAGCACTGTTTATAGGGTCCTGGATGTTGTTTCTTTCACTCTTGATGTTGGTTTTGGTCATCTAAATGTTGAAGTGGCTCAAATGTGTTGGATGTCTGGATTTCTGGTGGTTGTGATTGACGGAGTTTCTTTTTTTCCCTGCTTCTGCCTATCTGAACTCAGCTGTTTCGACTCTCTTCTATCTCCCTGGTGGCTTTCAGTCTGCTAGGGGTGCAGACTTCCATGAATTGTGGGTGTGTCAGCTCCTCAAGCTCCTGTTGCTGTCTCATTTCCTCCAGCCCCTTTTCTAGCAGGCTTAATCGCTGAAGCAAGTCCTGGATCGTGCGGCACTTTACACAAACTTGGTTGAGTTCTGTTGGGTTTTCTCGGATTTCCCACACACATCATGCAGTTGTCACAGATTACTGGCTTGAAGACCAATTTTTTTTTTTTTTGAAGTTTAGTTTAGCTTCTGCAGCTGTCAACCTGCTTTCAACCTGCTTCTAACTGCGTTGTACTTGTCCACTCGTACTTCTCCCACGCTGTCACTTCCACACGCTGTCGCTGGGAAGACTGCCTGCCTTTTGTTTGTTTGTGCTGCGGGCTCCGCCCCGCGTCTCAGAACACCGCGGGATTTGAATCAGCTGCTTCGAGTTTCAGCTTGTTATCAGAAAAATACACACAGCTGCAAGGCTTCAAGCTGCAATGTTTTCTGTTGTTGCTGGTTTGGTCTCTTGTGCAGCAAACAATTGAGCTGTGCAAGGAGAGGCATGTCACAGTCATCAATGAGATGTACACCATCAGTACACCACAGATCTGAGCATGTGACGGGGAAGTGTACGGATATTGAGAGGTATCAGACCTTCATTTGGGCTGCACAGCGATGGTATTCCTGACGCAACAGATCTTGAAGGCCAAGGTCAACGGTAAGCCGGGTCGGAAAATCTAATACTACCACCTACCAACAAGGAGCTTAAACAGGATTACAATAACATAAAAGGAATAAAAAATCCCTATTGTTTTCAGTTACAATCGTTAATTTTTTTTTTTTGAGTGAAATAATTACATTTAACCCCCTTTTACTGAGTTACAGGAATGGCTGAAATACACAACCTACCAGCCAAAATGTCATGTTTTCAGCGCCCGGGCACTACTGAAACCCCAGCAACAATAGCAGTGACGTAAATCTGGCTCAACCAACCCCATTTTCTATTCACTGTGAATCTGTTCATTACATTTCACCCCCCTTTTACTGAGTTACAATCCTTAATTTTTTTCAGGAATGTATGAAATATACACGACAGATTTTTACATACAAAATATATAATAGAATAGAAATATAAACAAATATAAATAAAATAAGCAACATAAACAAATAGAAATAGAATACGCAATATAAACAAAAATAAAGATAAATACAATAAGGCATTTTTTTTAGCAGATTATTTGAGACTTATTTTGAAATACGCTTTCGACCCTCTCTGACTGACACCGGAAATTGAATAATGTTGCCAGCAACTGTTGCTAGCTTCACACAGGTATATTTATGCATGCAAAGTACTGTAGTAGCCTAAATACGATTTAGACCGGACATTTCTGCGACAGAACAGAGACCAATCCAATATAGTGCTTTCTCGAAGTGTCAGGTCTTAAATTCAACGATTACTATCCTATACCTCTATTCAGATTCCGATAGCGTACTGCACATGTGCGAACGTTGACCTTCATTCCTGCATGTGGTTTTAGAAAACAGAGAAGTAATAATAATCTGTAGTCAGTCTGCATGCATCCATTTGTTTAGTTAGGGATAAAGTAATACATTTGTTAAAGTATGTATGTATTTGTTAATAGCCCTACTGAGGCAGCAAATGTTTCCCAGCTTTAAAATGATGTGATAGTTTAAAATAATGTCTGCAAAAGAAACTGGTAATATAGAACAGGATGAGCTGTTAGAAAGGCTGATTGCACATTGTGGGGAATATGAATAGAGGTATAGGATAGTAATCTTTGAATTTAAGACCTGACACTTTGATAAAGCACTATACTGGATTGGCCGCCGTTCTACTGCAGAAATGTCCGGTCTTCAAATCGTACTTAGGCTATTACGGTACTTTGCAAGCGAAAATATCCTGTGTTTTCTGAAAACTTCAATCCAAGTATACAGTTGAATTCATGTAAACACAGAAAAGTGACGTTTTAAGAAAATCAGTTTTCTGATTCAGTTTTCCGAAAACGCTTTGTCATATAAACATACTGATTGACTGTGCCTAGTTAGGTCTTACTCTACTGTTACTAGTATGTCTTGTTTTAACATTTACATGTTACTCTGAATGCTCACAACCTTTATTTGTTGTATAAAAAACAATATGGGGAAAATTTAAATATGATGCCAGCCAGTGTTCACGGCGACAGCGTGGGAGAAGTACAGTCGTGGAAAAGTACAGAGCAGTTAGAAGCAGTAAGGAGAAATTACATCTCTAAAATTACATCTTTAATTGCTTTAAATCAGAAAACACTGCAGCTTAAAAGTCTAACAGCTGCGTGTCTTTTTCTGATAACACGCTGAACTGAAATTCGCCGCCGTTCTGAGACACGGGGGAGGGTCGGAGCCAGCAGGAAACAGAAAACAAACAAAAGCCAGCCAGTGTTCACAGCGACAGCGTGTGGATGCGACGTGTGGGAGAAGTACAGTCGTGGAAAAATACAGAGCAGTTAGAAGCAGTTTCAAAGCAGGTTGACAGCTGCAGGAGCTAAACTAAACTCACAAAAAAAAAAATATTAACATGGTCCTCAAGCCAGTAATCTGTGACAACTGCATGATGTGGGAAATCCGAGAAAACCCACCAGAGCTCAACCAAGTGATTGTAAAGTGCCGCACGATCCAGGACTTGCTTAAACGAGTAAATGTGTTAGAAATGGAGCTGCAGGAAATGAGACAGCAACAGGAGCTTGAGGAGCTGGCACACCCACATTGTTGGGGACTCCATATTGAGAAACACAGCAAGTTCAGTTTGCAGTTTGGACCCTCTTACTACAACATTGTGCTGCCTTCCAGGAGCCTCTGTCAAGCACATCACTGAGAATGTGGACAGGATCTTAGAACGAACAGGAGATGACCCGGTAGTAGTTGTCCACATCGGTACAAACGACATTGGAAGAGACAGGCCAAGATCCCTGCAAAACAAATTCAGAGATCTAGGAACGAAATTAAAAGACAAGACCAAAACTGTGGTATTTTCTGGGATACTGCCGGCACCTTGCAAAGGACCATATGGACAGCTGGAAATACAAAATCAAAATGCATGACTGAAATCATGGTGCACACAGGAAGGCTTTATCTTTCTTGAACATTGGAGCACATTCTACAACAAGAACTATCTATATAGGCGGGATGGACTGCACTTAAACAGAAAGGGAACCAATCTACTCGGACAAAGATCTTTGAGGAGGTCCAGAAGCATTTAAACTAGAAAGGAAGGGGTGAGAAAACAAAAAAACAGAAGGGAGACCACATCAAAACAAGGGCAACAACTCAGGTAAGACAACTATTTAATGTATTTATCTTAATGCTAGAAGTCTCAGAAACAAAATGTTAGAACTTGAAGCTACTGCACTAACAAGTAACTACGACGTGATAGGTGTTACAGAAACTTGGTTGTCTGAGAGTGATGGAGACGAATATAATATTAGTGGGTACACACTGTATAGGAAAGACAGGCAGGACAGAAGAGGCGGAGGGGTAGCGCTATACATAAGAAATAGTCTTGAAGCCCAGGTGTTAAATCTTTTTAGTCTTTTCAAATAACGAAGACAGAATAACTAAAACAGAGGTCAGAGAGACATTGGCAAACTCAGACCACAACATGGTCTCATTTCAAGTGATTTTTAAACCCCAAAAAGTAATGACTAAAGCTAAGATTTACAATTTTAGAAAAGCAAATTATAAAGGTATGAAACAGAGACTAACAGAAGTAGATTGGAGTAAAATAGAGAAAACATCCACAGGAAAAGGATGGCTGTTTTTTAAAAATGTAGTACTAGAGGCGCAAAACAATTGCATCCCAAAGGTAGACAAATCTAAATCTAAAACAAAATGGCCAATGTGGTTTAATAGATCAATTAAAAAAAATATTCAACAAAAAAAGGCACTTTACAGAGCGTTTAAAAGGGACCAAAAACAAAGTACACAGAAAGAGTACTTGGAACTGCAAACACAAGTCAAAAAGGAAATTAGAAAGGCCAAGAGAGATAGAAATCAATATTGCTAAGGGGGCTAAAACCAATTCCAAAATGTTTTTCCAATATTATAACAGCAAGAGAACATTCAAAGGAGGAGGTTAAATGTCTAAGAGACACAAATGGCAAAATCATAGACAAAGAAAAAAATAGCAAATATATTAAATGATTACTTTTCACAGGTTTTTACAAAGGAGGACACGGACAACATGCCCCACATGTCGACCTGTTCCTATCCAGTTTTAAATAACTTTAGCATAACAGAGTGTTAAAGGGACTAGGAGCTCTTAAAATAAACAAATCCCCTGGGCCGGATGAGATCCTCCCAATAGTACTCAAAGAAATGAAAGAAGTTATTTACAAACCGCTAACCAAGATCTCTTGACACAGGGGTTGTACCGACAGACTGGAAAATTGCAAACGTAATACCGATCCACAAAAAGGGAGACAAAACTGAACCAGGTAACTACAGACCAATAAGCCTGACTTCTATCATATGTAAACTTATGGAAACTATAATAAGATCTAAAATGGAAAATTACCGATATGGTAACAATATCCTGGGAGACAGTCAGCATGGTTTTAGGAAAGGGAGATCGTGTCTAATTAACCTGCTTGACATTTTTGAGGATGCAACATTGACAAAGGATAATTGCAAAGCATACAACATGGTTTATTTAGATTTCCAGAAAGCTTTTGACAAAGTCCTGCATAAAAGATTAATTCTCAAACTGAACGCAGTAGGGATTCAAGGAAGTACATGCACATGGATTAGGGAGTAGTTAACATGTAGAAAACAGAAAGTACTGATTAGAGGAGAAACCTCAAAATGGAGCGAGGTAACCAGTGGTGTACCACAAGGATCAGTATTAGGTCCTCTGCTATTCCTAATCTACATTAATGATTTAGATTTTGGTATAGTAAGCAAACTTGTTAATTTTGCAGACGACACAAAAATAGGAGGAGTGGCAAACACTGTTGCAGCAGCAAAGGTCATTCAAAATGATCTAGACAGCATTCAGAACTGGGCAGACACATGTTTGTTGCGCTGTTTTGGGCGATGGAGCTGGCTCCTGACATCCAGTTCACCAACTATATTTATTAACGTGGAGGGCAAAAAATGGGAATTAATTCAGTTACATTTAAGCAGCTCGCTTGCTCTTCATGTTTAACTTTAGCGTAGTTTTTGCAGCAAGGGTATTCTCAAACAGCTGCTTTAATACTAAAACAACGGCATAACGCAGTTCATGGTAAGTGGTTTTATACAGAACCCTAATCCCACAAGAGATATACAACATGGCAGTCCAGACACAGCAAAAAACATTAATAAAAAAAAGCCACCTGCATTATCATTCAGGTCGACTACATCACTGCTAACCGTAAAATCACCCATCAGCCACTACTTTCTGCTGTCTTGGAATCCACAGTAACAACTGACCCGCTCCCTTGCAATATTTATAGTTAAGGATAAACACACTCATTAACATTTACACGTGAAATGCAGGTTTCCATGTGAAACTGGGCGTGGATTTCCTGTGTCTCGTCATTTACCTGAGTAAATGAGATTTACCCAATCCCTCTCTTTGGCCGCTTTTTTCGTCCACAAACCTGATTTACATGTGCCACATGTGCACACACATTGCCATTTCACGTGTAAATTGACCCGCATGGAAACCCCATGAATGATAATCCAGGTGCAATGGTGTTTTATTTATAATCCAAAAGTCACTTGACAACTGTAAATAATAATGAATGGTAGTACACAAGGCTGTGTACTACACAGTTTAACCCAGGGGTTCAGTCCTGAAACAATAAACACAGTATATTTATATTTAATACACACACAAACTCGAGAGGACCAGTAGTTCCTCGCGCCAAGTTAAAGCAAAGCACGAGAACTGCCAGTGATTCTCTATACAGCACGGAGGGTTTACGTGTTTTCAGGGTATTGTCGCAGCAAAAGTAAATCAGCCAAAACACCATTCCACATTTAATTTGTAGTTCCCAACACTTACGTGAAATTTAGAAAAAAAAAGTAAATATCTGTCATACAGTAAGAGAAATAAGTCACCAAAGGAAGGTAAAAATGTCCCTCTCCTCCTCCTCCTTTTTCTCCAGACGTAGATTTTGCAGATTTTTTCACACCCCAGGCACGTTTATTCACGCATATGTATATTAAAGCATTAAGGTACGAGGGGGCGTGGGTTACCATGGATATTGTCACTGCTTGGTGCGTTGTTAGGTATGAGGCATAGCCAAGTTAGCACAGCAAATGGATCAAGGGTTACATTCACGAAATTAAAGGTGAATTAGCAAGCGTCTCATCTGGTGATCGGAAAGTGAATACTGTACTGTGCTAACTTATATTCTTTAAAAAAGTGTTTCTGTCAGTTTTAGTTCGAGAACATTTAACAAATATGTCCAGTGTTGATATGAAGTACCTGTTTGTGTATTGTTTCTACGTGTATTGGTATTAATCATGTGTTTGTACATTGTTTATAAATTCCAAATACTGTAGTGACCAGGGCACCATTCTGTGTCTGCTGGATTTGTATGTTGTCCCATTGTTTGCCTTGTCCGCCTTGTCCTGTGTATGTGTTGCATGTATTGTAAGGGCGCCACCATACCACTTAGAATGGGAGAGGAGCGAGGGATGGATCCGGTTGGTCGGTCTGGGTGGAGTGGGTGGGAGCAGCCAGGGGGGTATAAGAACCACCTGCGCGGGGGGGGGGGGGGGGGGAGGAGGTGAAAGGTTTGAGTGCTGAACGTCTGGAGGAACCAAGCAAATATAATTCTAGTGAGAGATAGCCAGTGAGAGACTGAAGCCTGGTAGTTACGTAGAGCGAGAGTCTGAGTGAGAGCAAGAAAGTGAAAGTGGGGGTCGGTGGGTGAAGGAAGGAGTTAGGGTCTTGTTTTATTGTTTTTGTGGCGTTGTTTTGGCCCGAACAGGGACTGAGTTATTTAGATTAATAAATTGATTATCAATTGCGCCTGGCAACGCTCTCTGTCTTCTGCTTTATTATCAAGAGCACAGGTCATTACAATACAGTTAAGAGGCAGGCAAATGTAAGGATGCCGTTTCTGTCATGCATTTTGTGACAAACTGTCTTTACTTATTCAAACGCATTCTGTATTATTTTAACTTTTATAACTCAGTGACAGAAGTTCAAGCCCAGCAGTATTACCACTTTGCTGTGTAACGTGTTTAATAATTTCTTAAATGTAAAAATATGTGGTGTACTGCATATGTAATATGACAGATGTTAAATAAAGTTCAAGTATTTTTCGTTGATAAGCCCTTTATTGTTACACCAGTAGACGCACCATATACAGTGTGTCCCACGAATGTTGAGCACCTTTATTTTTCAAATAACTTTTTAAAAAGTTTTAAATGTTATTTTTCATAACTACTGAATGTTAATCAGTGGTTTATGGTGTGTTGAATGTAATATTTGACTATTATGTATAAAGTTACCTTATATAACCACCAATACCACAAACAGTATGTTTACATTTCTATCAGAGTACAACTCCACTGCAGTTTGACTCTGCAGCTGTACACCCAGCCTCGTTTTAAGTCTGCCGTGAATAAAGTCTATTGTAATGAACTATCCTATTTGATTCCCTGAAATTTCTTTTAGCATACTTCCAGCTTTTCTTTAAAAATGATACAAAAAAATAAATGTCACAAGTGGCCAAATTTGGTTTATGAGGGAAACACTTCTTTTTTTATTATTATTATTGTCAGTAATGGCTGATTTCACTTATTATCTGTTTCACTGTTTAAGTTTTGATTGATTTTGTGGTGGTGATTATTTTTAGCCCTTTGATTTATGAGGGAGAAGCAGCCCACTGTTTGGAGTGGCGGTTTTGTTGTTTTGTTTTGTTTATATTGTAGCGCAGGCATTAATAGATAAATTGGCCGCAAACTGACAGACCATCCAGAGCTGAAATTCATCAAGCCATTAATGGCCTTACCTACCCTATACAGACGTGCTCAAATTTGTTGGTACCCCTCCACAAAAAACGAAGAATGCACAATTTTCTCTGAAATAACTTGAAACTGACAAAAGTAATTGGCATCCACCATTGTTTATTCCATATTTAATAGAAATCAGACTTTGCTTTTGATTTTTTATTCAACATAATATTGTAAATAATAAATCAAATGAAAATGGCATGGACAAAAATTATGGGACCGCTAACCTAATATTTTGTTGCACAACCTTTAGAGGCAATCACTGCAATCAAACGTTTTCTGTAGCTCTCAATGAGACTTCTGCACCTGTTAACAGGTAGTTTGGCCCACTCTCCCTGAACAAACTGCTCCAGCTGTCTCAGGTTTGATGGGTGCCTTCTCCAGACTGCAAGTTTCAGCTCTTTCCATAGATGTTCGATAAGATTCAGATCAGGACTCATAGGCGGCCACTTCAGAATAGTCCAATGTTTTGTTCCTATCCATTCTTGGGTGCTTTTAGCTTTGTGTTTTGGGTCATTATCCTGTTGGAGGACCCATGACCTGCGACTGAGACAGAGCTTTCTGACACTGGGCAGTACGTTTTGCTCCAGAATGCCTTGATAGTCTTGAGATTTCATTGTGCCCTGCACAGATTCAAGGCACCCTGTGCCAGGCGCAGCAAAGCAGCCCCAAAACATAACCATGTTTCACTGTAGGTATGGTGTTCTTTTCTTTGAAAGCTTCATTTTTTCGTCTGTGAACATAGAGCTGATGTGACTTGCCAAAAAGCTCCAGTTTTGACTCATCTGTCCAAAGGACATTCTCCCAGAAGGATTGTGGCTTGTCAATATGCATTTTAGCAAATTCCAGTCTGGCTTTTTTATGTTTTTCTTTCAAAAGTGGAGTCCTCCTGGGTCTTCTTCCATGGAGCCCACTTTCGCTCAAAAAGCGACGGATGGTGCGATCAGAAACTGACGTACCTTCACCTTGGAGTTCAGCTTGTATCTCTTTGGCAGTTATCCTTGGTTCTTTTTCTACCATTCGCACTATCCTTCTGTTCAATCTGGGGTCGATTTTCCTCTTGCGGCCGCGCCCAGGGAGGTTGGCTACAGTTCCATGGACCTTAAACTTCTTAATAATATTTGCAACTGTTGTCACAGGAACATCAAGCTGCTTGGAGATGGTCTTGTAGCCTTTACCTTTACCATGCTTGTCTATTATTTTCTTTCTGATCTCCTCAGACAACTCTCTCCTTTGCTTTCTGTGGTCCATGTTCAGTATGGTGCACACAATGATACCAAACAGCACAGTGACTACTTTTCTCCATTTAAATAGGCTGAATGACTGATTACAAGATTGGAGACATGTGTGATACTAATTAGAGAAACTAATTAGTTTGAAATATCACTATAATCCAATTATTTATTATCTTTTATAAGGGGTACCAACAAATGTGTCCAGGCCATTTTAGAATATCTTTGTAGAATAAGCAATAATTCATCTCTTTTCACAGCTTCTTTGCTTTATTCTATGACATACCAAAGGCATGCAAGTATACATGATAAAATAGCTTTTAATTTCATCACTTTTCAGGAGGAATGAAGCATTATTTCAATGAGCTGTAAGGGTACCAACAAATTTGAGCACATCTGTATAAACTGCTACTTTGATACACCTGGGGCCGGTTGTACTAAATGGATCCAATCCTGGATCCAGGCTCCAATCTTGGTCCTATGACGTACTGGGTTGGACTAAAAGGATCAGAGCTGATCTTGATCTCAGTTTGGCTCAAAATCTGATCCTATTTCGATCTTGCATCAGACCAAGATCAGAGTGGGATCAGAGCTTCATTGAATGTTTTATAAATGGAGAAATTACATGTTTTTAGTTTTGAACAAAGGAATAAACAAAATCATGTAATTTCTCCATTTAAAACTCAGCTCTGATCCCAATCTAATCCTGCTTTACTGTTGATGGTTGCAAATTAAACGAATGAAACTGTAATATGTATTAAACAACAGAGAAGTTTGACATACACCATCATAATACCTAAAGGAAACGCTTTTTACAATTACTAAAGTAATCTTTAAATAAGCACACTGTATTTAGATAATTGATCGACATAACGGTAACTTAATAAACTTCATATATTTGCAGGATTTCACAAAAATATTTCCCTCAGATTATTATATGAAAACGGAGATACTTTAACGTTTTAGAAAACATTAATGTTATATTAACGGTGCATTTAAAAGCAGCCATAAATACTATATTAAGAAAATATAGTTTTATAGAAAACACTCAGTCAGGTCTATAATATACCCTGGCCTAACAGTAGACCTGACTGAGTAACAAAGCCTCAAAACTAAATATTATTATATTACACACGTTTTGTGTGTTGACAAAATGATACTGCTGTTATCATTTTATTGATTAAAATTAAATAATTGGGTTTTTTTATGTTTTGGTCAATTCCCTTTTTTTCTTAATGAGCTTACCTTCTCTGACAGCCTTGATCTCCCCCTGTGCCCCTGTCAGCTAGTATCATCAGCCCTTGATTAAAAATGCTCAAAATGTGTTGATAATATGCCCTGATCCAATGCTGCAGCTAGCTGTTTGTGTGTTTGGTGGCCGCTGTAAGAATACAGCATTGTGGGTGTATCCGTCAGAAAATACACACAACCGTGACTGGTAACATTTATTATAAACTTTTCAGAAGTTAAAACAACAACAATCAGATATTAACGTACTCAATCTGTTTTTATAGAAGCATTGGATTTTTTAATTATAAATAAGAACATAAGAACATTTACAAACGAGAGGAGGCCATTCAGCCCATCTTGCTCATTTGGTTGCAGCTTCTTGATTCTTGAACTACTATATTTGAATTTAAATCAAGGGAAGTAATGTAAAAACTCTACAATGCATTAGTAAGACCTCACCTAGAATATTGTGTTCAGTTCTGGTCACCTCGTTGCAAAAAGGATATTGCTGCTCCAGAAAGAGTGCAAAGAAGAGCAACCAGAATTATCCCGGGTTTAAAAGGCATGTCGTATGCTAAAAGAATTGAATTATTCAGTCTTGAACAAAGAAGATTACACGGTGATCTGATTCAAACATTCAAAATCCTAAAAGGTATAGACAATGTCGACCCAGGGGACATTTTTGACTTGAAAAAAGTCTTTTGGGAACGAGAGAATAGTTTTATTGTTCGGGGACCTTTGAATGGTGTTTGTGTTGGGACTGCATGTTCTGGGCTGCATACAGTATTAATCAGATTCTCTGTCCTTTTGGGCGATTGTTTCTGCAGGTACCCGGGTCGAGGGTTTTGTGGGGTATCCGAAAGGACTTTGAGACGATTGTACAAGGAGACAACTTTAATATGCGGTACACCAGCCCCTCGGTTCTAACGGGTGCCTGTGAGTTTTGGGGGACCAGCGGCTGATGGAAAGGGGGTCCATTTCGACCCTGGATAATCTGAGAGACTGTCTCTGGGTTCATGGAGGAGCGTGAGTGAACATTTGTCACGGTCTTGGCCGTGGGAGCCCAAATGATTATTGTGCTGCAAACTCGTCATTCTATTTACATTTATTGAGTATATTATATGATTGCTTATTGTGTTGCTAAATAGTCGTTCTGGTTACATATATTAAGTATACTATATGATTGATTACTGTGCTGCTAACTAGCCATTTGTTTGCCTATATTAGGTGTATTATATGACAGATTAATGTGCTACTAACTAGTCATGTGTTTACAAGCACTATACTTGCCTTTAACTGATGGCTTGAATTATGTGATACATGTGATTCATAGAAAGAATTAATTGTGCTAACATAGTATACTATCCTCATAAGTATTTAACCATTAAAGATTTCTGTGTGTCATTTTCTCCTTAGCTATTTATCCAATTGTAAGATATATGTGTGTAAATAATGATGTAATAAAGAAATCTGAGTTTCTTACCTGGTTTGTGGTCCTTAGGTTATCCTCTGGGGGTCGGGGTGAGCAGCATGGAATATAAAAGTACCTGCACAGAGAGAGAGAGAGAGATACACACTGAAATTAAGTCAAGCTGTTTGGATTTTCTTTGTTGTCTCTTGACCAGTTTAGTGCAAGAGTATATAGTTGCAGAACGAAGGCTCCCACAGCATAGCTCTCACAGCATAGCTCACACAGGATAGTGCTGTGTGCGCAACTTGTAATTTACGTCGTGCTATATTCACTCAACACCGCTACCACGTGACTATAAACAGGGTATGGGAGGTGGAGAACCCTGAACATAGTGATTACCGTGTGAGAATTCATTGTTGATCCACGGCCAATACCCCAAGAACCTTAGGTTTAGGGTTGGGTTAGTGTTATGAAATAAACTTTGTTTTAGTACCTAAATTATCACCCTTATCATGTAATCGGACTGTACCATATAATGATGACATCTATTACGAGTTGTGCACTCAGCACTACCCTGTGTGAGCTACCCTGCGAGAGCTACGCTGTGGGAGCCTTCGTTCTGCAGCTATACCCAGGGACGCGGGAAGTGGGGGTGCCGGGGGAGGGGTGCGGTGGCGGTGCGGCCGCACCTGCAACTTTTCTCGTTAACTTTAGTTTATGAATGAGCATTTGCACTGCCTGCAAGAAAGTCATGAAACAATTAGTATCGACATGTGTCATTTAGGGTTTCAACCAATTAGCACTATATCATAGCTATGCAAGGGGCTGTTCATGGTTCCAAGCTATCACTGATAGTATCACCACCAAGCACTGTCATGTGAGAGACAGCGTTTACTTCCAAATGTGTCCTGACCTAGCAGCTGGTTTCGCTATGATAACTGTGTGTTTAACAATGTGGGATGGCAAAACATTAAAATGAATCTCTGTAAATTCCAGAACTACATTTCAACAGTCGAGAATAAAGAATATTTAAACGTGTCAATATATTTCTCAATAAACAAATCACAACCTTCCTGCGTTTTTTTTTACTAGTAGTAAGAACCAGTCCACGTTCTGTATGCCACTTATTTTCATTTAATTAAACCAAAGAAATCGTACTCTAAGCTGTATTGTTTGTTTCTCTGTCCTGTTCTTTTTTTATTATTCACTGCCCTTTCATAAGTGTACTGCAACAGCCCAGGCCAGTGAGGCACGATCATTTCCATTAGTAGGCTCATACTATTACTGGATTTGGAATTTGAGATTTTTTTCAGTATGGATTCAAGTAGAAAGTGACATTTTATGTTTTCGCTAAGAACTCAGAAGAGACGTTCAATCGCTAAGGAAAGTAGATCAACAAGGTAGGTTTACGTCGGGTTTAACGGGTGTATAACTGTGTTTCTTGCTACGGCATGACAAACTGCCATTTTCATTTTTAGCTTCCAGTAGAAAATAGTTTTTCCAGTGATCATTGTTGATTGTTACATTTTGAGTTGAATATTTTGTAAAACTGGCCGCAATGTAATGAGGAAGTTCCAAAATGTAAAAAAGAAATGTAAGACGTACTGTATATAAAAGGAAGGCAGGGGGGGTTCAAGACGTTTATAAAGGAGGGAGTGGGTGAAACTACCAAGAGATAAAACAATTCAAAGACACAATCTAAACAAATCAATTTACAACGATACTGACTTCAGTCTTTCTTTCACTATAAATTACTCACAGATGAAAGCAACGCGACTAACTTGACTGTTAAGAACATAAGAACATAAGAAAGTTTACAAACGAGAGGAGGCCATTCAGCCCATCTTGCTCGTTTGGTTGTTAGTAGCTTATTGATCCCAGAATCTCATCAAGCAGCTTCTTGAAGGATCCCAGGGTGTCAGCTTCAACAACATTACTGGGGAGTTGGTTCCACCCCCTCACAAGTCTCTGTGTAAAAAAGTGCCTCCTATTTTCTGTTCTGAATGCCCCTTTATCTAATCTCCATTTATGACCCCTGGTCCTTTTTTCTTTTTTCAAGTCAAAGAAGTCCCCCGGGTTGACATTGTCTATACCTTTTAGGATTTTGAATGTTTGAATCAGATCGCCGCGTAGTCTTCTTTGTTCAAGACTGAATAGATTCAATTATTTTAGCCTGTCTGCATACGACATGCCTTTTAAACCCGGGATAATTCTGGTTGCTCTTCTTTGCACTCTTTCTAGAGCAGCAATATCCTTTTTGTAACGAGGTGACCAGAACTGAACACAATATTCTAGGTGAGGTCTTACTAATGCATTGTAGAGTTTTAACATTACTTCCCTTGATTTAAATTCAACACTTCTCACAATATATCCAAGCATCTTGTTAGCCTTTTTTATAGCTTCCCCACATTGTCTAGATGAAGACATTTCTGAGTCAACATAAACTCCTAGGTCTTTTTCATAGTTCCCTTCTTCAATTTCACTATCTCCCATATGATATTTATAATGAACGTTTTTATTGCCCTCATGCAATACTTTACACTTTTCTCTATTAAATTTCATTTGCCATGTGTCTGCCCAATTTTGAATGCGGTCTAGATCATTTTGAATGACCTTTGCTGCTTCAACAGTGTTTGCCACTCCTCCTATTTTTGTGTCGTCTGCAAATTTAACGAGTTTGCTTACTATACCAGAATCTAAATCATTAATGTAGATTAGGAATAGCAGAGGACCTAATACTGATCCTTGTGGTACACCACTGGTTACCTCACTCCATTTCGAGGTTTCTCCTCTAATCAGTACTTTCTGTTTTCTACCTGTTAACCACTCCCTAATCCATGTGCATGCATTTCCTTGAATCCCTACTGCGTTCAGTTTGAGAATTAATCTTTTATGCGGGACTTTGTCAAAAGCTTTCTGGAAATCTAAATAAACCATGTCGTATGCTTTGCAGTTATCCATTTTCAATGTTGCATCCTCAAAAAATCAAGCAGGTTAGTTAGACACGATCTCCGTTTCCTAAAACCATGCTGGCTGTCTCCCAGGATATTGTTACCATATAGGTAATTTTCCATTTTGGATCTTATTATAGTTTCCATAAGTTTACATGTAATAGAAGTCAGGCTTATTGGTCTGTAGTTACCTGGTTCGGTTTTGTCTCCCTTTTTGTGGATCGGTATTACGTTTGCAATTTTCCAGTCTGTCGGTACAACCCCTGTGTCAAGAGACTGTTGCATGATCTTGGTTAGCGGTTTGTAAATAACTTCTTTCATTTCTTTGAGTACTATTGGGAGGATCTCACCCGGCCCAGGGGATTTGTTTATTTTAAGAGCTCCTAGTCCCTTTAACACTTCTGCCTCTGTTATGCTAAAGTTATTTAAAACTGGATAGGAACAGGTCGACATGTGGGGCATGTTGTCCGTGTCCTCCTTTGTAAAAACCTGTGAAAAGTAATCATTTAATATATTTGCTATTTTTTTTTCTTGATCTATGATTTTGCCATTTGTGTCTCTTAGACATTTAACCTCCTCTTTGAATGTTCTCTTGCTGTTATAATATTGGAAAAACATTTTGGAATTGGTTTTAGCCCCCTTAGCAATATTGATTTCTATCTCTCTCTTGGCCTTTCTAACTTCCTTTTTGACTTGTGTTTGCAGTTCCAAGTACTCTTTCTGTGTGCTTTGTTTTTGGTCCCTTTTAAACGCTCTGTAAAGTGCCTTTTTTCGCTGAATATTTTTTTTAATTGATCTATTAAACCATTTTGGCCATTTTGTTTTAGATTTAGATTTGTCTACTTTTGGGATGTAATTGTTTTGTGCCTCTAGTCATTGGCGACTCATGGCTAGAAAAACTGGTGGGGCACAGCCCCCCCCAAAAAAAACGTGCTCAAACCCGATGCCCGATTTTAACCATTTTTATGTAAACATTAAGCTAGCTTTATAACATTACCAGATATTTCATCACAAACAGTTCTACGCCAGATTGTCACAATCAAGAGAGCTGCAAACAACACTTTACAGGCAAGAGTCTCTTATCGACAGACAGCTACACCTGCACTAACCTGAGCGTTTGAAATGGAAGTATCGTCACACTCTTGTGCTGTTCGTAACATTCTGAACTACAGAAGAGTCAGGTTCGGTTTCTGTTGATGTCTCTGGCGTTGGAGGTTTAGCTTTTTTGTTGTAGAAAAACTCCAAACGTAGCTGTCTTTTTGCCATTTTAACAGGGCTCAAATTCACTCCGTTTTAGCACATATTTTCGCTGACTGAAAAAGTGAAAGTCTCACACGAGAACAAATATATCGGTGAAGGGTCTTAGACACTCTTTGTTATGTTATTATGTTTTGAAAGTTTGAAATAAACTGCGCATTTTTAAATAATAAACCCTGGCAACAGTGGCGTAGCCAGGATTTTTTTTCGGGAGATGGTGGCAATGGTAACTTTTTTAAGGTGAATAGTCACAGTGGTGAAATTGGCAACCTGATTTCTTATTAGTGCATTGACGTTTTATTTTCGAAAAATAAATAACTTTTTTTTTTTTTTTAACAGAAGATCCAATAACAAAATACACTGTTGTGCAAAATAGTTAAAAAGAGAGATTCAGTTCAGAACACTTCCGTTTAAAAACAAAAAAGGAAATACGAAGCAAAGGACTTGAACTTTTAACATGCGCATCAGATTTCAATTTCACATTATGATAATAAATAACTATATATAATTTCATTCGTACTTATGGTTGTTCATTTCACATTTGGTGTTCAAAGCAAAGCAAACCATTTTATTTAATTTCACAAATCCTGACTAATGTAATTACTCTTTGACTGACGCAGGACTGCCGATGGTACCTAATCTTCTGGAGGTTCAGGGGAGGAGGGACTTGTGCACACAGTTGCATTAACTACATTGTATAACTACAGCGCCTTTAAAAACAAAAAAAATGTACAAACAGCTGATCCAACAAAAAACTTGGGTTGATTGACAGCAAATCCAACCACTCATTTTTTTTGGTATCACACTGCACTGACATTCGCTAGTTGAGCTGACGGACACGCTGTAGCCTAAACAAATAATCAGAATGAAAACAAGTAGGTAACCGAACTCGGGAATTGAAACAGTTTTGCCGGTTTTCTCTCAGCAGCGTCCAGAACTGTTTTCATTCTGATTTATTTCTTTAGTTATTCAATTAATAACAGGTTGTACATTTACCACCACTCCATCTCCAAGACCTGGATGGACTTGGTTACCGTCCCTTGATGAAGCTGGCTGCACAATCCGTGAAAAATGATAATCTTATTAGTAGGCTGGCTGCTGGAGAGGTCAGCTGGCAATAAGATATGTCATGAGGCGAGTGCATTCTATGTAAATACATAGGCTACTCATTACATAGTAGATGTCCTCTACCACATCTATGTGTGTAGTAGCTAGGCTACATAGCATATACAGTAATCATAGCCTATATGTTTCATGCATCTGTGTTTGGGGTTGAGCAAGTACAGCTTGCTTATGTATTCTCATTGGTTGATAGCAACGCGGTAAATAAAAATTTCTTTCCGTGAGCGAAAAGAAAAATCAGCGCCGCCCATGCCACGTCCGCCCCGCTATAATGGGAAGCGAAAAATATAACAATATTGCAATTTCTTACACATGTTTCAGTGTGAACGATCCTAACACAGTGGTTAAGCCACTTCCTGGCAGAAATCTGGGGGGGCACGTGACCAGGCGTGCCCCCCGTATGCGTCGCCACTGCCTCTAGTACTACTTTTTTAAAAAACAGCCACGTAAGAACATAAGAAAGTTTACAAACGAGAGGAGGCCATTCAGCCCATCTTGCTCGTTTGGTTGTTAGTAGCTTATTGATCCCAGAATCTCATCAAGCAGCTTCTTGAAGGATCCCAGGGTGTATTGCTCTGTATCCCCCGATTGCAATTCAAATAGCGCCCCTTTTAATGCAAACACGTAAGATAATTAATACTTCAAGTCGTTTCTTTGTAACTCTATATTTTTCTATTTATTAAGTTTAACAAGCCGTGTGTAGCCAGACAGGACGTCTGTATGTTACGAAATCAGCGGTGTGTAGTGCAGTGACAACATCCTCCTCATAGTGAGAGAAAAGACACCAGTTTTCATTAAGAAATGTAGAGCTACAAAATATTTGAGCTCGATTTAATCCAGCCCCTGGTTAAACGATGCTAATCACAGCTTCAAAGACAAGTAGAGAGAACATAAATCAATGTAAAAATCTACCAACACTATATTAATAAGCAACAGTTGCTACAAAATGTCAAGCAGTAGTGCACTGCCTTTAAAATTGTAACTTTGTTTCCCAATGCGTCTACACATCGAATGTACGAAAGCGGAACATTCCCGATTAGCAGGGGTGTGTGTAACATGTTTTCAAGTCTGATCTGTGTTAGGTTAGAGACCAGCACAATTTATAATGTGTGAACAGACCTATTAAACGTGTCGAATAGAATGAAAGCATTTTAGTGCCAAAGATTAATGTATTTTATTTGTATTTATTTTAAAAAGACAGTACATCAGATTTGCAACGTAGTTAAGCACATAAGAAAGTTTACAAACGAGAGGAGGCCATTCAGCCCATCTTGCTCGTTTGGTTGTTAGTAGCTTATTGATCCCAGAATCTCATCAAGCAGCTTCTTGAAGGATCCCAGGGTGTCAGCAAGTAATACGTAGTCTTGTTGCTTTGAATCTTGCATAAATATTTTTAGACTGTGTGCCGCTGTGCCTTATTCCTTATGAAACTCACTTGGTGTGTGCATATTTTGATGGTGAAATGCACACAAAATGACGATTTTGTATATATTTAAATATTGTCCGAAAGTGGCCCCCGCCCCCCCTAAACAATATTGAAGCTACTGTCACATAATTCACTAAAACTATTATATAAACAATAAAGTAACTTACCGCTCTTCACAGAACCGATTTTATATGTTAAATAAATTAATCTAAAACAATAATTTAGGAATTCAATACCAATGAAACCATCATTTGGGTAATTTCATCAACCATAACATCACAAATACCAAAAATCAAATAAGTATTAGTCGCCATTTTAAAAGTCGCTCAGCGCGCTCGTGTAGCAGAGCTCACTTACACGCCCACTGTCACGCCGTACACTAAAATCACGATATTTAAATAAACAATAAAGTAACTTACCCCTCTTCAGTCTGATGAAACAAATTTTTTTTTTTTTTCAAATGAAGCAGCCGCACGCGCACAGAGTGAAGCGGGAAGCTTGTCTGGAGTCTCTCTCGAGCTGCATTTCAAACAGTAAAGAAGCAACGGCTTTTATTTCATTTGGCTTTTTGTTCTCTTTAACTACACTGAATTTACCTCAGTTGTTGGTTATTTATTATATTATTATTCTAGAAACTGGAAGCGAGGTAAGTTTATTTTTTAAAATGATTTATTACAACAAATTATCGTGATAGTAGGCTAACCGTTAAATGAACTTTTCAAAATTGCCACACAATTTATTATTTACAACTTGTTGGAAACGATTTAACAGTAAATGTTGTACTTTTTTAATTAGTCCGTGACAGGAGCATTTACACGAATACATATGTTTTTATTCGGGTTGTTTTAAACTGTGCACTCGGGCTCACACACACTGCGCTAGTCCCGCCCTTTTATTTTCTTTACAAGCTTATCAGTTACCTTATTGGTTGCAATAACAGATTGATTATTTATTAAAAACAGGTGCCAGACATTACAAATGTAACTTCTTAGGGTGATGAAATACAACTTTTGTCTGAAGCAGCCGCACGCGCACAGAGTGAAGCGGGAAGCTTGTCTGGAGTCTCTCTCGAGCTGAATTTCAAACAGTAAAGAAGCAACGGCTTTTATTTCATTTGGCTTTTTGTTCTCTTTAACTACACTGAATTTACCTTATATTATTTTAGGAACTTAAAAAAAACATTGGAAGCGAGGTAAGTTTTTTTTATTTATTTATTTTATTATTACTATTATTTATTAATTATGTTTTACCGAATTAGGCTAATTATTTTAAATGGACGCTGTGGGTTAAATTGAATTTCAAACTTGTTGGAAATGGTTTAGCAGTAAATATTGCACTATTTTTAAATCAGTCCCTTGACAGACACATTTACACGAATAAATATGTTTTATTGGGGTTGTAAACGGAATAAATCCAAGACTTGACTCTGGGTTTTACCGTGGTTTAATTTCAGCGCTGACGGGACCAAGGATGAAAAAGGATGAAAAAGGATTCGAGTCACTCGAGCGGTGCCGCTGCAGCCCAAAGCTAAGGTGGACAGCTGAGATTGAACAAGACCTGATTCCCTTTGTTTCTCATTGAAACAGACGGCTGTTAGTAACTGGTATGTATGTATTTTATTTATTTATCTATTGAAACATGTATTGTTTTATTAATTCAGGACCATGTTGCTAATGTATCTGAGGGGTTTGAGGTTGGTAAACATGTTGGCCTGGGACCAGTGATTAAAGTGGACGGTATACGCGAAAGGGGTCTTGCTGCAGAACGCAGACTCGCACAGCGCAGCTCACATAGGGTAGTGCTGCGTGCGCAACTCGTAATAGACGTCATCGTTATAGGGATGTTGTAAAAGCCGGAACGGTACTTTAATTAATTTAATCGCTTTAAAAACAGCATAGAAAATTACACACACGTGAGGAGAATATTTTAACAGTCAGAACCGATTAATAACCCAGAACCCTCTTGTCATCACCAAAAAGCTCCCGGAACACTGGATTCCGAAGGTGCAAAGACGGCGAAAATGATACACACAATACAACTAAGTGGGAACAACATAACACTATTGAAAAAACCCATTGATCCGACCTTTAAATGTCCATTCCATGCAATAAACAGCTGTATAGACAAAACCGGCCGGAACACGGCGTTCTGAAGCTGCACAGAGTATGAAAATGATGCACACAATACAACCAAGTGAGGACATCATAACACTATTGAAAAAAACAACCGAACCGACCTTTCATTTCCCATTGTGTGCAACAAACAGCTTGATTAATGAAGCTGCACAGGAGATTAAAAAAAGATACACATAATACAGTGAGTAACATACTTACAAAAACTGTCCGAAGTGTTAACCGACCTTTAATTGCCCCCTCCCTGCATGGAATGGGTTAATACAAGGGCGTAGGTTTGGTTTGAACATTGGTGGGGACACAATTTTTTAGGGGGGTGGAGTCGCGGTCGCTAGGGGGGTTCAGGGGCGTGCCCCCCCCCGGGAAGACATTTTTTAGGAGACAGCTGTTAAATGGTCACTTCTGGTGGCTTGAAATGAATGAATCAAGGATAATCTGATTGACATGAAGTTGGCTGGTATACACTTAAAACACTATGATAAAGTGGCCCTCCTAAGCTGGTTTGACATCCCTGCTATAGAATTACTAATAACCTGAATTATAACCTATCCCAGCCTTACTGTAAGCTACCATTACCCCTGCCACTACAAGCATGAGCACATGCACGCTCACGTGCTCTGCCTACCTCTCCTGTGTCTGTGCTGCTGCTCGTACCTGGGTGCATTGCTTCATTCACCTGATAAAATAATAAATTGATGCATGCCATATAGAGAGAAAATATATGGCTTACTATATTACTATACAGCATTAGCCTACTATCATATCACAATGTGCCTCAAACAATAATATATCTCAAAACTGAGTCTAACACTTTCACTGTTATAATCACTAAGCCATTACAGACCTCACCTGCGACCCTATTGCTCCACCTGCCTCTGTACTGCTTTTACCAGGTTGCACTGCTTCACTCGCCTGATAAAATGATAAATTGATGCATGCTGTTTAGAGAGAAAGTATGACTCTGCTAACTTCATTAGTAAATTATTTTTTCATTTGCTATGAGAATCATTATCAATTGTTTATTACTTTAACAACATCTTCCTACTTACACTTTGACTTTTTGTAAAAAAAACTTCCTTATGTCCATCTTTATTTTTTTGGCTGCCATTATGCTTTAGTCACCTAAAGCCAAATTGAAGTAATTAGCTAACGTTAGTTGGTTGACGATATCAAAACATGCTCACGCACACTGACTCTGACTCACTCACTCTCTCTCTCTCTCTCTCACACACATAATGATTAGCTGTGAAACAAGCTAGCTAGCCACCAAGGACGTGGGGTTAGCAGCTAGCAATGGGTCGCTAACGTAATAAACCTACTTACCTACCCATTAGGTAGGTAGGTAGGTTTATTCTCTCAAACTATGTTGCTGACGAGCTGACAATACCTTCAGCCGCGGTACTTGGATTTCATTCAGTCAGTGGCTCACACTCATATCAGACTGAGCGGCAAGCGGCAGCTTCAGATGAGCGTCATTCCAGAGTCCAGACTAAGCCAGTGGGTCTCAACCTTTTTTTACTCACGCCCCACTGAAATTTATTTTCATATCTTCCCCCCCCCCCCCCCCCCTGGTTAATTTGACTTTTTAATATATATTTTTTTATGACCGCCTGGATAGTCACACTGTCCATTCAATCAAATATATGTTCGTGTTCGCTTTTACAAAAAAAAATCAAGCAAGGAGTAAGTTAGTTACAAAGGGAGGAAGGAGGAGGATTGAAATAATGTGACAACGCATTAACCAACAAACACAAAATAAATATCAAATTTAACTGATTACATTTGTTCTTATTTTTTAAAATAAATGTGAAAAATGTGGCACAATATACACCGTTTAAGACTGACTAGAATGTTCCTTATTTTAAACCCGGAGAATCACCTTTAACTCCCGAGTCCTTGTTCACTTTCGCGCCTCAATGAAAACAGAACACTCTGCTTGGTCCCTGACGTCAGCCGCGCACTGAGTCCGTGTTACAGTGATGCATTATGGAATTTGTAGTTTTCTTGTCTGCTGATTACACCCCAAAACCCCACCTAACACCTACAAATCCCAGGTTGCCATTCTTTTTAAAGCTATCTCTTTTTCTCTCTTTAATAACTCGCTGCACTCAAAGGGCGAAATCGGGAGTATCGTTTGGCACGTCACTGTTATTATTACTAGTACGTTATTATTCAAACGTTCACCGCCCGGTTGAGAACCTAGTGCCTAAGCCAATCAAATTAGCGTTTTTTTTTGTTTTCTTTTTTTTCTTGGAGGAGGGAGGAGCAACGAGGGGATCTTGAGAGAGTTAACCCTTTGTGAAGCGGATAAAATAACATGACAAAAGACGTTTCAGATTTATCAAAATTATTGGTAGGGACAATGCAACGGTCCCTTGACATTGGTAGGGACATGTCCCTACCGTCCCTAGCTAAATCTACACCGGTGGGTTAATATGAATAATACTGCAAATTCAAGACTGGGCATTCAGCCGAGGGGATGTTCATTGATTTTTACTGTCTATACAAACTACACTTTTCAGCCTTGATAGAAACACCTGCAAAGGGCCACTGATTAGTACTTTAATACTGTACTGGATCGGAACACATTTGCCTACAAATTCAGTGACGACAGAGAATATCATGTTATTGACCAGATATTATTTTTAGTGATTAAGCACTAGAAGCAAATTTCAGCTATGTGTTATACTCTCAGGAAAACAAAATTTAGCAAAAACGGTTCTATGTCATTACCTGGTGCTGTTTGAAACCACGTGTAAGATTCTGTATTTGTACTTTATAATCAGTTTAATAGTCCATGCAGTATGCTGAGAACTCTGTACTCATTTCTCCAAAATGTCATGACTTCTGTAAACTGCTGAATGTGCTTTGCGTCGACAACCATTCCAGGTTGTGTTGGTAAGTTTATGGTACAATGGATGTTGTTGTAGACTGAATGATGAGAATATAGGGGTTAGAGAACATCAGCTTGCTCCTGGGTTCCCACGCGCTTCTTCTTGGTCCACGCATCACTAATAGAGTGAGAATTCGTCCATATTACTAGATGTATATATTTTAAGAATCATAATAAGAAACATGTGTGTGTACTTTAAGATGTTGACTGTGTAACCACATATAAATTGTTTGTTCACTTTAACAAGCTAGTGTTGTTGATGAGACTGTTTTTAGAGTGATATGCAAAAGCAGCAGTAGTAAATGTGTGATATTAAGATTGCAATGTAAAACGAGTGAGATGTAGGTCGGATTGTTAAACTGTATCTCATTTTTAACGTGGTATCTGTTGGGCATGATGAGACGGGGGTTTCATTAGCCTTTAATGTAAGATACAACCCCTGGCAGATTTTTTATTTTTTTTTTACAATACATCTCAAGCAAGTGTTTAATAAATTAATAAGAAAAAGGTAACGGGAACTCGGAGCAAATAAAAGACTGAAGTTATTTGTAAACCCCGGCGGCCACTACAAAGCACAATAATAAACCCCCCAGATAACCCCACAATCACACTCCACACCCATGCTCACAATATCCAGCCATTCAGTAATTGCTCCCTCCCTCGCTGAACAACCAACAATCGCCCCCAACACACCCCTGCCCAAAACACCTCCTCCTCCTGTTACATTAGTAAATGTGCTCCCTCTGTGCACAGAATATTATAGGCTACAGTGTAATTATTGGAAGAATTGTCATGCACTCGGCTAATGACATAAGAGCGAGAGTCGAGAGTTAAAAAGGTGAATTAGCTAGGTATTCAATGAAGCTTGGGTAAGGTGGCCCAGTGGTTAAAGACAAAGGTGTCATACCAGGTGGTTCTCGGTTCAAATCCCAACTCACACGGTGTGGTACTATACTGAAAGTTAAATAATAAAGGTTTTGTTGATTGATGGGCTCTCTACACCCGCTCCCTGGGCCCCCTCATCGCATCCTATGGTTTCTCATACCATTTCTATGCTGATGATGCTCAGATTTTCCTCTCCTTCCCCACCTCTGACTCCACCATCTCCTCCCGTATCTCTGCCTGTCTGTCTGCTATTTCCTCCTGGATGCACTTGCATCACCTCAAACTCAACCTCTCTAAATCTGACCTCCTTTTCTTTCCCTCCTCCTCCCCCTCCTCTGATCTCTCTATCTCTGTTCCTCTGGAATCTACCACACTCTCTCCCTCTTCCTCAGCTAAGAACCTTGGAGTCACCCTGGACCCCTGCCTCTCTTATTCCCAGCACATCTCCACTGTGGCACGCACTTGCCGATTCTTCCTGAGCAACATCCGAAGAATCCGACCCTTCCTCACCAACTATGCTACCCAGCTCCTGGTCCAGGCCCTGGTACTCTCCCGCCTAGACTACTGCAACTTCCTCCTGGCTGGCCTCCCTGCATCCGCCACCCGTCCGCTCCAGCTCATCCAGAACTCTGCTGCCCGCCTGGTGTTCTCTCTGCCTCGCTTCGCCCACGCTACTCCACTACTCCGCTCGCTCCACTGGCTCCCGATCACCGCTCGCATCCAGTTCAAGACTCTTGTACTCGCCTACAGATGCCTTGACCAGACTGCACCCAGCTACCTCCAGACCCTCATCTCTCCCTACACCCCCACTCGACCTCTCCGCTCCGCCTGCACTAGAAGACTAGCTCTACCTCCGCTACGCTCCCCTGCCTCCAGAGCCCGCTCCTTCTCCACCCTTGCTCCGCAGTGGTGGAATGACCTTCCTACAGATGTCAGGACTGCCCAGTCCCTGACCACATTCCGGCGCCTCCTCAAGACTCACCTCTTCAAAGAGCACCTGTAGAACTCCTCTGTTTGTATCCTGGGACACTATCACCCTTTATGTAAATGTGCTTTATTTTGCTCTTATCTGCCCCCTATTTTACTGCATTTAATCCTGTACTTCAGAATACTGTAATCTGCCAAGTGTTTAACCTGTAGTACTTTGTATTTAATCACATCCTGATGTAACTATCACTATTATCTGCTGTATTATTGAATTGTGGTTTGTCACACTTGTACTTTGCTTGAACAAAAGTTATTGTATTTCTTGCTCTTATTGTATTACTTGTATTGTAACACTTGAAATGTATTTGCTTACAATTGTAAGTCGCCCTGGATAAGGGCGTCTGCTAAGAAATAAATAATAATAATAATAAGTGTCTTGAGTATTACTAATACCTTCCGGGAATAACATATTCATGAGGTTTAAAAATCTTACACTCTTGAAAAAGTTATTCCAAGAAACTGTATTTCAGGGATTCCAAATAGTATACAAAGAACCTTTTTAAACAGCAGGCTAAATAACCACAAATAAACATTGAAATCTCGAAGGATTAATAAGAAACCCTAAAACTCGAAAATAACCCCCATGGGTTCTAATCTACAGTACTGTGCAAAAGTTTTAGGCAGGTGTGAAAAAATGCTGTAAAGTAAGAATGCTTTCAAAAATAGACATGTTAATAGTTTATATTTATCAATTAACAAAATGCAAAGTGAGTGAACAGAAGAAAAATCTACATCAAATCAATATTTGGTGTGACCACCCTTTGCCTTCAAAACAGCATCAATTCTTCTAGGTACACTTGCACACAGTTAGGGTGGTCACACCAAATATGGATTTGATTTAGATTTTTCTTCTGTTCACTCACCTTGCATTTAGTTAATTGATAAATATAATCTATTAACATGTCTATTTTTGAAAGCATTCTTACTTTACAGCATTTTTTCACACCTGCCTAAAACTTTTGCACAGTACTGTATATAGCCTTTTAATACTGAAAAGCCATGCAAATTGATTAAAAATCACAGGTTTTGTGCATGGCTCCACATTTAATCCATATGTTCAATTGGACTTCAACAGTAAATACCTTGTTGGTGACTAAACATTCCGCTACTTATTAGCAATAAAGCTCATACTATAGCGAGGGCTAAGCTGGGTTTAAAATATCATTTATGGTAGCCGTCTACGCCACTGAAGGCACTACCTTCAGATTAAGTTAAAGATTATAGGTTGTTAGCACCAGGTTCTTTTAGTTGGGCCCGAGGATAAAGTCTTGACCAAGTACAACACAAACACACAATAAAATGCCAGGGATGTAAAATAGTCAAATTTATTTAAAACACAATTTCGTTTCAGTTCTCATATTGCACAAAGTAGTGCTATCTGTTAGTTACAACGTTTCAGCCAAATACTTCAAGGGTTTCAAGGGTTCAGTCGTGCTTTCTCAGGCATTACACTGTTATATAGTTTAATATAGCACCAACTCATTTAGAGCAAGAATACATTGTTTCATTTCTCTCTCGTATTCAGACAGGAGGTTCCCAAATTAAACACAAACATGTTTGTTTGTTTGTTTGTTTATTCTGTTTTATTTTATTTATAAATGTATGCATATGGCACACAATGTAAAAACAAATTATTTTTTTGAAGAAAATTGGAAATGCATCAAGGTTTCTGTATTTGAAGTCACCCTGCATAATATTAAAATCTAAACTGTTTTGCTTTGTTTGCTCGTTTTTCCTTACATGTTGTAAACTACATAATTGTAAGGTAGTGTGTTTGCTTGCCTTTGCACTGTAATTGCATTGTATCCATTTTGTATCAAATATAGCCTATGTACATATATGAATATGTTAAATACATTTAAATACTTTTTTTATCATTGTAAGTAAGAACAACAAAAAAGTTGTGCAAAAAATGAATGTTGTGAAACTGTAGCAGCTATATATACAATGGATAATTGCAAAGTATACGACATTGTTTATTTAGATTTCCAGAAAGCTTTTGACAAAGTCCTGCATAAAAGATTAATTCTCAAACTGAACGCAGTAGGGATTCAAGGAAATGCATGCACATGGATTAGGGAGTGGTTAACATGTAGAAAACAGAAAGTACTGATTAGAGGAGAAACCTCAAAATGGAGTGAGGTAACCAGTGGTGTACCACAGGGATCAGTATTAGGTCCTCTGCTATTCCTAATCTACATTAATGATTTAGATTCTGGTATAGTAAGCAAACTTGTTAAATTTGCAGACAACACAAAAATAGGAGGAGTGGCAAACACTGAAGCAGCAAAGGTCATTCAAAATGATCTAGACAGCATTCAGAACTGGGCAGACACATGGCAAATGACATTTAATAGAGGAAAGTGTAAAGTACTGCATGCAGGCAATAAAAATGTGCATTATAAATATCATATGGGAGATACTGAAATTGAAGTAGGGAACTATGAAAAAGACCTAGGAGTTTGTTGACTCTGAAATGTCTTCATCTGGACAATGTGGGGAAGCTATAGAAAAGGCCAACAAGATGCTCGGATATATTGTGAGAAGTGTTGAATTTAAATCAAGGGAAGTAATGTTAAAACTTTACCATGCATTAGTAAGACCTCACCTAGAATATTGTGTTCAGTTCTGGTCACCTCGTTACAAAAAAGGATATTGCTGCTTTAGAAAGAGTGTAAAGAAGAGCGACCAGAATTCCCGGGTTTAAAAGGCATGTCGTATGCAGACAGGCTAAAAGAATTGAATCTATTCAGTCTTGAACAAAGAAGACTACGCGGTGATCTGATTCAAACATTCAAAATCCTAAAAGGTATAGACAATGTTGACCCAGGGGACTTTTTTGACCTGAAAAAAGAAACAAGGACCAGAGGTCACACATGGAAATTAGATAAAGGGGCATCCAGAACAGAAAATAGGAGGCACTTTTTTACTCAGAATTGCGAGGGTCTGGAACCAACTCTCCAGTAATGTTGTTGAAGCTGACACCCTGGGATCCTGCAAGAAGCTGCTTGATGAGATTCTGGGATCAATAAGCTACAAACAACCAAACGAGCAAGATAGGCTGAATGGCCTCCTCTCGTTTGTAAACTTTCTTATGTTCTTATGTTATTATTTTTTAATCTAGACCTTTGCAATTGTTCTACTTGTGTAAGAAGTACTGTTACTTTATCACCTCCTGCCCTGCAAAGTAGAAAGAAGGCCTCACTATATTCCGCTATAAAGAAAAGAGAAAAACGATGTAATCAGTATGGTTCTGCTAAAATAATGAGAGAGAGACACAGAGATCATATACAAACAAAATAAATAGACACTTTTATTACCCGGAATGGTGAGTTAAAGGTGGGTTCGGTGGGTTTCTTCAATAGTGTTATGATGTCCTCACTTAGTTATATTGTGTGTATCAAGTTCATACTCTGTGCACCTTCAGAACCCTGTGTTCCGGGCGGTTTTGTCTATACAGCTGTTTATTTCACGGAATGGGAAATGAAAGGTCGGTTCAGTGTTTTTTTTTTCAATAGTGTTATGTTGTTTCCACTTAGTTGTATTGTGTGTATAATTTTCGTCGTCTTTGCACCTTCGGAGCCCAGTGTTCCGGGAGCTTTTTGGTGATGACAAGAGGGTTCTGGCCCAGAACGGGTTAATGACAGCGTGTTACTAATCGGTTCTGATTGCTAAAATATTCTCCTCACGTGTGTGTAACTTTCTATGCTGTTTTTTAAAGCAATTTAATTAATTAATGTGCCGTTCCGTCTCGTTCTGGCTTTTACCCCATCCCATCATTATACGCTACAGAGGTGAATGAAGCGCAGCGGAAAGGAATATCTACTGGAAACTGTTCTCGGGGCATCAGATGATTCTAGGGCATTTGCCAAGCACTCCCACCTTCCACTTCCCGGGCTTGTCACCTCTGTGACATCAACCCACCCTGACCCTAATCCAACCCCAACCGTAACCTTAAGCAACCCCAGCCCTAAAACCTAACCCTAACCCAATACCTAACCCTAAACCTTACCATTAAGAATCATTTGATGCCCTGAGGACAGTTTGTAGTGGATATTCCTTTGAGCTGCGAATGAAGCACACACTCTTTTACAATTCGGCTGCAGGAGGATGACTTAAATGACGAGTTGTATACGCAGCACTACCCTATGTGAGCTCCCTGCGAGAGCTACACTATGCGAGCCTTTGTTCTGCAGCGATATGCTCTTGGTATACGCCGGTATGCATACCGGTGTAGTATCGTATTCTGTTCCCCATAGAACTCGGCGCCCCCTGCTCACTGTGCACATGTGCAGAACTATCTTTTTCCAGTCACTACATGAGCTCCGCTGAATTTGTCAAAGATGGTTCACGGCGATTCAGCAGCTACTGTGGTAACGTGTGCGGCTGCTATTGATCAGCAGGGGCCGTATTCACAAAGCTGACAAGTCTAAGAACAAAAATGGGCTTAAGTCCCTTTTGCTGACTTTGTTAAAACCGAGTCTTAAGTCCGTTTCACAAAACGATTTTCTGGGCAGTTTTAACTTAGACCAACATATCTTTTCAAAGAAACTAGAAATCACCATTTAATAATAATCTTTATTTTTATATATCGCCTTTCATAGTGGACCACCATCACAAAGCGCTTTACAATATACAAAACTAGGGTGTGTAAACTATGCATCAGTTGCAGAGTCACAACAACGTCTCACCCGAAAGACGGAGCACAAGGAGGTTAAGTGCTTGCTCAGGGTCACACAATGAGTCAGTGACTGAGCTGAGCTGATTTGAACCGGGGACCTCCTGGTTACAAGCCCATTTCTTTATCCACTGGACCACACAGCCTCCTGTAATGTGTGTAACAGAAGCATACAACTGTGGATATTGGCCAATTGCAATATACGCTGAGCCCTTGAGGGTGGAAGACTCACTCAAATAAAGATAAGATATGAATGCACAATTTAATAATAATAAAAGCTTCTGCTCGGAACACAGATACAGGAGAATGGGGAAGAGCTGCAAGTCTCACGCTGTTGCTGGAAGTCTCATGCTGTTGCTGGAAGATCAAGCTTGCGCCTTTGACAATTAAAAAATATTAGCGGATGTAAATATCTTTTGTAGGGGTCTTTTAATAGGTCCTTTTATTAGAAATAGTTTACAGACCCTGATTAGCCATAGTACTAGAAAAATATTATTATTAATAATAATAATAATAATAATAATTACATGCCCAGCAAGTACATAAAGGGAAATTATCTGACCTCAGCATTTTAATTTCAAACAACAAAAGCAAACTCGCTGTGGAAAAGTGTCATGCTAGAAAGAAAACAGTGGTTTCATAGGGATATGACAGGGCAGAGAAGCAAGGACAATAATATAAACCTAAATTCTTTATTTAAAAAACAAATCTGTACAAAATATACATTAAAAAAAATCCAAACATGTCATGTCCTTGTATCGGTCCCCAAACCCGGATGTCCTGTGGAGGAGTAATCAAATACCAATATGCAGTATATATCAAAACATGTGCTGAATATCATTCTGCAACAAGTGAAAAAAAAAATAAAATTGATATGCAGCCCAATTAGATAAAAAAATGCTTGTGGAAACATGCTTTTATTGCATGCTGGTTTTACTTATCGTATTTACCAGTCTAGTTATGATGGATCTGTATGGGAACAGTGAAAAAAAAAGTATTGTCTTTTGCAATCAGAAAATAAATCAAGTTGGTCTCCATGTTTGTTCAGTCGACTGTGCTGAGAAACCTCCCAAAGCTGTCCTAGCGCCGTCTATGCAGACCTTGACGTCCGGCGCAGACTCCCGATTGCAACGCAGACTTTTTAGGAGTAACGCGAATGCAGCTACCAACTGCGCTTATCGCCTTTACCATGAATAGTTGTCCACTACGAATGCTTGACAGCTGCATCCTTTTACGAGGCTGGTGAGTTGACTCTGTGGTGAACCTCCGCTCTGACTGCGTCGTGTGTCCGAGTTCCTGGTAAGTGACACTTTTGTGAACTTTGCAGTGTCTTCTGGGAATTGTAGTTTGGCGCAGTGATGTCGTAGCGCTGTTATGGGCAGTCGCTGTAATGGCCCCCGCGGTGATGTCGTAGCGCTGTTATGGGCAGTCGCTGTAATGGCCCCCGCGGTGATGTCGTCGCGCTGTTATGGGCAGTCGCTGTAATGGCCCCCGCGGTGATGTCGTCGCGCTGTTATGGGCAGTCGCTGTAATGGCCCCCGCGGTGATGTCGTAGCGCTGTTATGGGCAGTCGCTGTAATGGTCCCCGCGGTGATGTCGTAGCGCTGTTATGGGCAGTCGCTGTAATGGCCCCCGCGGTGATGTCGTAGCGCTGTTATGGGCAGTCGCTGTAATGGCCCCCGCGGTGATGTCGTAGCGCTGTTATGGGCAGTCGCTGTAATGGCCCCCGCGGTGATGTCGTAGCGCTGTTATGGGCAGTCGCTGTAATGGTCCCCGCGGTGATGTCGTAGCGCTGTTATGGGCAGTCGCTGTAATGGCCCCCGCGGTGATGTCGTAGCGCTGTTATGTGCAGTCGCTGTAATGGTCCCCGCGGTGATGTCGTAGCGCTGTTATGGGCAGTCGCTGTAATGGCCCCCGCGGTGATGTCGTAGCGCTGTTATGGGCAGTCGCTGTAATGGTCCCCGCGGTGATGTCGTAGCGCTGTAATTGGCCGGCATGGTGATGTCGGTGTGGTCTTAGACTCGCTGTTATGTTATGTAACCATTTAAAAATATGATTAAACTGACCTGTTGAATTATTTTACAGTGGTTAGGCTCCCATTGATTACTTAAGTAAAAAAAATATATATAACATGTAATTACAGTGAAATAAAAACAATGCAGAATGTTGTGTAATTGTGTATTGTATTATTTAATGGAATATTCGTTAAGTATATTTTTAAAAAATGTGTATCTGTCTATCTTTCTATTTGCTTTTAGATGTGTATCCCTTTTAAAAATGACATTCTTGGTTTTTAATGAGCGGATGCAAGTTCTTGGTTTGTAATGGCAGAGGGGAAAACAGGCGAGGAAACAGTAGTAGCACAAACGAAAAAGGGTACACAGGTTGTAGATTTGTTGTTTTTTGTTTTATAGCACTTTCCCATTCATCAACCACAAACAACGGCTGAACTTTATATATCTTTTTTATATTTTATTTGGTTCCTGGACATAAAAGTAATTAAAAAGAAAAAGCTGAAAAACAACCTAACGTTTCGACAGTCAAACTGTCTTCATCAGAGGTAACAAACAGATATACAAATTTTCCGTCATATACACTCATGATTAACACATAAACAAGCATTCTCATTCACTCAAACATAAGTCTTCATTATATACTCTATAAACCATTAATTCATTCAATTTTTAAAAATGAGGACAACTCTGTACATTCATTTAGTCCATAGAATTTTCAGTCTCTGAATGTATCCAGAAGCACTCTCTTTGTAATAACAGCCTATCAACATTCCCTCCCCTCCTAGGTCTATTAATTCTTTCTATTCCACAAAATTTCAAGTAGGCAACATTGCGCTTATACTCATGAAAATGTTTAGCAACCACGGAGGTCATGTCTATCCGTCTAATAGCACTTATGCTGTGATATTCATGTTTTTAAAGTTCTGCTAGTTTTTCCTACATGTGCAAGTCCACATGGACAAAATCACATTTTGGGTACTGCAATTGATTACACCTCTAACTTTAATTGTTATACATGTGTGGGGGTGCCAGAAGGTGTCAGTTTTGTAAGTATTGTTACATTGTGCACAATTATGACAATGCTAGTACCCTGGTAGAATACCAAAGTGGCAGGTAGGTGTAGGCTTATAATGATCCACTCTTACTAAAAGATCTTTGAGATTTCTATCTCTTTTAAAACAAAACAATGGCAGCATTTTAAACTCTTATCGGTAACAAACTATCCGAAGCAATAATGTTCCAATGTTTCAAAATGATATCCTTAATTGTCTTAGATGCAGGACTATATGTAGTAACCCATGCAATCCTAGATTGTTTAGTTACATCCTTAGATTTTGTTTTTAGTCGTGTACGTATGTCACTCTTCAAAGCTCCATCATGTGCCTCTTTCAACCAGTTCCGTGGATAACCCCTTTCAAGAAATCTTTGCATCATGTTTTTACCTTGAGATAGAAACTCACTTTCCGTGGAACAAATTTGCCTTGACCAAAGAAATTTACTTTTTTGGCATACCTTTTTTAAGAAGCACAGGATCTCTTTTTATATATTTTTGTGAAAAAACCTGTTGGTCTTTGTTGTATTTTAATGTCCAAAAAACTTTCTATTTTCAGTCAATTTGATATTGGGTATACAGGCATTTAAATATATGCTAAAACAAATCAAATTCTTCTTGTGAACCGTTACACAAACAGAAGATATCATCAATGTACTGCACCCAAAGAACAATCTGATCCATAGGCGCCGACTACGGGGGGGGGGGGCTCGGGGTCCCCAGCCCCCGCTGGAATTTTAAAAAGGGGGCTCAGCCCCCCCTGGGATTTTGATATGATGTTGATGAACTTGTAGCTGTCGGACACTAGGACCACGTGGAATGCAGGTTGTAGCTCCCTTTTTGCAATCACTAATTAAGAAGCTATAAAAATGGAAATGCTAGCCTGTTAATCCAAACAGCTGGGGAACATAGCAATGGTTTGTATTAATTAGTGTTCAGATGTTTACAGAAACAGCAATACACGTATATGTTCTGGACTCTCTATTTAAAAATGAGTATTTTTCTGATAGCCCCTGTAACGTCACGTCATGTGCAAAGCACATCTGACAGTGGTACTGAAGCGTTATTTACAAGATAATAATTGTAAAACTGAGTCAAACAAGTGAAGCACTGCTGTTTTATTTGTATGCACATGCATATCAATTCATTGCTTTCACATTTTTTTAAAACGTTTAAAAAAAGGAAAAACTATAAACTGAATTCAGTACTGAAAACAAGGTTCAATACTATTCTCACAACAGCAGGCTGTATTCCAGAGTGCTGTTGGATCTAGTTTTGTGCTTACATTTCTGTGGATATTTCCCCCAAAACAACAACGAAGATTGACAGTTTATGATTGAAATTAAATCAGCGATAATACAGTATTACGTCTTTCTGAACAGCTTCTGTACAAGTTTAAATTCCAAATGAAGGTAACTTGGGTTCCACCTGTAATTTGTAACTTGCGTTTCTTCTCAATAAATTAATTTACTATTTTAACTGTCTTATCTCTTCATACAACGTAAAACTTTAGTGAATAAAAAAAAATGGTATTGTTCAAAACTGATTATATAACATGCCTAGGCAAAGATCTGCATGCAGCTCCCAACAATTAGGCACAAAACCCCGGACCAGGCACATGCAGATAAGAACTTAAACTCTATGTGGAAGCGACTGTAAGTGTAAATCATGGTCAGCACATACTAGCATAAAAACAAAAACAATATCCCTCCTACAGTATATAATGAGTAAAAGTTAAATACATTAATATTTTCTTATGGTTTTTCTTTTTACATTTGCTTTTGTAATTTCTAAATACTGTGTATATAAAATCAGTGGTCTGGTCACGAACCCAAAATAAATTGTACTTTTCTTAACTTTAATATATGGTAAGACTAGTGTTTCAAACATATATTAACTAAAAATAGTCTTCATGAATTCATATAACAAATATAATGCACATACTGTACAATCTGCACAGTTACTGTCTTTTCCAATAAGCACGCACAGAGGTTGGCTGAGTCTAACTGCACTCAGTGTGAGTTTGCTGTCTCAACCTCCAGAACGAGGTGACGGCGATTGATACATTTTCACATGCGTGGTCAAATTCTAAAATAGTTTGCGGGAAAAGATTTCTATTTATTTTCAAAAAGGTTTCAAAAAGTATGGGAACTCCATTCCGGCTACCAAAAAAAAATGCAGGAACTCAGTTCCTGTGCGTTCCGCCATGACTCCAGCAGTGCTGTTTATAGACATTCGTGTTCGGTAAACTGTCGGGTGAGCTGTGAGAGACTTCTCCAACTTGTATGCATATTAACAGCTTACCTGAGGAATGTTTTTGTTTTCATTTTAAAGAATCACTCATATTGTTTTCTACTGGTTTAAATATTGTAGATGGATAATTGCAAAGCATCTCCCTTTCCTAAAACCATGCTGACTGTCTCCCACGATATTGTTCTCATATAGGTAATTTTCCATTTTAGATCTTATTATAGTTTCCATAAGTTTACGTATAATAGAAGTCAGGCTTATTGGTCTGTAGTTACCTGGTTCGGTTTTGTCTCCCTTTTTGTGGATCAGTATTACGTTTGCAATTCTCCAGTCTTTTAGTACAACCCCTGTGTCAAGAGACTGTTGCAAGATCTTGGTTAGTGGTTTGTAAATAACGTCTTTCATTTCTTTGAGTACTATTGGGAGGATCTCATCCGGCCCAGGGGATTTGTTTATTTTAAGAGCTCCTAGTCCCTTTAACACTTCTGCCTCTGTTATGATAAAGTTATTTAAAATTGGATAGTCTCTGTTTCATACCTTCATAGTTTGCTTTTCTAAAATTGTAAACCTTAGTCATTACTTTTTGGGTTTTAAAAATCACTTGAAATGAGACCATGTTGTGGTCTGAGTTTGCCAATGGCTGTCTGATCTCTGTTTTAGTTATTCTGTCTTTGTTATTTACAACAAATCACTTAATTCAGGAGATGGCCACCTTCTGCACAAGGTTTTTAAATTACTCCTGGCAGAGGACAAGCTACCAACCTTGCCTCTGCCAGAACATGTTTTAAATAAAAACAAAACAATAACCTCCCTCCCCGCCCCCCCCCCCTCTTCGTGTCCAGCAGCTCCCCTTCACAGGGCTCTGACCACAGTACTTCCTGCTGCCATTCAGGACTGGCAGCGACCCCAGGCAAGGCAGGACCCTCGGCGACAACCAGGCGAAGCACGACCCACAGCGACCCCAGGAGAAGCAAATGACACAGCCACCCTGGGCGAAGCGGGGCCTTCATCAACCCCGGGCGATGTAGAGCAGCAGGCATCCTTGGGCGGTGCAAGGCAGGCATCCCCGGGCGATGCCTGACAGGGCAGTGGCTTTCCCTCTGGAGGCGACGGCGGCAGCGGACCCTCGGGAGGTGACGACGGGAGGTGAGCCCCTGGCCATGAAGGTGGCAGCAGGAGTCCCACTTCTCCCAATGGTGGTGATGGAAGCAGAGGTAGCTCCTGCTCCTCTCTTCTTGATGGCAAAGGCAGCAAGGGCTCCTCCCCTTCTGGCTGCGAAGGTGGCAGGGGCTCCTCCCCTGGCTGCAGCAGGGGGACCAGCAGACATGCTCCCTCTGCTGGTGGAGAGGGGACCAGCAGGCACTCTCCCTCTGCTGGTGGGAATGGGCGCAGCAGGCCCTCCTCTGATAGGAGGGGGCAGTTGAGTGGGGAATGCCCACGCTCACCGCAGATGGGGCACCAGCAGGACACCTCTACAGTGCGGAGGAAGGCCTCCCAGCTGATCTTCTCTGGTGGCTGTGGTGGAGCCAGCAGACACTCTTACCCTGCGGGTGCCGGCTTGGACTGTGGCTGTAAGGGTGTTGACTGGGTCTGGTCTCTCGCCCAGAACCACTATGCCGCATCCCCAGCCAGGCCCTGGTTCCAGGCCTTGGTTCCAGGCCTCCTCATACTGAGGGTCTCCATATAGGCAGTCCTCCTGGATGTGCCCAGACTCACCACAGGCGCTGCAAAAAGGAGCCCCCTCCTTCCTCCACTGTTCCTGCTCAGCTGCTCAGTCCGGGGGGTCCAAATGGACTGGAAACCTGGGACCACCACCTCTTGTCCAGCTGTTCTGGCTGCTGCCGCTTTTGCTGCTTTTTGCAGCTCTTCCTCCCCGTTGTTATTATTTTTATTTTATTTTTTCCTCAAAACGCAAAAGGAAAAAAAAAAAACTAGTACCCGCGCTGGCCTGAGTCGGAGGCTGTTGTTGATCCCTCGAGGACACCATGTGTGACAGGAATGGACGAGTGGTGACGTCAGGCCAGCAGCAGGAACAAAAACAGAGGCGGTACTGCAGTCAAAGGCGCTGTGCGCCGTTTATTTTCAAACACAAATATAAATAAAATATTTAAACAAAAACAGAGTTCACAGAGCAAAATAAAATAATAAACAAAACAAGTCCCGAACACAATACAACTAACAGGTTAGCAACAAATCACTTAATTCGGGAGATGGCCACCTTCTGCAAAAGGTTTTTAAATTACTCCTGGCAGAGGACAAGCTACCAACCTTGCCTCTGCCAGAACATCTTTTAAATAAAAACAAAATAATAACAAACACGGCTCCGTCGTCATTTATAAATAAACCATAACACATCGTCATTTACACATAAATACACAATGATAATACAACAACAATCATAATAAGAAGAACAACAACAACAACAACCAAACAAATACTAATAATATATAAAAATAAAATAAAACTGCACAGGGGCGGAGGGGGAGACCCCGTTTTGTACAGGACTCCTCGCCCTGTTACATGCCCTTTTGAATTTTTGTCCATTATTCTGGCCCATATTGATTCAGCGTTGTTTTCTTCATCCAGATTTAACACCTGGGCTTCAAGACTATTTCTTATGTATAGTGCTACCCCTCCGCCTCTTCTGTCCTGCCTGTCTTTCCTATACAGTGTATACCCACTAATATTATATTCGTCTCCATCACTCTCAGACAACCAAGTTTCTGTAACACCTATCACATCGTAGTTACTTGTTAGTGCAGTAGCTTCAAGTTCTAACATTTTGTTTCTGAGACTTCTAGCATTAAGATATACATTTAATAGCTGTCTTACCTGAGTTGTTGCCCTTGTTTTGATGTGGTCTCCCTTCTGTTTTTTTGTGTTCTCACCCCTTCCTTTCTAGTTTTAAATGCTTCTGAACCTCCTCAAGGATCCTTTCTCCGAGTAGATTGGTTCCCTTTTTGTTTATCTGCAGTCCATCCCGCCTATATAGATTTGACCTGAAAAAAGAAACAAGGACCAGGGGTCACAAATGGAGATTAGATAAAGGGGCATTCAGAACAGAAAATAGGAGGCACTTTTTTACACAGAGAATTGTGAGGGTCTGGAACCAACTCCCCAGTAATGTTGTTGAAGCTGACACCCTGGGATCCTTCAAGAAGCTGCTTGATGAGATTCTGGGATCAATAAGCTACTAACAACCAAACAAGCAAGATGGGCTGAATGGCCTCCTCGTTTTGTAAACTTTTTTATGTTCTTATGTTCCTTGTTGTAGAATGTGCTCCAATGTTCAAGAAAGATAAAGCCTTCCTGTGTGCACCATGATTTCAGTCATGCATTTTGATTTTGTATTTCCAGCTGTCCTTATGGCCCTTTGTAAGGTGCCGGCAGTATCCCAGAAAATACCACAGTTTTGGTCTTGTCTTTTAATTTTCTTTCTAGCTCTCTGAATTTGTTTTGCAGGGATCTTGGCCTGTCTCTTCAAATGTTGTTTGTACCGATGTGGACGACTGCTACCGGGTTGTCTCCTGTTCGTTCTAGGAGCCTGTCCACATTCTCAGTGATGTGCTTGACTGAGGCTCCTGGAAGGCAGCACACTGTTGTAGTAAGGGGGTCCAAACTGCGACCTGAACTTGCTCAGTATGGAGTCCCCCAACAATCACCTCCCTTTTTGCTGTTTATAGGGTCCTGGATGTTGTTCCTTTCATTCTCTTGATGTTGGTTTTGATCATCTACATTTTGAAGTGGATCAAATTTGTTGGATATTTTGATTTCTGGTGGTTGTGTTTGACAGTTGTTTTTTTTTTTTTTTTTTCCCCTGCTTCTGCCTACCTGAACCCAGCTGTTTTGACCCTCTTCTATCTCCCTGGTGGCTTTCAGTCTGCTAGGGGTGCTGACTTCAATGAAATGCATGAATTGTGGGTGTGCCAGCTCCTCAAGCTCCTGTTGCTGTCTCATTTCCTGCAGCTCCATTTCTAGCATACTTACTACTTTAAGCAAGTCCTGGATCGTGCGGCACTTTACAATCACTTGTTTTACCTCTGGTGGGTTTTCTCGGATTTCCCACATCATGCAGTTGTCACAGATTACTGGCTTGAAGAGCATGTTAATTTTTTTGGGGGGGGAGTTTAGTTTAGCTTCTGCAGCTGTCAACCTGCTTTGAAACTGCTTCTAACTGCTCTGTACTTTTCCACGACTGTACTTCTTCCACACGCTGTCTCTGGGAAGACTGCCTGGCTTTTGTTTGTATCTGTTGTGCTCCTGGCTCCGCCCCTCCCTCCGTGTCTCAGAACGGCGGCGAATTTGAATCAGCTGCTCTGAGCTTCAGCTTGTTATCAGAAAAAGCCACGCTGCTGTTAGACTTTAAGCTGCTGTGTTTTCTGATTAAAGCAATTAAAGCTGTAATTTCTCCTTAATGCTTCTGACTGATCTGTACTTTTCCAGGACTGTACTTCTTGCTTCCACCTTCCTCCTTTGTAAAAACCTGTGAAAAGTAATCATTTAACATGTTTGCTATTTTTTTTCTTCATCTATGATTTGCCTTTTGTATCTCTTAGACATTTAACCTCCTCTTTGAATGTTCTCTTGCTGTTATAATATTGGAAAAACATTTTGGAATTCGTTTTAGCCACCTTAGCAATGTCCATTTCTATCTCTCTCTTGGCCTTTCCAACTTCCTCATAAGGATTATTATTGTATATATATTCCTCCACACACCATGACATATAAATATTAGCGAAGCTAGGAGTCATTGATGAACACATTGCATTACCTGTAATTTGTACATAAAATGTATCTTTAAACAAAAAGTAAATTTTACTTAATATGAGCTCCATCAGATCTACTATGAAACAATTTCTGGGTGTATCTTCAGTTTGTACAGCCAAAAACGGTTGAATGGCCCGCAGACCATAGTCATGTTTAATACTAGTATATAGGCTAATCACATCAAAAGATAATTTGTCTGTTACAAGAAAATTATCCAAAATATTTAACATGTGCCCAGAGTCATGAATATATGCTTCAGGTGAACAACCTCCTTCTTTTTTGTCCAGGAGAGGTGGCACTGGAGCAAGAAAAAAAGGACAAGACGTGGGAAGAAAAGACCATGGCGCAACGAACAGATATCCAACGAGGGCAAGGTACAAACTTTAGTATATAATATCATGGGTGAGAACTTTAACAAGGAGACACTTACTCTGTTGGTTAAGGGTCTGTCGTTTGTTCCTGTCAATGACAGATCCCTTTTAAAGTTAAAACAGAACTGTTTAACTTCTATAGACATCTAAGATTAAAGGCGTTTTTTGTAAGTACTGACATCCCCACTACTAATGTTGATGAAGATAATTTTGAAAGGACAAGACGCAGTAAGCTATTTAAACCTAAAAGAGTGTTTCTTTCACCACCTATCAACCATTCAGTGGAAACATTTTGTAGGATAGTGGAGGAAGAAATTCAAAATATGACTTATAATAAAGATTGGAAAATTTGTTCTAATCTAACTAGGGGTGAACAAATATCCCTTAATTAGTTAATGTCTAATAAATCAATTGTAATTAAACCTCCTGACAAGTGGGGTGCATTGGTAATAATGAAATGGGAGAAATATGAACTGGAAGTCCTTAGGCAGTTAAATGATGGTATTTCGTATAAAGAACTGACAAAGGATCCAACGCTACATTTTCAGAAGGAAATAGAGAGAATATTACTTTTTGCTAAAAAATAATGATTGGATAAGTCAGAAAGAGTTTGAGTTTTTGTTTAAAACTATACTGGTGATTTATATCTAGGGCTTCTGAGTTTCGGTTTTAACTGATAACACCCCCGATACAAAAGATTTGATCGGTGGATATCCAATAAACACCAGAAAAGACCGGAAAAATTTTACCCTTTTCCCATTAAAAAAATAAAACCTACTACAAAAATAATAATAAGAAATATATTTCCCAGGGCTGCTGGGCAATGTCCCGCCTTCCTGACTTGTATCTATCATTGATTTGTTCTGAATACTTTAAAACCGCCCCAACTACTGAGTGACAGCGCATTCCTACATTTCTATTGGAGACTCCGCTTGCGTGATTTAAAACAAGATTACAATCAGGATGGGTGCTTGTTCGCGTTATTTAAAGCTGTATTATAGTTAAGATACAGAGGATTTAAAACAGAATTGTGATGAAATGTACACATATTCCTACACACAAAAAACCCAGAAGAATGTGCCCATGACCATAGGGATTTTGTTGTGGAAGACAGCTAAGGAAAGAAGGTACAAGTGTGCAAGTACTGTCCAGTTACTATACATATTTTGACAGAAAAAAAAAACGCTCAAGTATTTTGGAAAGTAACCGATAATACTAATTTCATACAGTATATCAAAAACGAAAGCCCCGAAAAAAAAACGATTTACATAAAACTCAAACAGCTCAAAATAAGCACAGGAAAAAAAATTAATAAAACCCAAAAAACAGAAGCCTTATTTATATCGTACCAAAGACTCACAAATCATTAATTGATCCCCCAGGTAGACCAATTATGCGGGTATGGGATCATTGACGGAAACACTTTTTAAATTTGTGGATTATTTTTTACAGCCAATTGTACAAGGACTTACTTCGTATATTCGTGACTCTGGGCACATATTAAATATTTTGGATAATTTTCTTGTAACAGACAATTTATCTATGGTAACGTTTGATGTGACTAGCCTACATACTAGTATTAAACATGATGATGGACTGCGGGCCTGAAGATACACTCCCAAATAGTTTCATATTAGATCTGGTGGCGCTCATATTAAGTAAAAATAACTTTGTTTGAAGATACATTTTACGTATAAATTACAGGTACTGTAATGTGTTCATCAATGGATCCTAGCTTCGCTAATATTTATATGGCATGGTTTGAGGAGGAAAATATATATATATATATATATATATATATATATACAATAATAATCCTTATGAGGATCAAATTGTTCTTTGGGTGTGGTACACTGATATCATCTTCTGTTTGTGTAACGGTTCACAAGAAGAATTGGATTTGTTTAGCATATATTTAAATGCCTGTATACCCAATATCAAATTGACTGAAAATAGAAAGTTTTTTGGACATTAAAATACAAAGACCAACAGGTTTTTTCACAAAAATATATAAAAAGAGATAAGAACTGTCGTCTTCCATCCTGTGCTTCTTAAAAAGGGTATGCCAAAAAGTAAATTTCTTTGGTCAAGGCAAATTTGTTCCACGGAAAGTGAGTTTCTATCTCAAGGTAAAAACATGATGCAAAGATTTCTTGAAAGGGGTTATCCACAGAACTGGTTGAAAGAGGCACATGATGGAGCTTTGAAGAGTGACATACGTACACGACTAAAAACAAAATCTAAGGATGTAACTAAACAATCTAGGATTGCATGGGTTACTACATATAGTCCTGCATCTAAGACAATTAAGGATATCATTTTGAAACATTGGAACATTATTGCCTCGGATAGTTTGTTACCGATAAGAGTTTAAAATGCTGCCATTGTTTTGTTTTAAAAGAGATAGAAATCTCAAAGATCTTTTAGTAAGAGTGGATCATTATAAGCCTACACCTACCTGCCTCTTTGGTATTCTACCAGGGTACTAGCATTGTCATAATTGTGCACAATGTAACAATACTTACAAAACTGACACCTTCTGGCACCCCCACACAGGTATAACAATTAAAGTTAGAGGTGTAATCAATTGCAGTACCCAAAATGTGATTTTGTCCATGTGGACTTGCACATGTAGGAAAAACTAGCAGAACTTTAAAAACATGACTATCACAGCATAAGTGCTATTAGACGGATAGACATGACCTCCGTGGTTGCTAAACATTTTCATGAGTATAAGCGCAATGTTGCCTACTTGAAATTTTGCGGAATAGAAAGAATTAATAGACCTAGGAGGGGAGGGAATGTTGATAGGCTGTTATTACAAAGAGAGTGCTTCTGGATACATTCAGAGACTGAAAATTCTATGAAAATGAACGTACAGAGTTGTCCTCATTTTTATGAATTGAATGAATTAACGGTTGTGACAGGGTAGCCGATGTAGTGACGTCAGGCCAGAATACAGGAAGGAAAACACACAGGCAGTACTGCAGGGCAAAAGGCACGGCGTGCGCTGTTTATTTAAACAAAACTTTTATTTTCTCAGAGAGAATACAGCTACGCCGTCATATTTATAAATACATAATAATAATTATAATAATACTACAACAAAAGAAATGCAAAATAATAAATTGGACAGGGGCGAAGGGTACCCCGTTCTAAAATAAACAATACATTTATGGCAGGGCTTTGCCCTGCCCCCCTTTCATGTACAGGGCTCCTGGCCCGGTTACATATCCCCCTCCCCCCCCCCGTAGCGCAGCACACTTGGTCCCAACGACTACCTCCCCCCTTAGTCCCAAAGTCCCAGAAGAGGGACTTTGGGACTAAGAATTTGTGTCTTTTCGTTCACATAAAGTCAGAAAAAAACAACATATGAATCCAAATTAACATGTATTTATACTAAAGTAATACAAAAATGACTACAAAAGATTTAGAAGCGAGTAGTTTTTCGAGATTTACGATTATACTGTAAATCACTTTCACGAATCAGCCCCCAAATGTAGTCTCCCATCATGTTCTCGTTATACTGTCCTTGGTAGCGGCGTTCAAAGTCCAGTATATCCTGGTGGAAGCACTCGCCTTGCTCCTCCGAGTACGCTCCCATGTTCTCCTTGAATTTATCAAGATGAGCATCAAGAATATGGACTTTGAGGGACATCCTACAGCCCATTGTGCCGTAGTTCTTCACCAGAGTCTCAACCAGCTCCACATAGTTTTCGGCCTTGTGATTGCCCAGGAAGCCCCGAACCACTGCGACAAAGCTGTTCCAAGCCGCTTTCTCCTTACTAGTGAGCTTCTTGGGGAATTCATTGCACTCCAGGATCTTCTTTATCTGTGGTCCGACGAAGACACCGGCTTTGACCTTTTCCTCAGACAGCTTAGGGAAGAAGTCTTGAAGGTACTTGAAGACTGCCGACTCCTTATCTAGAGCTCTGACAAATTGTTTCATAAGGCCCAATCTGATGTGCAGTGGTGGCATCGGCACCTTCCGGGGGTCCACCAGTGGCTCCCACTTGACGTTGTTCCTCCCCACAGAGAACCCGGTCTGCTGTGGCCAGTCCCGCCGCACACATCTTAGCAGATGCTTCCATGGAGTACTTTTTCGCTCTTGTCTTGATAAATTGGCCGCAGACATAGCAAAATGCGTCTGCCGGATGCTTGCAGCCTCTTGATGTCATCTCAGAAAAATGCAGATATGTATCCACTTAGGCGGCTAGAACTAAACTGAACTGGTGGGCTTAAGGCCCCTGTATTTATACTACTATTTATATTACTGGAAAGTTCTAGAAGTTACTCCAAGTTTACTCAGCACTGAATCTATCTGGAATGTTCTAGAAAATAGGTAAATTTCAAAATATCACTGTCCTGGTCACAAAAGCAAAGTTTGTAGGGAATAATAGCCATTTTCTATGCTTTTGAGGCATAAGCAATTAGGAAATAACACTTACTACCCAGGAACCAAAAAAAAAAAAAAAAATTGTTACACGGTGAAATAAATCTACATTGTGGAAATCATGAGCAGCTCACCTCTTACTAACTCCAGTCTATCTCATCTGGTAACTTCCCTGTTACAGAAGCTGCAGACCGTGCAGCCCCCTGATCAGTCACTGCCAGCTCGTACCGCTGTTTTTTTTTTTTTTTTCATAAATTTAGTCGTTGCCAATTATTTTTACCCCGGTTTTCACCCCAATTTAGCATGCCCAATTATTATCTGTATCCCCGGCTCACCGCTCGCAACCCCCCGCCGACTCAGGAAACGGAGGCTGGAACACGCGTCCTCCGAAACGTGCTCCTTCCAAGCCGTCATTTTTCGCACTGCAGATCCACAGCAATGCTACCAGACCTATAGTGCCGGAGGACAACACAGATCTGGCGGCTCCGCTGCAGAGCCACAGGCGCCCTATCGGCCACAGGGGTCGCTGATGCGCGGTGAGCCGTGGATTCCCCTGCCGACCTAAGCCCTCCCTACCCGGGCAGCGCTCAGCCAATTGTGCGCCGCCCCCTAGGAACTCTCGGTCACGGTCAGCTGTGACATAGCCTGGATTCGAACCAGCGATCTCCAGGCTATAGGGCACATCCTGCGAGGAGCACCTTTACTGGATGCGCCACTCGGGAGCCCTCGTACTGTTGTTTCAACATCAGACAGCCAATGGGAAGGCTCCCTGTCTGCTTGCATGAATCACTATTGGCTAAATGCACAGGTTTTGAGGGCACCAGTAAACTACTCACTACCTGCCGTGCCCAATCAGAAAAAAAGTAGAGACACATCTAGGATAATAATATAAAAACCATATACAATATATTCCCCATGATCTAGGGGAACCTATTCGGGTTTGCCCCTGCTCACATCACCGCTGGAACGTAAATGTAAAAAAAATGAGAAAAGCTAAACTTTAAGAAAAAGAAACCACAATGGGTAAATCGTTTTTTTTAAGCTGGGTATTAAAAATGTAATAAAATATCTTTCTATTAAATCAAAGGGAGCAGACTCACACATAAACTACAGAGAGGCCTGTAGAGACCTTAAAAAGCAGACCAGGAGAGTGAAAAGGGAATTCGAGAGACAAGTGGTGGCAGATAGTAAACTTAAACGTAAAGGGTTTTTTCAGTATGTTAATGCTAAAAGGAAACTGAAAGAGGAAGTCAGTAGTTTGTGACAGCAGTGGTGACTTAGTGACTAAAGACAACCAAATCGCAGATGTACTTAATCAATACTTATTACAAGTATTTACAAAGGAGAATTTCCACAATATACCAATGTTAACAGAATATACACAAACATCATTACCAGAGTTTTTTGTACAAGAGAATTAAGTGCTAAAGGAGCTAGCAGCACTTAAAATAAACAAATTCTCAGGGCCCGACGGAATCTGTCCAGGAGTCCTTAGGGAAACTAGAGAACAGATTTTTAAACCAATATGTTATATATTCAATAAATCTATAAATAATGGAGCCATCCCACTGGATGGAAAATTGGCAATGTTGTTCCTATATTTAAAACAGGAGATAAATTTGACTCTGGGAACTACTGACCTATACATTTAACATCAATCATATGTAAAATCATGGAGACTATAATAAGGACCAAATTGGAGGAATATTATATAGTAACAACATATTATAAGTGACAGCCAACATGGCTTTAGAAAGGGTAGATCTTGTTTAACTAATTTACTAGATTTTTTTCAGGAGGTGATTACTAGAGTGTACAAGGATAGTGCGTATGACATCATCTACTTAGATTTTCAAAAAGCATTTGACAAAGTACCGCACGAAAGGCTGTATCTAAAGATTAAATCAGTAGGAATAAATGGTAGAGCAGCAGCATGGATTCATAACTGCTTACAAGTTAGGAAGCAGAGTTATCATTAGAGGCCAGGCATCAAACTTGAGTAACGTAACAAGTTGGGTACTACGGGATCAGTATTGGGACCATTGCTATTCTTAATCTATATAAATGACCGTATTCCTTTGATTTTAAGACATGCTTTTTAAATCATTTTTTGCTTCTCAAAAATAGCCTGCACCTTAAATTTCAAGTTGTCACGAAATCCACGTGTTCAGATTCCTTTACATACTCTTTTGTATTGCTCAGCACACACTCTTATCTCAGGGGAGACGTTAGGAGGACAGAGATGTTATTACTCCTAGTGGGATATAGTTTGTGCTCTGGACCCGCAGTATATCCAGATGACTAATATAGAACTCAAGAAATTGACAGACTCATGTATTTAAAGTTTTTTACGAAATCGGAGTATGATTAGTACTCGTTTGGTTTATTAACGGTTAAATATTGGATAGAGTAGCTACAGGCTACGTCGTATCCCCAGCTGACAGACACACTGGGCAGTCCAGTGTCTTAACCGATATCAACGTTAACACTTTAATACATGTATATATGTGTTAATCAAGGCCGACAAGCAGGCCAAGAACACGTCACCTAAAGTACCCAATGGTCTATTTCAGCACATTCAACAAAACTCTCTCTTATTTCTAAAACATAGCGTGAGTCCCTTATAGTAATACATGCAATACATGCGAGATAAAATAATAATAATTGCTTAATGCTTACCCTTTAATATAAATCGTAAAAGGATATGGCTGTCTTCACCAGGCAAATGAAACTGAATTCAGTCCGCTCAACTGTGTCGGTTTGCAAAAGATGGACCACACTCATCCCAGACAGGGTAAGATGGTCCCTGTTAACCGTTAATAAACCGAACAAGTACTAATCATACTCCGATTTCGTAAAAAACTTTAAATACATGAGTCTGTCAATTTCTTGAGTTCTGTATTAGTCTAATTTACTCAGGAGTTTTATAGGTTTTTCGTCTCATTGGAATACATGGGACGCCTTAATTGAATCCAATCATTAATCAGGTGAGACAGCTCTTTATCCCTTTTACAAATAATAGTTTTCAAAAGATCTGGACTAACTTTTCAGAATTAATAGATGTCATGTACTCAAATAAATTCAAAACTTCACATTTGTTTCAACTCTTATGATCTCATTTCTTTGCTTTCCTCCGAGCCCCTCCTTTATCTGAAAAGTTAAGTGAACCAAGGTTCCCAGGATCTTGGTTTATAATATAATATAAAAACACTACTACATGCAAAACACTGTTTTTATATGTTTATATATGAGAGGTGTTCTTAATATGTGACATCATCTTCTAAGTGATTATATTATGCTAAATTAAAGGTATGTGTTTCTTTTAACTTCATATTGTTTCATCATTTTGTTAATGAGTCAGTTTTGATTCCATATACCATTGTATAACAGAGTATTTGACAAAAGTTTGTCTCATACAATATTCAAGTCATTTAGTTTCACTAAGTTTAAGTGGTAAGGATGACAGGTTAAAATTCCGAATGGTCTAGAGGGGTCACTGGGCACTTTGGGTCCATAAAATATCTCAGGATTATATGTCCATTTCCCTTTTTGATTCTTTAAATATGCCATTGCCCTCATTTTGCTCATACAATAGACTTCTGCTTTATAGAAGATCCTATGCGTATAAAGATTCACACTGGACGGGTGATTGATTATTTTATCCCATTGATCTTTGAAATTATAACTTTGATTTGCCATCATATCGAATTGTTCTTTCATAAACCCTCAATACCAATATTCGTCTTGTTGTACTATTTGTGCCATCTCTTCAACAGCAGGAGATCTCCTACCTCTAATAGTCACATCCCGTGAGGATTCGATCAACCAATCAATTATTACACCATAAGTGTGTTTAGTCCCACCTCCGAAGGTGTAAACTTCATTTCTTGTTTGTTTCATATCGAAATTAGGTTGCAAGGTTATTCCCTCACATTTCCACTTCTCCATCACCAGAATGATATCAGGTGACAGGGTTTGATTAAAACAAAGTCCTGTGTCCTGTATCAAGTATTTCCCTGACGGGAGCTGGTGTATTCCTACACTAGCCACTAAATATGATACCCTTTCATCACAGGAATCACCCAAATAACGGGGCTTTCTTTTAGCTTGTTCTGAGCATACTATCCTTTTATTAGTTTCTTCACATTGTGATTCATCCAAATGAGTAATCCCCTCAAAGTCTATTGCTACCAGGTCAAAATTGAATTCTCTTTTAGTTTTTCTGTAACCCCATCTTCTGGTTCCAAAATCCCATAATTTATTACATCAAATGATTCCTCATAGTACTTTTCTACTTGTGGAATTGTGATTCGGATTACTATTTCATACCCTTGTTCTATTTGCTTACCCCCTATTACCTCAGTAATTGCCAGTTGTTTTTGTTTATGTTCTTGGTACTTGTTTTCTGCTATGAACAAATATTCCTCAATGTTTTCAGCAAAATACTGCATGGGATATTTACCAGCCACAACGTTCCTTATTCCCCTCAAATATTGTTCAAGTCTTTGCGCAAAAACCGCACCATAGGCTTGATACCCGAACTCATCAAGTGGAGTGTCTCAATATCCTTTGATTCTGCTATAATCTTAAGTACCAGCCTTTACTGTATAATTCTGTCTTAATGGCTGTATAGTAACTGGATAAACTGCTTGTATTCCTCCTAAATTATTTTCTCTACATTCGGGATAAGCCCACGTTATTAATTTCAAATAGTGACATGATTTACTATCATAATTAGCTGAGTGACCAATCCATACATATGTAGTATTAGGTTTGTCATTAGTCATTTTTTCGAAGCAAACTATCTGTTCAGTGGTCAAAGGAGTGGGAATAGCGTACAGTGTGTTTGTATGGGTATTAACTATAGGTGTTGGATTTGAGAAAGTTCTGTTAGGAAGGCCAGGTGGACTGGAGGAAACTGCACTCAATTCAGTTGTGAAAACAGTGTTGGTGATTGTAGTTCCTTGAAATGAAAAAGAATCGGTAGCTGTGGCATACTCCGTAACTGGAGAGTCCACCAGAGCGGTACCTCTCTGTGAGCTCTCCGGCCCATCAGTATTTTCCACGGTCCGTATTCCCTTCAAACATTGTCCCTGTTCCTCAATAATTCTTACTAATCCTTCCTGAGGATTCCAATATGGGCAATCTTTCAGTTTACTCACATCCATGCAGTTGTTCCATGATTTCAGTACAACAGCTCCTGCTCTTATTCCCTTTGGCCTTTGGTACCATAAAACAGCTTGGTTCATTCGTTCGCCTATCCAGCAGTTTCTTACATCCGCACATCTAATATATTCAGGCATTAGTTCCCTAGGCAGTTTTACTCCTTTATCTGTGACATCAAGTTCCACTCCCTCAATCACATTTTCAATAGCCCTCAGTACTATTTCCAAATCCTCCTCTGACAGAGACATATATGCCCATCTCTGTGCAAAATCCTTACTTGTAAACTCATATTTTATGGTCTTGGTCTGTGACCCAGAGGTTATCAGTAACTCTTTCCCATTCCTAACTATGACTTCGGCCCCTAATCCCTCAGATGTAATAGGTGATCGCTTTTGTCTATTTCTTCCTGATTCTTTATAGCTTTCTACTATATGTCTATCCAGAGTCAGTGATAAACAAATGACTGTTGCTATAAGGGCTGTGAGAGTACAAAGTAAGAAAATTAATAGTATTACTAGGCAATTCATTCTGGTGGTCCTTTTCAGCTTTCGCTAGTAGAGCTCCTATCTTGCCCATGGTCTCGGTACCTTTTTTAGCTGAAAGACAGAAACAGATTTCTCATTGATATTATGTAGAATTACCGCAGTATTCCTGTTTAACATTCTAATTATTTGAGTAGGAGGATGCCAGTACACTGCTAGAGGCTTGGGATCTTTGTGGTAATTTTTCCAGCATACCCAATCCCCCTCCTGCAAGCAGACTAATCTGTTTTGCTGCTGATGCTTGAAAAGTCAAATTTTGATGACCTTGTACTGCCCCTCGTGCCAATTCATCAGCGCGATTATTTCCAACTATAGTTACATCCTTCCCCCTCTGGTGACCTGCTGTATGCTGTACACTGAGTCTATTACTTCTTAATTTTTCACTCTCTCTCCATATATTAGCATGTGCCACAGGACTACCCCTATGGTCAGAAAAACCATTTGCTTTCCACGCTAGAGAGTAAATGTTGAATGCTTGGGCACAATAGTGAGTGTCTGTTAATATTATGGTCTCTTTGGGCGTCCCCAAATCATGAGCCATTTCAAGTCCCTTCAATAGAGCTTTTACTTCTGCTAATTGAGCAGTTCGACCTGATACCACTGCGGCGTGGCATAGAATTTCCTCAAATTCCATTTCGGTCGCGTCCTACGGAAATTCCTATCCCACAGATTGGCTTGCCTGCCACTGTTTGACAGGACCCGTCGGTGAATACCAACCAGTCAGGCGTCAATGATTGCCCTGCTGGAACTGTTTGTTCCTCCCATTCTTCAAATGGGGGAAGGTGCTGGAATTTTTTACTGAGGTTAGAGGTTAGCTCAGGGAAGGTGGTAAAGACTATTCTAGGGTCAGCTAGCAAAGTAACCCATCTATCCCACCTTGGTTTCAGCGCTTTTGTGTTTATCAGTGATCTCTTTGTCAGGGTAGCTAATCCTGGGATATCACTGAAAACTTCAATAAGATCATCCTGAGCTAAATTGAACAAAGATGGCATTACTCTTGTGAGTGTAGTCATCATCCTTTCATCATAACAGAACTGCTGTTCAATGGAAGATAAATTGAAACCCAAATATTTAATTGGCATTTCATCGCCTTTATTTTTCACAACTACTACTGCAGCCTGTTCTCCAATGTGGAAATGAGCCTCCAAAGGCTCACCACTCACCCTAGTGGTTATGTTTTGTGCTTCTTGTATTAGTGTTTTAAGCTGTGTCAGTCTATAAGTTCATCCTCCTCTGTCCACGAGACCCATTCTCCCTCAGTGTTACACTGGGAGATCTTTTGATATAACGGTCCTGCCAGGATCGAGTATCCTGGTACTGTATTTCTCGCATAATTAAACAGTTCCATCACAGCCTGAAGCTGTCGTTTCGTTTTCGGGGTGGAGACACTGCTAATTTTTCCTTTCTAAGCTGTACTCAGATTCATACCCTGATACTTAATTTCCATTCCAAGAAACTGCACTTGCCCCCGACAAATTTGAGATTTTTTGATATTAATTAGAAACCCTTTCTCCGTCAGGGCTCCCAAGACTTTCCTGAGGCATTCTAAATGTTCTGTTTCATCATCATGACAGAAATAGATGTCGTCGATTGTAATTAATTACCTCAGGTATATTTTCAAGTGTAGTTTGGACCGCTTCTTGGAAGATTACGGGCGCGTTGCAATACCCTTGCGGGAGACCGACCCAGGCGAACTGCCTCCCTTGAAATGTAAAGGCTGTTTTGAACCTGTCCTCTTTTCTAACAGGTATAGACCAGAAACCATTAGCTAGATCTATAGCGGTTTTCAATTTTCCCCGTTTCACATTCTCTAGCATTCCGGACACATGAGAAAAATGAGCTTTCCAGGGTTTAGTTACTCGATTAAGTGCTTGATAATCTAACACCAGCTGCCAGGAGCCATCCGGCTTTTTTACCACAAGTATGGGTGTATTAGTGGTAGAATGGCATGATTCTAAAACACCTTGCTTTAACAGTTCGTCAATCGTAATTTTTAGACTGGCTATTGCTTCGGCTTTTATAGGGTATTGAGGCTGCCAGGAATGTACTCCTCCTACTATTACTACAGGTTCTCCTATATATCGACCGACTGCATTTTTATCCTTTGTAAAATAAGCTTCAAAATCATTAAGTATCTTACTTAGCACAGTTTTTTATTTTTTGCCGTTGTTTTGTCAAGTTGTTCCTTTATTTTTTCTGACACATAAATCTGTGTGTTATTCACATTTACTATTCTTATTCCTAACTTTTCAAAATCAGGAAATCCTATTATCATTTTTTGCGCGTTCATTGCTTGTTTCCCTACTAGCACTATGTTACATTCAGCTTCCTTTTCATTGTGTTTTACAATTACCTATGCCCGTTAATACAACAGATTCATCAATTGGCTCCCCCTCTACATCAATGCTGTCACACATCATGGAGACTTGGGCTCCCGAGTCTAGGAGAGCCAGTAAGAACTGCCCATTAACGTGTACTTCAGCATAGGGTTGTGCTAGGGGGTTGCCCCAGTCCTAGCGCTGTCCTGACTGGTTGAATTGTCGTTGAGGAGGATTAAAATTAACCCTTCCTCGGTTGCTCTTAAAATTATCTCCGTAACCGCTTCTTCCCGTAGTGTAATTCTGAGGTCCCTGGGATTGAACAGGTAGTGCTCCTGAGCGAAACTGATGACCCCTTAAACCGGGTCCAGAATCTGAGTGATACACTCCTTGGGGCAAAAGATCTGACCGCTGAGAAAATAGATCACGTTTCTCTGTTTTGTTTTGTATTTTCTACAGATTAGTCTGGTTTTTTGGAATCGTTCCTTCAACACCAAGAGGGTGAACAGTTTTAATGGATTTAGTGAGTTTAACACCGTTGGATCTAATATATTGACTTATAGCAGTTTTTGCTTGCTCCATTTGTACTTTAACTGTGTCATCTGTATTCATTTTGGCCAGCAGTAGAGATGGAAGGGGAGTGGCTTCATGGTGTGCATTAATGCAATCCATAAGTATATCTAAACATTGCTGTTCTGGGATATATTTAGAAATATAATCTACCAGATGTCCGAGACCTTCACGAGAGAGGTTTTTAGCTTCATCAATTCTGTGCATCACAGTTATACAGGCTGGTAAACAAGCGCCTGTTGGAAGAAGTCCTTTTATTCCCATCAAGTAAAACCGTCCGGTATGCTGATCTATGGGATTCATTGTTCCAATTAAGTTTTTTAATCGCGTGAGCCACCCTGAAAGATTCCCTTTTACAGGAGCGCTCATGGTGCTTTTAAATAGTTTAACCATTTCCACATTTACCTGAGCTCTACTAAGCAAGGAAGCATTTTCCTGTTTCTGGTGTGTTTCAGTGCTTACAGTAGGATTAGGAAAACGTCTTGGCAGAGGTCCTCATCCGTTTGATCGTCAAATTTAAGAGGCAAAGCCCTATTTGTTTTAGGATCTCTTCGTACTGCATCGTTAACCCTAGCCTGATATCCCGCAGTGGCAGCAGCATTTCTTTCCCTGCTAAGTAAATAATCACGCGTACCTGGAATAGGGTCTAAGGCACCTGGATGTAAAATATAATCGTACTTGGGAGCAATTGTACTTACACCAGGGTGCTCACCTCTGGCTTCTTGAGAGGAAGTTTGAGATATATCATCATCATCATCAGCTATTTCCATTTCCTCATTCTGCTGAGTGATAGTATGAATAATACCATTCACTTCCCCCAGCATTTGCTGGCTGCGTAGCAATTGAGTTTGCATTTCAACTAACTTAACCCTATCTCTCTCTCTTTCCTCAGTTAGGATCGCATTTCTTCCTGATAGCTGACTCGCAGTAATATTAAGTTGGGCAATCTGCTGTTTAAGATTGGTCATGTCCGGATCAAGCGCATGTCTTTCTCCTTCTTGACACAAATATACCAGGTTGTCTAATAACTGCATGCTTTCACGCATAGTAATGTCATGGCGAGTAGCTCTAGCAATACAATTAATATAGGGATAAGTTAAAACACGGAGTGGAGTTCTCTGCTCCACACCCTCAACAGAGTCAATATCATTAGTTCCTTGTTTTTCAGCAGACAAACAACTATCTTCATCAATTTCCTCCACTGCTGCCATTAGTTCCCTCCGTAGCAGAGCACTTCGTTGAGGGTTATTTATGACTGGGTTACCTGACCTACAATCTGGGTTTATTGTATTTCTCTGCTCTATTGGAGCCTCCGTATTTTCAAAATTAGTGGTGACTGGTTGGGATGTTACTTCTAATATGGGAGATAGCTCTGCAGGAGGCAATTGTCCAATTGTTTACATATTGTCCTAATTCTCTTATTTGAGTTTCTAAATGACGATAACGAGAAACGATATTATAAGAAATACCGGCGGTTGAGGGAGGTGGTGGAAGATTCGGAGTGCTATTCCATACCTGTCTAGGTTGGTGAGTGAGTAACACTCTCCCTTGTTCTTGCTCTGTTTCTTGCTGAACTTGGGAACAAATATTCGCCCATTGTGCTGCAACACGTCTTTCATTATGAATTAGTTTGATTGTTTTAACTATTCTGGTCTGATGTGTTCCTGCCCATTGGAAACAGGCTCTTACTATTCCCTCCATACAGAGTTCATTATTCTGATTCCCAGGTGAAAATATCCCTGCACTAATGAGAGGTATGCTAACCGAACCTGCATTAAAAGAGGCAGTATCAAGAGCTGCTAATACTGCTTCACTTAATTTTTGGCTGAATTCAGCATCCCCTTCTCTAGGACCGACAACGTGAATAATTGCAAATGCAGGTAACAAACCAGCTGCAGTTACAGCCGTTTCTCCACTTCTAATGCTGCCTTTCATTCTAATCCACTCGTAGCTCTCTTCCTGAATTATTAACCCGCCTGCCTCAGACAGGGCTCTAGCGACACCTCCTCCATGTATGAGGTCTTTATTAGCTGGATTTATTATTACATCTACTGGCAATTTAATAATGTTACCATGGTATACTTCCAAACGTAATTCTCCTATTTCCAATTAAATAAGATGCAAGGGGACATCGGAGGATTCATGTGTTTGAACGTATGCTAGGCTCGAGTGAGGGCTCACAAGCAGACTGTCACATTGTACTCCTATTTCATGATTCATGGTCTGACCTAAAACCCTGCGTATTTCATCCACCTCCTCTTTCATAGCTTGATAACCTGTAACTGCCAATGGATTATATTTTGGAGGTCTAGTGTATTCAGCGCTTTGAGTTTTTTTAGAGGTAGTTACTTTCTGTGCTTGTATTCTACTCCCTTTAGGACCTGATCGCAGATCGTATGTATTAGTGGGTGGAGCTGATGCTCTACCTCTTTCTAGTCTAGCTGTCGCTCCCCGAGGCGGACTTACTGAGTTCTCTCTGCTTGTACCGCCTTCAGCGGATTTACGACTTGGGTTATCTACTTTTCTTTTTTTTCTTTCTCTGGATCTGGTAAGATAAGTAACAGCTTTCTTCCACATACCCGGTTTTTTATTAGCAGTCTCTTCCCCTGTTTCTGACACAGAGCAGGAGGATTGAGACTCCTCCTTAATTACGTCACATTTATCTAAAGTTTCTACTTCATTTTCATCTGTAATTTTATCCATATTAGTCATACTCTGATATATATTATCTATAACTAATTGATCTCTATCTTCCACATTGTCGTCCATTGCAAGGAGTTCCTGAGTCGTTTTCCTTTTTATAGATGTTTCCAATTAACCTAAGCTATTTATCTATAATAGCCTGTTCTTTTTCCTCTCGTATTTGCTAGACTTAATTACCGGAAGGTTTGTGCACGATTAATGTCACAATTAGTCATATGGAGTATATCTTCGTGCCCCACGTTCAGGGTGCCAAATGTCACGAAATCCGCGTGTTCAGATTCCTTTACATACTCTTTTGTATTGCTCAGCACACACTCTTATCTCAGGGGAGACGTTAGGAGGACAGAGATGTTATTACTCCTAGTGGGATATAGTTTGTGCTCTGGACCCGCAGTATATCCAGATGACTAATATAGAACTCAAGAAATTGACAGACTCATGTATTTAAAGTTTTTTACGATATCGGAGTATGATTAGTACTCGTTTGGTTTATTAACGGTTAAATATTGGATAGAGTAGCTACAGGCTACGTCGTATCCCCAGCTGACAGACACACTGGGCAGTCCAGTGTCTTAACCGATATCAACATTAACACTTTAATACATGTATATATGTGTTAATCAAGGCCGACAAGCAGGCCAAGAACACGTCACCTAAAGTACCCAATGGTCTATTTCAGCACATTCAACAAAACTCTCTCTTATTTCTAAAACATAGCGTGAGTCCCTTATAGCAATACATGCAATACATGTGAGATAAAATAATAATAATTGCTTAATGCTTACCCTTTAATATAAATCATAAAGGATATGGCTGTCTTCACCAGGCAAATTAAACTGAGGTCAATCAGCTCAACTGTGTTAGTCTGCAAAAGATGGACCACACTCATCCCAGACAGGGTAAGATGGTCCCTGTTAACCGTTAATAAACCGAACGAGTACTAATCATACTCCAATTTCGTAAAAAACTTTAAATACATGGGTCTGTCAATTTCTTGAGTTCTATATTAGTCATCTGGATATACTGCGGGTCCAGAGCACAAACTATATCCCACTAGGAGTAATAACATCTCTGTCCTCCTAACGTCTCCCCTGAGATAAGAGTGTGTGCTGAGCAATACAAAAGAGTATGTAAAGGAATCTGAACACGCGGATTTCATGACAAAGTACAGTATAATGATGTGTGTATTAAAATCGCCAACAAAAGATGTGACTACCCAAGTACACAAACAGCAACGTGACTGACTGCCAAGAAAAGACAACAAAGACGTCTGCCCGAATACACAAGCAGCAATGTGACACTGCTGAGAAAAAACAAACCAAGCTTCCTGACGTTACCAAGAGAAACGTTTACAATTTCAGCATTTCTAACAAACAGTACCAGCTTGGACACATTGGAAATGCTGATCAGACCACTGTATTTTTCAACATGCCAAGCAATGTTCAATACTGTTGTGGTTGCTGGTTTACATGATACCTGATGCCGTGGAGTGTTGTGTACAGTAACACTGTTTTGTGTCAGTTTTGTATGATGCAAAAGCGTAATTGAGACTCTGTCTTTGTAAATGCATATTTATTTGATGTTTTATTTTTTCCTCTAAACGAGAGTGGTAAATTTGGACTGCGTCTTAAATTTGAGGGCGTCTTAAATTTGAAGGAATACGGTAATCGGTAAACTATGCAAATTTGCAGACAACACAAAACTGGGAGGGGTAGCCAACTCCCAATCAGCAACTTTAATAATACAAAGAGATTTAGACCAGATTCAAGCTTGGGCTGACACATGGCAGATGACATTTAATGTGAATAAATACAAAGTCTTGCACATACGGTGCAAAAACATTACAGGGAAGTACAGCATCAATAGTAACGAAATAGAGGAGGCTATTGAAAATGGATAATTGCAAAGCATACGACATGGTTTATTTAGATTTCCAGAAAGCTTTTGACAAAGTCCTGCATAAAAGATTAATTCTCAAACTGAATGCAGTAGGGATTCAAGGAAATGCATGCACATGGATTAGGGAGTGTTTAACATGTAGCAAACAGAAAGTACTGATTAGAGGAGAAACCTCAAAAATGGAGCGAGGTAACCAGTGGTGTACCACAGGGATCAGTATTTGGTCCACTGCTATTCCTAATCTACATTAATGATTTAGATTCTGGTATAGTTAGCAAACTTGTTAAATTTGCAGATGACACAAAAATAGGAGAAGTGGCAAACACTGTTGCAGCAGCAAAGGTCATTCAAAATGATCTAGACAGCATTCAGAATTGGGCAGACACATGGCAAATGACATTTAATAGAGAAAAGTGTAAAGTACTGCATGCAGGCAATAAAAATGTGCATTATAAATATCATATGGGAGATACTGAAATTGAAGTAGGGAACTATGAAAAAGACCTAGGAGTTTGTTGACTCAGAAATGTCTTCATCTGGACAATGTGGGGAAGCTATAGAAAAGGCCAACAAGATGCTTGGATATATTGTGAGAAGTGTTGAATTTAAATCAAGGGAAGTAATGTTAAAACTTTACAATGCATTAGTAAGACCTCACCTAGAATATTGTGTTCAGTTCTGGTCACCTTGTTACAAAAAAAGTTTTTGCTGCTCTAGAAAGAGTGCAAAGAAGAGCAACCAGAATTATCCTAGGTTTAAAAGGCATGTCGTATGCAGACAGGCTAAAAGAATTGAATCTATTCAGTCTTGAACAAAGAAGACTACGCGGCGATCTGATTCAAACATTCAAAATCCTAAAAGGTATAGACAATGTCGAACCAGGGGACTTTTTTGACCTGAAAAAAGAAACAAGGACCAGGGGTCCCAGATGGAGATTAGATAAAGGGACACTCAGAACAGAATAGGAGGCACAGGAGACAGGAGAAAAGAGCAAGAGAAAAAAGTGAAAAAGGAAAAACTATTAAACACACCTCCCCAAATGAGGTGTAAGCTCACACAAACACACGCTCCGTGCACAGTGCATTCTGCAAGATGCAGATCTAGAGAACCCTTCAACCCACACCCCCACAAATGTATTATCCTACATTAATACTGCCTCATATTTAAAGTAAGAGAAAAGATAATAAATGAATATAGAAAAATGAATACGTAAATGAAAAAAATCTAAAATAAAATGTATGGATAGACACATGCATATACATGTGGGCTTCACATATACCTGCGTATAATATTTAAATTTAAATAAATAATATATACTGTATTACTTCAAATAAACGCCACTCTTAATAAAGAAACATAAAGTTGTTTTTTCTTCTACCTCTGGCTCAACAAATAAAGAAACGTGCAAATCTGCTTATGTACATGACACCACCGAAGAGACTGCAACCTCAATCCGGCATGTAATACAAACTAATGTACCCCCACCTTAGTAAGCAAATGTTATTTTATAGTACGGTCCCGACAGACAACCCAAGATGAACTACTTACAGCACAGCAGTCCTTCACGTCCCTTTTTTCCCCAGTAGAGTTCAGTGCCAACACAGCAGGGGATAAAACAAGGGCTGTCTATTTACCTCGTCGTCAGCTTGGATGGTGAAAACTTAAACTCAGAGGAACTTAGAGCTTTGCCGGTCAGAAAGCTGGCTGAAGATGTCTTTTAGTAGGGGGTTTAGTGGTTTGGTTTATTATTCAATTGGAATTTTACTCAGTCCTGTACAATTATATATATATATATATATATATATTATATATATATATATATATATATATATATATATATATATATATACTGTATATATATATATACTGTATATATAAAACTTGCTTTACTATCTATGAGAAGATTTTGTTTTGGTTTCTCTTACAGAGAAATTACAAACAAGTAGGTAAATTACAGTGAGAAAAAAAAAGAAATAACCAAGTAGGATATATTTTAGTTTTAACAGAAATCAAACCAATATTCAGAGGTAATATTTTTCGTTAAAAACAACTGCATCACACTCAACTACCGTTCTCTCTCCTATTCTTGTCCCATCTCATAGCAACCAACACACATTCGTGATTCGCTGGTGCAGTACTCCCCTGACCTCCCAACTCCCACCTAATAGGCTCTCGTTAACTGTCAGTAAATGTACTGTATTCGAGCTCCAAAAACACACAAGAGTATAGTGCTGCAGATCGGAGACTCTCATGGCGCCGTTTCTAAAATGCCTTAAATCATTTAATAAAATATCGCAGTGTTTGTAAAGCATGGTATTATTAATAAAGGCAGCCCTCGTTTAAGGGCCACAGTCATTTTGATCAATTTAAAATAACTCTGCAGCGCCAAATTGAAGTAATACGGTGTATGTGTGTGTGTGTATATATATGTGTGTGTATATATATATATGTGTGTATATATATATATATATATATATATATATAATATATATATATATATTATATATACGCACACAACAAAATATAATAATAATAATAATAATAATAATAATAATAATAATAACTAGAGTTATTGTTTACGGCTTCCAAGCAGTTATCGTGAAATTTAAGCTCATTGGTTATTATAGATGAAGCTTTATCATCACAACTGTGCTAACTGTGTCATTCTGGCCCACATATTGGAATTATTGGTTAGTAGGCTATTTAAATTGTATTTGGATGCACACAAAATTATAAATAGTATGCAGTCATATAGACTTTGAAAACAATGCACATAAGAGGCTAACATTGTTCTAAATTCTAGATCACTCTTTGTTTGAGTTTGTGTGTGTGTGTGTGAGCGTGTGGTGCCCTATTCTTCATTTTGCAATATAAAATAAAGTCTACAGCATGTATTGCTTTTTGTATATTTTAATGCCTCTATCATCTAATTATAAACAGGACAGGGGAGAGAAGAAGCTGGAACAGAACCCAGAGAGACAGTACAAATTGAGCAGTTATTGTGCTCTGCAGGTAATAGACCTTTTGGAGAGTTGGCTCAAATACAGAACAAATTATTTCATAATAAATCACATCCAAAGTTATATGATAGCACTCAATAGTTAACCATCTGGCCCAACAAACATTATATCTGGCTGAATGAAAAACATCATATTGCACACTTGATAAACTCATTATAGTTTGCACATAAATAGTAATTATTGCACATCAATAGTAGCGCAGTTATATTGCACACCTTAACCATGTATATTACACATAAGTTATTTATATTGCACACCTTGGTTAATCATGTATATTGTGATAAGTGAAAAAAAAACCTCCATACATCTTTTAAATACACTGGCTGCTTCGTTGCCACCTATTGTGGATTTGCGATTTGTGGTTTTATCAGTTTACTCTTAATTATAACTATGAATGTAGTTATGAAATAAAAAAAAAAATAACATAGACGCCGTATCAGTACAGTATACCCATTCACTTGAATTCCGTATGTAGATACTACTGAATGAGAGACGATTTATTTGTAAACACAGCCCCATAAATACAACTTAATATAATTAAAAGAAAAGTTAGAACGTAACTGACGTCTGTTATATGTTAACATTCTGCCGAAATTATACTCATGGTAGCTTTAATAAAACAAATTTGTTCATAAGTTTTACAAACTGCGTATAACTTTTATTTCGAAACTTTGAATTTTCCCATTGACTTGTCAACACATTGTGGTTTATACTAGAAACACTTTAAAACATACAAATAACTAAACGAATATCATATTAAACATCATTTATATATTGACATGAGTAGTGTGTCAGCCTACCTAAGAGCAGATCCTGTAGCTGCCACAGTGTTCAAAAAAAAGAAAAAAGTCTGCTTTCTATTCTCCTTGAATAACTACGCAATATTTACAGTTACAATGATATTTCATACAGCAAGCGATTCTGAACAGTTTTGTGTATACATTTTCATTACCAAAAATAACTCGTTTAATTCAAGATATGGCCCCAAAGTGCCCCCCCACCCCACCCCACGCGTCTTTTAAATGGGTTACATGCCTGGGTTTGTTGGAACAGATTCAGGATCTGTGACTGTGTTTGACCACAGTTCAGTCGTAAAAATAATTATATAACGATTTTTAAGCAAACTGTATTCATATGACTTGTAAATCTCATGTATTATGTATTTTTCCTTTGTTTGTTTCGATTGTCTTCTGGTTTAAAAAGCATAGTGCAAGTTAATTTTTATATTATTTTTTCGCGTGGATGCAGCTGCAACAGTAGTTTACAGTATGTGTCTTTATATACTGTATACTGTGGGTACGTGTGAATTAATATCATCCTTTCCACTGTAATTAAGTTGCATGAGTTAGTTAAACACCAGCAAAAAATGGCCTTTTTAATAAAGTTTTTTCTCTAGCTTGTTGACTGTACCATGTTAACAGCTGTCCCCAGTGGTGGGAATGTGTCATTTCAGGGTAAAACTTGGGCAAACTGGCATGTCACCCATATTGATTGGCTCATGGTGGTCATGTTTGTTGATGTAGGAACTTTTTCCTGACAATTTTTTAGAGGGCAGTACAAAGATAACGTATAACCAAGATTCACATCAATCGGCCAAATGGCTCAAAGGGGAGTTGTTGTTTAAGCGTTTCACGCAAAATCCAACATAGCTGCCACACCATGTGACCGATCCATTTTTCCTTAAGTAGAATCAATCGTGGACATGAGCGCACTATGTGCAAAATTTTTCACAGCTGTACTATTTACCGTTCATGAGAAGACTTCTGAATATTGTCCAAACTTTTCATTAAATCCAAAGGCCGCCATATTGACCACGACACATCACAGTCCTCAACATCCGTGTCAAATATTGTGCGTTTTGGTGCCGCCTATAAGAAGTCATAGGCAGTTTTATAGCCAGTTGCGTATGTTGATGATGTCATGCAGCGTGGACGCCATGATTTTCACAGTAGCAACTTCCCTTGAACAAGCGTAACAGATGACCATACTGAGATGTTTTATTCCAATTTTTGTTTCAATCGGATAAGCGGTTTCAGAGAAGATGATTGAATTTTGACGATTTTATATTTTTATGGTAATTTTATGTCATTTAATCAATGTGGTTGCCAAACCACAGAACCAATCAGCTTCATATTAACAGCAGTTAATCATGGACTATCCCTCAACATGTATAGCAATTTTCAGAACTCTGCAGTAAGCGGTTTTTGATAATATTTGTTTTCAAATTCCGCAAAATATAACAGGTGACTTGCGCAAATTTGCTGAATATCACCGACTATCATCCATACATCGACCAGTGTACTGAATTTCGTGAGTTTGAGTGTTTTGGCAGAAAAATAATAATAATAACAACTAGAAGTTGCAGGCAACTTTAAGGCTTCCAGACTTTTACAGCAGAACAAGATACAGTTTGAGACTTTTGAAAATGGAAATCATACGAACATTGTGTTAATGGAAAACATCATTTTATCGTGTGTGTTTTTTGTAGGATAACGGTTAGTATTTTATAAATGTTGATTTAGTATTCATTTTGATAACTACTTGCGATTCGTTGTGGGAGTGCAATTCGCGCTGTGGAACTTTCAGCTGCATATTTTAAATACCCCGGCTGTCAATTTTCTGTACACCCCGAGATTATAGTAATTTTATGAAAAAAATTCAAATAATAAAATAAATGTCAATTTTACACTGTTAAAAAATAAACTGGGCACAGTATTTTTTTTAACCAATATATAATTTACTGTTAGATGTGATAATAGTATTAAGCAGTATATGCTGAGTTTTCATGGTCATAAGCGGACAACTTTGTACCACCCCTTAGTTAAAGACCAAACTTACGTTTTTTTCTGCTGGTTAATGCAAAGTACAGTGATATTTCGTTCTTTGTTGTAATAGTGGGATACTACAGGTAAGAAGTTAAGGTTAAATAGGTATAAGATTATGGCTGAAGCAGTGAGCTGTGGAAAAGGTGACGATTACTGCATAGAAGCTGGTCAGCTACAATTATAAAATAACACGGTTATAGAGGAAGCGATTCTTAAGTTGTGTATATACTTTTATTTAACTGAAATAACCAAACTATCAGATACAACTCAAAAGTTTTATTTATGAACATCATATCTAACATTTGCATAGCAGAAACATCGTATTTAAATGAAAAAATAAATATAGAAGGCTTTATTTTTGAAATTAGCGCATATAGGGCCTAATGCATGACTTACAAAACCGAAAAGCTATAATAAAATAAACATTTCAAAAGAAGATAGTGTAAACAGGTGTATACTGCTATATGTACCTACAAAATTGTAAAAACGAAGTCATTATTTACAAAAATAAGACAAAAGGCTTTTTTTCACATTACTGCATAGCACGACTTCAAAAAATGAAAAACTATAATAAAATAAACATTTCAAAACAAAATATTGTGCAGCCAGCTGTAAACTATGTAGGCCTACATACAGAATTGTAAAATCGAAATAATTATTTATAGAACAATAACATAAAAAAAGAAAATAACTCAGTTCACATTGTGTAACGGGAATGTGCATTCAGGGAAACTGCTTCAAAGTAGCCCCCATATTCGCACAATCCACACAGATGTAACGCTTGTGAACTTGTCCTATGCATTTACCACATACTGGACACAGATATCAAACGTTTTATTTGTAATGCATTTAGTTACCTGGCATTGTTTGTTTGTTTGTTTGTTGCTTGTGTCACTTGATGCGCACTGTATCCAGATTGAGCTGCGTTTCCCTGCTGCTTTGCAGTTTTCTGATCGAAATGTTTCTGCCAAAGCTCCGTGGCTACCATCATAAGATATCTCTCCTACTGATATTTTCCCCGGTGCATTCATTGTACAAAACGAAGGAATTGATGGCTGCCATGTCCAGTACATTGTAAGAACAGCACCTGGACACCGGTGATTGCTTTCACTGAGTACTGCGTTTTGCGCAGACGGTGGAAACGCTCTTCTTCTTTGTTTACTGTTGCAACCAGGCTTTTTTTTTCTTTAACTTGACAACACATTGTCACTCAGTCTCTGACCAGTGGGGCAAGTTTCATCTGTGCAAAGGTAGAGGTAGGGTCTGCTGCTAGCCAAAACTTGATCGCAAATTTGACAGGTTTGTTTGTCCAGCGACACCGTGCTTTTGTAGTGTTTTATGTTTATTATTATTATTATTATTATTATTATTATTATTATTATTATTATTTATTTCTTAGCAGACGCCCTTATCCAGGGCGACTTACAATCGCAACCAAATACAAATACATTCAAGTGTTACAATACAAGTCATACAATAAGAACAAGAAATACAATAATTCTCAAGTGTGACAAACCACAATTCATGTTTAGCTTTAAACAGGCAATGTTTTCAGTGAAGTTGTTCCAAATTTCTGATGCCAATGTAAATATAACTGTAGATGCTCTCAAATCAAAACGCAAAAATAACACGATTTCTTGTAATAGTAATACTATTTTACTGCATTTAATCCTGTACCTCAGAATATTGTAATCTGCCAAGTGTTTAATCTGTAGTATTTTGTACTTAATCATATCCTGATGTAACTATCACTATTTAATCATATCCTGATGTAACTTTCACTATTATCTGCTGTATTATTGAATTGTGGTTTGTCACACTTGAGAATTATTGTATTTCTTGTTCTTATTGTATGACTTATATTGTAACACTTGAATGTATTTGTATTTGCTTGCGATTGTAAGTCGCCCTGGATAAGGGCGTCTGCTAAGAAATAAATAATAATAATAATAATAATAATAATAATACAGCAGAGTATGCTCACGTAGACAGCCAGACGGCAGTTCTGCAAGGAATTGATATTGTAAAGTAGCGGTAAAGAATAAAATCCAGGCGGGTATTCCGGTAACAAAGGCTCGGTTTAATATCCCAGTGAGCAATTCAATAAAATAACAATTAACCAAAAATAACGAACACTGGTTAAGTGAAAGAGTTGAACAAACAGGCAGGTAACGCACACAAAGGTGCGTGTCTCCTCGAGTCCTCTCCAGCCCCGCCTCTGCCCTTCCGCTCCGAAACTTACCCCTATCACAGACATGCATTCCCGTTGTCTGCCTCGTCGTTACAATACATAGAGATTTGGATAACACATATCAAGACGTCAAGAGCAATATTCTATTCAAATACATACTGCTGTAAACTCAGCGTAGCTACAGATAACAAACTGGCTTGTATACATATAAAAATAGCTTATTGTAGGTTATATTAATAATAAAAGCATGTATTGTAACAAGCCCTCAAAATGACTACTTTTGGCGGTTCTAGGTAGAAGTGCTCATAACTTTTTTTTTTTTTTTTTTTGCGATTCTGAGTTTCAAACGTCGTCAGAATATTTAATGCATGTATTTAGAAAAGTCAAGAACAGACAACCATGGATCTTTAACACACGCAGAGTAATTTAAATTTTAAAAGTCAAAACTGTCAAAATGACTACCGTGGCGGTTCTGGTGTTAAAGAATAGTGCAGGTGTGTTTTTTTTTTTTTGTTTTTTTTTTGGCTTCTGCCTGCATGTCCACGAGGTTACTTTTAACATTATCGCAGAGAAGCTGGTCAGCTAGTATTTATTTAACTGAAATAACCAGTTAATGAAAGATACGTTTGCAAAGTGCACCCCGCCCCGCCCCGCCCCGCCCCGCCCCGCCCCGCCCCGATTTTTAAACAAACTGTATTCGTGTGACTTGTAAAGCTCATGTAATAAACATATTAGTATTACGATTGTGTTCTGGTTTAAAAATAAGTGCGTTTTTTTTTTTTGCCTGCTGTTCAGTTACAACAGCGTTTAAAAATAATCTGATTACAAAACATTTCAATACAGCACGAGATCACAGTAATTTTTTTTCAAATAATTAGTGTGTGTTTCAGTATGTGTACAGTTCTGTATATCCCTGCATGTCCACAAGGTGATTTTAAATACACAAACAACATAAAGGCAGAGATTACAGTCATTTTTCTTATACTTGGTGTGTGTGCGCGCGCGCGTGGTGCATTTTTTCCCCAGCGTTGATGCAGCTGCAACAGTTCTTCAAAAAAATGTTTTCTTAGTTTACAGTATGTCTTTTTATACTGTAGTGTGAGGCACATACTTGTTATATTTAAGACAAAAAACATAAATACACAAGTACACAGCAGGTTTAGTACATCAGTGCTGTCGGCTTCACGCCGTTACGCTGTCTGACACGAGTGTCAGAGAGACTGTAAAATAAATAAATAATGATACAGTGTAAATAATAATCATACAAACACAAAATGACAATTTAACTAATTACTTCAACACAAATTAATATGAACCCACCCATCTAGCAGCCGCTAATAACCCGGTGGCCACTTGTCCCTTAACTATACATATAATTTTAAAAATATGAATTTAACTAAATTAAAGACAAAACATGACGGAAAATACCTTAGGGAGGAATTAATAAGGGAAAGTGAGGCACATACCTGTTATATTTAAAATTCAAAAACATAAATACACAAGTACACGGCAGGCTTGGTACATCACTGCTGCCTGCTTCACGTCGTTACGCTGTCTGGCAGCACGAGTGTCAGAGAGCACTGCAGTTTTAAAGGGACAGCCACAACGTGATGCGCTTTTGAAGTTCTGCTCGTTGTAGTTTTATGTATTACTATTTTTTATTTATTTACTAGCTCGACAGAACTACAACACGCATGTTTCCCTGTGTTTGCCTGGCTACACTTGTATGTCCACGTGGTTATTTTAAGTAAACAAAGAACATTACATCAGAACAAGCTGATCAGCTCCTATTACTCTCACATGTCCGCTGTTTTGGGGAGGGATTCTCTGTGAATAACCGTGCGATCTTCATCCTTACAATTGTATTTAATAGAGCAAGCAATTCTGAACAGTTCTGTCTATGGCACTCATTACCTGAAAGATACGCTTGCAAAGTCGACCCCCCCTCCTCCTTCCTCCCTCCTCAGCGTCTTTTCAATGGCTTACACGCGCGGCTTTTTTGCAACAGATTCAGGATTTGTGACTGTTGTAAAAAAAATTATATGCCGATTTTTAAGCAAACTGTATTCGTGTGACTTGTAAAGCGCATGTATTAAACATATTAGTATTACGATTGTGTTCTGGTTTAAATAAGTGGTGTTTTGTTTTTTTTGCCTGCTGTTCAGTTACAACAGCGTTTCAAAAAAAATAAAATCGATTACAAAACATTTCATACAGCACGAGATCGCGGTATTTTTTTTTTCAAATAATTAGTGTGTTTCAGTATGTCTACAGTTCTGTGTGTGCCTGCATGTCCACAAGGTTATTTTAAATAAACGAACAACATTAGGGCAGAGATTACAACCATTTGTCTCGTATTTAGTGAGCGCGAGTGTGTGCGCGCGCGGTGCATTTCGTTTCCCAGCGTTGATGCAGCTGCAACAGTTCTTAAAAATAAAGTTCTTAGTTACAGTATGTATTGTATACTGTACAGTGTGTATGTGTAATATAATACCAGCCTTTCCAGTGTAATTACTGTGTTTTAAGTTACACGAGTTAGTAAAACGGTTCTTGCCAGACACCAGCAAAAAAAATGGCTGTTCGCATATTTTTCCTATATTCTATTTATATATTTTCTCCGTCTCTGAAGCAAATATTCTAGAAATGTTTGAAATAAAACTGCATGCATCCTTGGACCTGCTCCAAGGCCATGCACGTTATAATAATAATAATGAAGATAATAACATTAATAACACTATGTAACACAATTTTTGTTCCTGGGTAGTAAGTGTTATTTCCTAATTGCTTATGCCTCAAAAGTATAGAAAATGGCTATTATTCCCCACAAACTTTGCTTTTGTGACCAGGACAGTGATATTTTGAAATTTACCTATTTCCAATGAGAAAACGGGTGAATTTGTGTCTTTTCGTTCACATAAAGTCAGAAAAAAACAACATATGAATCCAAATTAACATGTATTTATACTAAAGTAATACAAAAAGATTTAGAAGTGAGTAGTTTTTCGAGATTTCTGGTTACAGGCGATTCCGATTGCCTCGAACAGACTGGTCACATTGTGGCAGAAGCAGAGCCCATCTTGACGGGTGAAGAAGCTGGAAAAAGGTTGGTGACGCTTCCTCTGATCTGCGACTTTCACACTTTCATCCAACAAGTTCCACTGCTTGAGCCTAGACGTCAAAAGCTCGGCATTGGACTTGGTGAGACCAAGATCTCTAATTAAGTCGTTGAGGTCTTTTTGGTTGGGGTAGTATGGGTTTCTCTCCTCAGCTCCACCTCTGAAATTGTCATCTGGATCTACAACGTCTTCCTCGCTCTCTGACTTGCTGCTCTCTTCTAAAGACAGCTGCTCTCTCTCCGGAGGAGTGGGTATGGGGAGCTCATGGCAGTGTGGCACCGGGGCGATGGATGAAGGAAGGTCCGGATACGTGATAGCAGGTGCATTCTTGCCAGTCCTACGTTTGGAAGGGTCCACCATGCAGAAGTAGCAGTTGCTTGAGTGGTTAGTGGGTTCCTGCCAAATTCCTGGGATAGCGAACTTCATGGCACTCTTTTCCCCTCTGTACCATCCTACAAAAATACATTTATTTCACCCATGACTAATGTGTAAGAGATTCTCGCAACATTTTTCATATATGATATATTTTTTCAATAACATTGAAAATTGTAAAACATTTTAAAATTAAAAACTTTTACAATTTTAAAAATTTTAACAAATTTTATAACATAAAATTCCGAGCAACAATTGTCCATCTTACCTTCCAGAGTTTTTTTGCAGTACTCGCAGGTGAAATGAGGTGCCCGGGGTTTGTCTTGATCCCCGACAGGCATGCCGAAATATGCCTTGTAGGCCTCACACATCTTAGCAGATGCTTCCACGGAGTACTTTTTCGCTCTTGTCTTGATAAATTGGCCGCAGACATAGCAAAATGCGTCTGCCGGATGCTTGCAGCCTCTTGATGCCATCTCAGAAAAATGCAGATATGTATCCACTTAGGCAGCTGGAACTAAACTGAACTGGTGGGCTTAAGGCCCCTGTAGTTATACTACTATTTATATTACTGGAAAGTTCTAGAAAGTTCTAGAAGTTACTCCAAGTTTACTCAGCACTGAATCTATCTGGAATGTTCTGGAAAATAGGTAAATTTCAAAATATCACTGTCCTGGTCACAAAAGCAAAGTTTGTGGGGAATAATAGCCATTTTCTATACTTTTGAGGCAAAGCAATTAGGAAATAACACTTACTACCCAGGAACAAAAAAAAAATAAAAATTTGTTACACGGTGTAATCATACCCGTACTGGCTACAGTTTGGAAAAGTCTTGGTTCAGTTTATATTATTTTTTTGAGGTGTATCTGCTGCCATGCTGCATTATTAGCCGGCAGCGAACATGAAGTGGGGCCTTTCGCTTTAATTGTGCACCAGCTTTTGATGGCCATTGTGTTTGCCTGAGGAAAATAATATTTAAAAAAGAAAAAAACCTCAGTGTCTTAATGTTAAATATTTATTTCAGTTTTACAGTATGTCCCACAGGAAAACAGAAATAAATCAAACGAAGGCGAAATTGTGCTAATAAAGCAGGACCAGAGGGTCTAAATTGTGCCGCCTTAGAGTTATTTTTCTATACATGCACCATCAAACCATGCATGCGTGAGAGAACTGATGCATATGCCAGCGAACCAGTACATATGCCACCGTAAACCAATACATATGCCACAGTAAACCAATAGATATGCCACATTAAACCAATGCATATGCCAGTGAACCAACATGAATGACCATTGAATGAATGCTTTTTTTAACCTGTACAGCGCCTCATACATAACACAATCCCTCCCCTTTAAAACCTCCTGCACTATAGTATTTAATAATTGTGTAAAACTACAGGGTTTATTCTGAAGGCGAAAATATCAACACATTGAATGAGAAAAGAGGTTTTGTCTTACCCTGATCGGCAGCCCGCTGCAGCTGAGGGTAATCACGCAGCAGCCTGACAGGCTCCAGCTGTATTAGATCCGCTCTTGGTGAAATGGTTGGACATGTACAATGTTGCGCGGCTGCGTGTCTGTGTGTACTACATGCCTCCCTCTGGACACGCTCAAACTCCCCAGCTAAATACCGATTCTGGCTGGTTATCTCTTTCCCGCAGTTAAGATCGGTTGTGCTCAGTTTTGTTTTGACATCACAATTGAGTTTTTCCCGACTGGGTGTCGCACACTGCTAAGACTTAATTACTGACCACAACGATACACTGGTGATTTACTATGCATGTACAGTTAATTAATACTGCCCTGTACACATTTTTTGTATAAACTTAGCCCAACAGCGACCCTCACATTGTGCCTGGCATCGTATGCTGATTAGACGTCAGAGACAGCGCCGCCAGGCAATCAAAAGAAGCGCTTAGTCTATTAATTAAGCTATTGATCATTTACACCGTGCAAACGTTTCAGGCAGCGTTTGGCTTTTTGTATAGTTTGTCTACTACACTTTAGCCTGTTGCAGATAAAATCCAACCTGGTTTTTATTTGACGTTTTTTTCTCAGCGTGTGGATCTAGGGGCTTGTGATTTGTGACCTATTGGAGATCGACGCACTGGTTACTTCTGTTTTAGCGCAGTAAGAAAATATAGGCTGCCAGTAGATTGATAATGAACAGGTAAACTGATAATTTACCTTTTGATTAGTTTTTTAGGCGTTTACTATTCAAATGTGCACATATCTGGTATTTATGAATTCGGGACACTCGGAGCATTTCAAGACTAATGTATTTTTACCTGTGGAACTAAAGCTGTCAATATTCCGTCATCTTGTATGACAAGTTACATGATAAGCTATGTCACTTAAACTTGCTTCACCATTGGTTGACACCCTCATGACTAATCGGTCTCAGTCAGTCTTCAAATCTGAAGACATCTCGACTGAAATCTGTGTAATCTTGGTTTTAAGGGCGCGCACACTGCTACGATTCATCCAGACTGTACGGCCGATGAGATGAGTCGGGACTGCTTGAGTCGGGCTTAACTGTGCACTCGGGCTCACACACACTGCGCTAGTCCCGCCCTTTTATTTTCTTTACAAGCTTATCAGTTACCTTATTGGTTGCAATAACAGATTGATTATTTATTAAAAACAGGTGCCAGACATTACAAATGTAACTTCTTAGGGTGATGAAATACAACTTTTGTCTGAAGCAGCCGCACGCGCACAGAGTGAAGCGGGAAGCTGGTCTGGAGTCTCTCTCGAGCTGATTTCAAACAGTAAAGAAGCAACGGCTTTTATTTCATTTGGCTTTTTGTTCTCTTTAACTACACTGAATTTACCTCAGTTGTTGGTTATTTATTATATTATTATTCTAGAAACTGGAAGCGAGGTAAGTTATTTTTTTAAAATAATTTATTACAAAAAATTATCGTGATAGTAGGCTAACCGTTAAATGAACTTTTCAAAATTGCCACACAATTTATTATTTACAACTTGTTGGAAACGATGTAACAGTAAATGTTGTAGTTTTTTAAAAAAATAGTCCCTGACAGGGGCATTTACACGAATACATATGTTTTATTGGGGTTGTTTTAAGCCGAATAACCCAAGAATTGCTTTTTTTTTTTTTTTTTTTTTAATACCGTTACCGTTTCCCAAGAATAATGTCGTTTCCCCAGTAATATTGTTGAAGCTGACACCCTGGGATCCTTCAAGAAGCTGCTTGATGAGATTCTGGGATCAATAAGCTACTAACAACCAAACGAGCAAGATGGGCTGAATGGCCTCCTCTCGTTTGTAAACTTTCTTATCTTCTTATTTCAAAGCGCTGACGAGACCAAGGATGAAAAAGGATGAAAAAGGATTCGAGTCACTCGAGCGGTGCCGCTGCAGCCCAAAGCTAAGGTGGACAGCTGAGATTGAACAAGACCTGATTCCCTTTGTTTCTCATTGAAACAGACGGCTGTTAGTAACTGGTATGTATGTATTTTATTTATTCATTCATTCATTCATTCATTCATTCAGGACGCCTAACTTTGTTAATAGGGGGGAGGGGGGTTAGGCAAAGTTGAATTAGAAATGCCGAGCGAGGCAAAATTATTTATTTTTGCTAAGAAGCTCTGGTAAACGTAATTTTTACTGTTCAGTCTTAAGTTACTGTTTTTGAAATAGTAAATCCATAAAATTGGACACGTGTTTCAGCATAAAATCCAGACTATTTACTAACTGAGCATTTGAGTACAAACACAAATAACATGGCAGAACCACTCCCATCTGCACAGCGCTGTACAGTACTTATAATTCCAACATGCAGCTTATTAGGAAGTGCTAAACAAACAGTAACATGTACATCCTGATAATATGGCTTATTTATTGATCGATATTGACATATGTATGTTAATAGTTAAATATTCCTTGCTCGTCTTTGTTTTAAATGTAGTGCTGGATGTTTTACACGTTTTTTACACGATGTTTCATACATAACATAATCCTCCCCCTCCCTTTAAAACCTCCTGCACTATAGTATTTAATAATTGTGTAAAACTACAGGGTTTATTCTGAAGGCGAAAATATCAACACACTGAATGAGAAAAGAGGTTTTGTCTTACCCTGATCGGCAGCCCGCTGCAGCTGAGGGTAATCACGCAGCAGCCTGACAGGCTCCAGCTGTATTAGATCCGCTCTTGGTGAAATGGTTGGACATGTACAATGTTGCGCGGCTGCGTGTCTGTGTGTACTACATGCCTCCCTCTGGACACGCTCAAACTCCCCAGCTAAATACCGATTCTGGCTGGTTATCTCTTTCCCGCAGTTAAGATCGGTTGTGCTCAGTTTTGTTTTGACATCACAATTGAGTTTTTCCCGACTGGGTGTCGCACACTGCTAAGACTTAATTACTGACCACAACGATACACTGGTGATTTACTATGCATGTACAGTTAATTAATACTGCCCTGTACACATTTTTTGTATAAACTTAGCCCAACAGCGACCCTCGCATTGTGCCTGGCATCGTATGCTGATTAGACGTCAGAGACAGCGCCGCCAGGCAATCAAAAGAAGCGCTTAGTCTATTAATTAAGCTATTGATCATTTACACCGTGCAAACGTTTCAGGCAGCGTTTGGCTTTTTGTATAGTTTGTCTACTACACTGGAGATCGACGCACTGGTTACTTCTGTTTTAGCGCAGTAAGAAAATATAGGCTGCCAGTAGATTGATAATGAACAGGTAAACTGATAATTTACCTTTTGATTAGTTTTTTAGGCGTTTACTATTCAAATGTGCACATATCTGGTATTTATGAATTCGGGACACTCGGAGCATTTCAAGACTAATGTATTTTTACCTGTGGAACTAAAGCTGTCAATATTCCGTCATCTTGTATGACAAGTTACATGATAAGCTACGTCACTTAAACTTGCTTCACCATTGGTTGACACCCTCATGACTAATCGGTCTCAGTCAGTCTTCAAATCTGAAGACATCTCGACTGAAATCTGTGTAATCTTGGTTTTAAGGGCGCGCACACTGCTACGATTCATCCAGACTGTACGGCCGATGAGATGAGTCGGGACTGCTTGAGTCGGGCTTAACTGTGCACTCGGGCTCACACACACTGCGCTAGTCCCGCCCTTTTATTTTCTTTACAAGCTTATCAGTTACCTTATTGGTTGCAATAACAGATTGATTATTTATTACAAAACAGGTGCCAGACATTACAAATGTAACTTCTTAGGGTGATGAAATACAACTTTTGTCTGAAGCAGCCGCACGCGCACAGAGTGAAGCGGGAAGCTTGTCTGGAGTCTCTCTCGAGCTGAATTTCAAACAGTAAAGAAGCAACGGCTTTTATTTCATTTGGCTTTTTGTTCTCTTTAACTACACGGAATTTACCTCAGTTGTTGGTTATTTATTATATTATTATTCTAGAAACTGGAAGCGAGGTAAGTTATTTTTTTAAAATAATTTATTACAAAAAATTATCGTGATAGTAGGCTAACCGTTAAATGAACTTTTCAAAATTGCCACACAATTTATTATTTACAACTTGTTGGAAACGATATAACAGTAGTTTTTAAAAAAAATAGTCCCTGACAGGGGCATTTACACGAATACATATGTTTTATTGGGGTTGTTTTAAGCCGAATAACCCAAGAATGTTTTTTTTCTTTTTTAATACCGTCACCGTTTCCCAAGAATAATGTCGTTTCCCCAGTAATGTTGTTGAAGCTGACACCCTGGGATCCTTCAAGAAGCTGCTTGATGAGATTCTGGGATCAATAAGCTACTAACAACCAAACGAGCAAGATGGGCTGAATGGCCTCCTCTCGTTTGTAAACTTTCTTATCTTCTTATTTCAAAGCGCTGACGAGACCAAGGATGAAAAAGGATGAAAAAGGATTCGAGTCACTCGAGCGGTGCCGCTGCAGCCCAAAGCTAAGGTGGACAGCTGAGATTGAACAAGACCTGATTCCCTTTGTTTCTCATTGAAACAGACGGCTGTTAGTAACTGGTATGTATGTATTTTATTTATTCATTCATTCATTCATTCATTCAGGACGCCTAACTTTGTTTAATAGGGGGGAGGGGGGTTAGGCAAAGTTGAATTAGAAATGCCGAGCGAGGCGAAATTATTTATTTTTGCTAAGAAGCTCTGGTAAACGTAATTTTTACTGTTCAGTCTTAAGTTACTGTTTTTGAAATAGTAAATCCATAAAATTGGACACGTGTTTCAGCATAAAATCCAGACTATTTACTAACTGAGCATTTGAGTACAAACACAAATAACAACATGGCAGAACCACTCCCATCTGCACAGCGCTGTACAGTACTTATAATTCCAACATGCAGCTTATTAGGAAGTGCTAAACAAACAGTAACATGTACATCCTGATAATATGGCTTATTTATTGATCGATATTGACATATGTATGTTAATAGTTAAAATATTCTTTGCTCGTCTTTGTTTTAAATGTAGTGCTGGATGTTTTACACGTTTTATCAGACATTACTGGAATCAGTTATCACAACAAAACCAGCTGCTACCAGACTTTCAGAAAGTAACGGCTTACAGCACGCCAACGCTTGGTGCTGATAGATTGAAACAATATCCGCCCCCACATTGCATTGCATTAATTGGTAGTAAATTTGACTACAGAAAAGGTAAGCCATGAGCTGTGTGTTTGTTTTCTATTTTTCATGTATTCAATTTTTTCCTTTGCATTTTATACAAAAAAAACACATTTTAAGTTTCAAAAAATATTCATGGAACCAACCAGTCCTTAAATTTATTTCTAGTCTTCCAAGATTCTGAGGAAATATACTTTCCCATGTTGTTGTTTCTCATTCACTACAGTCTGAGAATACGCAAGTGTATTAAGTACATTTTTAAAAATGCAGTTGCGAGAATTGCGATTTCAAACTGTTGATTTTACAGTTTTCAGAAGTTTGTTTCTGTGCATTTTCTGTAAACATTAAATCACTTTCTACAGTAAGTTGTATTTTGTCTTTCATTTATTTAATTCCGTTAACTGTTGCTTGATTACAATAAATACAAATAACAATAAATAATGTATTGGCATTACTTGAACAGCAGAGCTTGAAAGTAGAAGTCCAGTACATAAATATCAATTTATAGGTATATGAAATGGACGAACATGTAAACTACTTCAAATGGAAAAGAGTAATGTTGAATTGGATAATCCCTTTGGTGTACAAATTACATACAAATGGTTTTGGGTATTTCATATTAATTTTGTTAATACAGATTAACAGAAAGCGACATACCACTTCTTAAGGCGATTTAGCATGAACTACTATAGGAAATATGCTCCCATCTTGGCTGGTGCTTGGTGTCTGCCACAAAACACTGCAATACACGGCTTACTAGGTTTAATTTTTATGAAATTAAAGTACAACTACTTACTGCAGAAATCACATTCGTGTTTATGTAGTACCCTGGACAAGGGTTAAATTTTTTAAGAACATAAGAAAGTTTACAAACGAGAGGAGGCCATTTAGTCCATCTTGCTCGTTTTGTTCTTAGTAGCTTATTGATCCCAGAATCTCATCAAGCAGCTTCTTGAAGGATCCCAGGGTGTCGGCTTCAACAACATTACTGGGGAGTTGGTTCCAGACCCTCACAATTCTCTGTGTAAAAAAAGTGCCTCCTATTTTCTGTTCTGAATGCCCCTTTATCTAATCTCCATTTGTGACCCCTGGTCCTTGTTTCTTTTTTCAAGTCAAAGAAGTCCCCCGGGTTGACACATACATTTTAGGATATTGAATGTTTGAATCGGATCTTTGTTCAAGACTGAAAAGATTCAATTCTTTTAGCCTGTCTGCATATGACATGCCTTTTAAACCCGGGATAATTCTGGTTGCTCTTCTTTGCACTCTTTCTAGAGCAGCAATATCCTTTTTGTAACAAGGTGACCAGAACTGTACACAATATTCTAGGTGAGGTCTACTAATGCATTGTAAAGTTTTTAACATTACTTCCCTTGATTTAAATTCAACACTTCTCACAATATATCCGAGCATCTTGTTGGCCTTTTTTTTTTTTTTTTTTTTTTTTTTAAATTTAGCCGTTGCCAATTAGTTTTTATTATTTTCTCCCCAATTTGAAATGCCCAATTATTTTTTAGGCTCACCGCTACCACCCCTGCGCTGACTTGGGAGGGGCGAAGGTGAACACACGCTGTCCTCCGAAGCGTGTGCCGTCAGCCGCCCGCTTACACACTGCGAACTCACCGTGCAGCCGCCTCAGAGCTACAGCGTCGGAGGACAACGTAGCTCTGGGCAGCTTACAGGCAAGCCCGCAGGCGCCCGGCCAGACTACAGGGGTCGCTGGTGCGCGGTGAGTCGAGGACACCCTGGCCGACCTAACCCTCCCTCCCCCCGAGCGACGCTCGGCCAATTGAGCGCCGCCCCCTCGGAGCTCCCGTCCACGGTCGGCTGTGGAATAGCCTGGACTCAAACTCGCGACGTCCAGGCTATTCCTAATGAGTAATTGTATGTGAAATAATGTATAATGTGATATCTTGTAACAATTGTAAGTCGCCCTGGATAAGGGCGTCTGCTAAGAAATAAATAATAATAATAGAGCGCATCCTGCACTCTTGCGAGTGCTTTTACAGCCCTTCTTGGCCTTTTTTATAGCTTCCCCACATTGTCTAGATGAAGACATTTCAGAGTCAACATAAACTCCTAGGTCTTTTTCATAGTTCCCTTCTTCAATTTCACTATCTCCCCTATGATATTTATAATGCACATTTTTATTGCCTGCATGCAATACTTTAAACTTTTTTCTCTAAATGTCATTTGCCATGTGTCTGCCCAGTTCTGAATGCTGTCTAGATCATTTTGAATGACCTTTCCTACTGCAACAATGTTTGCCATTCCTCCTATTTTTGTCGCCTGCAAATTTAACAAGTTTGCCAACTGTACCTGAATCCTAAATCATTAATGTAGATTAGGAATAGCAGAGGACCTAATACTGATCCCTGTGGTACACCACTGGTTACCTTGCTCCATTTTGAGGTTTCTCCTCTAATCAGTACTTTCTGTTTGCTACATGTTATCCACTCCCTAATCCATGTGCATGCATTTCCTTGAATCCCTACTGCATTCAGTTTGAGAATTAATCTTTTATGCAGGACTTTGTCAAAAGCTTTCTGGAAATCTAAATAAACCATGTCATATACTTTGCAATTATCCATTGTCAATGTTGCATCCTCAGTCAAGCAGGTTACTGTCTCCCAGGATATTGTACCATATAGATAATTTTCCATTTTAGATCTTATTATAGTTTCCATAAGTTTACATATAATAGAAGTCAGGCTTATTGATCTGTAGTTACCTGGTTTGGTTTTGTCTCCCTTTTTGTGGATCGGTATTACGTTTGCAATTTTCCAGTCTGTCGGTACAACCCCTGTGTCAAGAGACTGTTGCATGATCTTGGTTAGCGGTTTGTAAATAACTTCTTTCATTTCTTTGAGTACTATTGGGAGGATCTCATCAGGCCCAGGGGATTTGTTTATTTTAAGAGCTCCTAGTCCCTTTAACACTTCTGCCTCTGTTGTGCTAAAGTTATTTTAAATTGGATAGGAACAGGTCGACATGTGGGGCATGTTTTCCGTGTCCTCCTTTGTAAAAACCTGTGAAAAGTAATCATTTAATATTTGCTATTTTTTTTCTTCGTCTGATTTTGCCATTTGTCTCTTAGACAAAATGTTCTCTTGCTGTTATAATATTGGAAAAAAACATTTTGGAATTGGTTTTAGCCCCCTTAGCAATACTGATTTATATCTCTCTTAGACCTTTCTAACTTCTTTTTTGACTTGTGTTTGCAGTTCCAAGTACTCTTTCTGTGTACTTTGTTTTTGGTCCCTTTTTATTTGCTGAATATTTTTTTAAATTGGTCTAAAAAACCATTTCGGCCAATTTTGTTTTAGATTTAGATTTGTCTACTTTTGGGATGCAATTGTTTTGCACCTCTAGTACTACATTTTTTAAAACCGCCATCCTTTTTCTGTGGATGTTTTCTCTATTTTACTCCAATCTACTTCTGTTAGTCTCTGTTTCATACCTTCATAGTTTGCTTTTCTAAAATTGTAAACCTTAGCTTTAGTCATTACTTTTGGGGTTTTAAAAAATACTTCAAATGAGACCATGTTGTGGTCTGAGTTTGCCAATAGCTCACTGACCTCTGTTTTAGTTATTCTGTCTTCGTTATTTTGTAAAGACTTAATCAAGGCATGCCTCCCCTCTAGTCGGTGCCTTGACAAATTGCGACAGGAAGCAGTCATTTCTCATTTCCACCATCTCAATTTCGTCCGTCTTGCTCCCATTTTATACTGGGGAAGTTGAAATCCCCCATTAGTATGGCTTGTCCTTTGCTACACGCATTTCTAATGTCATTGTATAACAGATTATTTTATTCAGCGTCTGAATTAGGCGGTCTATAGCACGCTTCTATTATTATGCCCTTTGAATTTTTGTCCATTATTGTGGCCCATATTGATTCAGTGTTTTCTTTGTCCTGATTTAACACCTGGGCTTCAAGACTATTTCTTATGTATAGTGCTACCCCTCCGCCTCTTCTGTCCTGCCTGTCTTTCCTATACAGTGTGTACCCACTACACTATGTAACACAAGGTTTGTTCCTGGGTAGTAAGTGTTATTTCCTAATTGCTTATGCCTCAAAAGTATAGAACATGGCTATTATTCCCCACAAACTTTGCTTTTGTGAGCAGGACAGTGATATTTTGAAATTTACCTATTTCCAATGAGAAAACAGGCGAATTTGTGTGTCTTCGTTCACATAGTCAGAAAAAAACAACATATGAATCCAAATTAACATGTATTTATACTAAAGTAATACAAAAATGACTAAAAAAGATTTAGAAGTGAGTAGTTTTTCGAGATTTACGATTATACTGTAAATCACTTTCACGAATCAGCCCCCAAATGTAGTCTCCCATCATGTTCTCGTTATACTGTCCTTGGTAGCGGCGTTCAAAGTCCAGTATATCCTGGTGGAAGCACTCGCCTTGCTCCTCCGAGTATGCTCCCATGTTCTCCTTGAATTTATCAAGATGAGCATCAAGGATATGGACTTTGAGGGACATCCTACAGCCCATTGTGCCGTAGTTCTTCACCAGAGTCTCAACCAGCTCCACATAGTTTTCGGCCTTGTGATTGCCCAGGAAGCCCCGAACCACTGCGACAAAGCTGTTCCAAGCCGCTTTCTCCTTACTAGTGAGCTTCTTGGGGAATTCATTGCACTCCAGGATCTTCTTTATCTGTGGTCCGACGAAGACACCGGCTTTGACCTTTTCCTCAGACAGCTTAGGGAAGAAGTCTTGAAGGTACTTGAAAACTGCCGACTCCTTATCTAGAGCTCTGACAAATTGTTTCATAAGGCCCAATCTGATGTGCAGTGGTGGCATCAGCACCTTCCGGGGGTCCACCAGTGGCTCCCACTTGACGCTGTTCCTCCCCACAGAGAACTCGGTTCGCTGTGGCCAGTCCCGCCTGTGGTAGTGCGCCTTGGTGTCCCTGCTGTCCCAAAGGCAAAGATAGCAGGGAAACTTGGTAAAACTGCTTTGGAGACCCATCAAGAATGCCACAATTGTGAAGCCTCTTATGACCTTAATGCCATCTCAGAAAAATGCAGATATGTATCCACTTAGGCAGCTGGAACTAAACTGAACTGGTGGGCTTAAGGCCCCTGTATTTATACTACTATTTAAATTACTGGAAAGTTCTAGAAAGTTCTAGAAGTTACTCCAAGTTTACTCAACACTGAATCTATCTGGAATGTTCTGGAAAATAGGTCAATTTCAAAATATCACTGTCCTGGTCACAAAAGCAAAGTTTGTGGGGAATAATAGCCATTTTCTATACTTTTGAGGCATAAGCAATTAGGAAATAACACTTACTACCCAGGAACCAAAAAAAAAAAAAAAAATTGTTACACAGTGATTATATTCGTCTCCATTACTCTCAGACAACCAAGTTTCTGTTACACCTATCACATCGTAGTTACTTGTTAGTGCAGTAGCTTCAAGTTCTAACATTTTGTTTCTGAGACTTCTAGCATTAAGATAAATACATTTAATAGTTGTCTTACCTGAGTTGTTGCCCTTGTTTTGATGTGGTCTCCCTTCTGTTTTCTCCCCCCTTCCTTTCTAGTTTAAAATAACCTTGTGGACATGCAGGCATATACAGAACTGTAGACATACTGATACACACACTAATTATTTGAGAAAAATTACAGTGATCTCTGGCTGTACAGAAATGTTCTGTAATCAGATTTTTTTTTTTTTAATGCTGTTGTAACTGAACGAAGCCAAAAAAAAAGCTCTATTCTTTTTAAACCAGAACACAATCGAAAATATAAAATGTTTAATACATGAGCTTTACAAGTCACAGGAATACAGTTTGCTTAATCGTTATGTAATTATTTTTACAATTTTTTGCACTGTTAAACATCACAAATCCTGAATCTGTTGTAACGAAGCTGCGCGTGTAAACCATTTAAAAGACGCATGGGAGGGACGGAGGTGGGGGGGTTGATTTGTTGTGGATTGAATACAATTGCAAGTTTTGTATGTTTGTAGTTTTATTAGATGTGACTTCTGTAGTTTTACAAAAACTGGTGTGTTTATATGAGCACTATAAGTAATGCAAGTAGTGGAATATGTAATGCATAAATAGGTGTATATAGTATGGTTAAGTTCTGATCTGAATAATTGAAAAATGCAGAGACTGATAGTTAAGTGCTTTATTTATAGTAGTTAGATATCTTTTATTGTAAATGTGATTTTTAATAACTTAAATTAAAACTTTGAACTTTTTATGGTGTTGTCCCTCGCTTTTTCTCTGAATTGAGTAGCTCACTTTTTCAGCCATAATCTTATACCTATTGAACCTTATCTTTTTTACCTGTAGTATCCCACTATTAGAACAAAAAACGAAATATCACTGTACTTTGCATTAACCAGCAGGAAAAAAAAGTATGTTTGGTCTTTAACTAAGGGGTGGTACAAGATTGCCCTCTTGTGGTGAAATGTAGATGTGTCTGGTGAAAAAAGACTCACCACAAGAGGCCGCTTATGACCATGAAAACTCGTAATTCCATATAAAAATGATATTGCCTTATCCTGCAGCATATACTGCTTAATACTATTATCACATCTAACAGTAAATCATATAATGGTAAAAAAAAAAAAAAAAAAAAAAATACCGTGCCCACTTTATTTTAAGAGTGTAAAATTGACATTTTTTATATTTTGCCATTCGTTCATAACATTAGTGATCTCAGCCTGTACAGAAGTTTGACAGCTGGGTTATTTAAAATATGCAGCTGAAAGTTCCACAGCACACAATGCACTTTAAAGGAATCACAAGTAGTTATCAAAATGAATACTAAATCAACATTTATAAAATACTAACCGTTATCCTACAAAAAACACACACAATAAAATGATGCTTTCCAATTAACAAAATTTTCGTATGATTTCCATTTTCACAAGTCTCAAACCGTATCTTATTCTGCTGTAAACTTCTGTTAGCCTTAACCTGCAACTTCTAGTTATTTTTTTTTTCCTTCCACCCAAATTACAAATGCCTGAATGTGTTGTAACTAAGCCGTGTGTGTAACCTATTTAAAAGATGGATGAGACAGGTGGCACAACTTTGTGAGCATATCTTTCATTTAACTAATTATTTTAGGTAATGAAAAGTATAGACAGAACTGTTCAGAATCACTTGCTCCATTAAATACAATCGTAAGGAAGAAGATCGCACGGTTATGCACGGAGAATCCCCCCCCAAAAACTGACACGTTAGTATAATTGGAGCTGACTAGCTTCTTGCCGTAATTGTTTGTTTATTTTAAAATAACCTTGTAGACATTCAGGCATATACAGAACTGTACACATTAAGTATTTGAAAAACATTACCGTGATCTCAGGCTGTACAGAAATATTCTGTAATCAGATTGATTGATTTATTGATCTTTTTTTAAACGCTGTTGTAGCTGAACAGAAGCCAAAAAAAAAACTGCACTATGCTTTTTAAACCAGAACACAATTGAAACAATAAAATGTTTAATACATGAACTTTACAATCCTCTCTAATACAGTTTGCTTAAAAATCGTTGTATAATTATTTTTATGACTAAATTGTGGTAATAAAACAATCACAAATCTTAAAAGCCACATGTGTAACCTATTTAAAATATGCATGAGACGGGTGGCACAAATTTGTGAGCATATTTTTCATTGAACTAATTATTTTAAGTAATGAAAAGTATAGGCAAACCTGTTCAGAATCGCTTGCTCTATTAAATACAATTGTAAGGATGAAGATCGCATGGTTATTCACAGAGAATCCCTCCCCAAAACAGCAGACATTTGAGAGTAATAGGAGCTGATCAGCTTGTTCTGCTGTAATGTTTGTTTACTTAAAATAACCTCGTGGATATGCAAGCTTTATAGAACTGTACACATATTCTCTCTCTCACACACACTAAGTATTAGAAAAAATGACTGATCTCGGCTCAGTGTATATATGTAATATGTAATGCATAAATAGGTTTATATTGTATGGTTAAGAAGTTCTGGTCTGAATAATTGAAGAATACAGAGACTGATAGTTAAGTGCTTTATTTAGTGTAGTTAAATGTCTCTTATTGTAAATGATTTTTAATAACTTAAATTAAAACTGTTAACTTTTTATGGTGTTGCCCTCCCTTTTTCTCTGAATTGTTGAGTAGCTCACTTTTTCAGCCATAATCTTATACCTATTGAACCTTATCTTTTTTACTTGTAGTATCCCACTATTAGAACAAAAAACGAAATATCACTGTACTTTGCATTAACCAGCAGGAAAAAAAAGTATCTTTTGGTCACTATTTTTTTAAGAGTGTAAAATTGACATTTTTTATTATTATTTGCCATTCGTTCATAACATTACTGTGATCCTCAGCCTGTACAGAACTTTGACAGCTGGGTTATTTAAAATATGCAGCTGAAAGTTCCACAGCGCGCAATGCACTCTCAAGGAATCACAAGTAGTGATTAACATTGTGGCAGGATAGCGGCAGAGGGAAGACTTGGAGTCAGAAAATGCAGTGAAACAAATATACTTTAATTGACAAAAAAAACACAAAATAAAATGGCACAAGGGCCAAACAATAGGTTTAAACGCGAAACAAAGGCTTTCAACAAAACACTGGAACAAAATAAATCAAATAAACAGGTATCTATACACATTTTTACAGACAACACTTACTCACACTCACACTCTCGCTCGCTCCAGCCACATTCTCACATGTATTTTGCAGGGAGGAATTTAACCCCCTCCCTGCAGATCCAAAACAAACCAGAATGATAATGAATCATAATGGAAACAACAGTAAAAATAACAATAATAAACAGAAATTATAAGGGCGAGCTGGCACCCCATCACATATCCCCCCCCCGCCTCACCTTGGCAGCACACTTGGCCCCAACGACCACCTCTCCCCTTGGTCCCAAAGTCTCAGAAGAGGGGAAGCAAGTGGTCCATGGTGGCGGCCATGGTGGGAGATCCTCCTTCATTGCTGAGGGAGGGTCCGAGACCTGGCGAAAGGGGACCCAGGTGCATTGGATTGGGCGTCGGGAGCGCAGGCAGGCGACCGGTTGGCTGCAGCCCCAGGCAGAGGTGCGAGCCCAGGCGACAGTGCAGCAACGTCTGGGCAACCTGGGGGAGTGGAGCAGGAGACCAGGCAACCTCCTGTGCCTGGTGGTGCTGCGACTTGGGAGTCAGGCCCAGCGACCAAAGGTCCAGACATGGAGCCTGGGTGTCCGGGAGCCCAGGCTGAGGAATCCAACCCCCGGGTGCCGGGCTGTGGCACAGGGGTGGTGGTCTCCTCACCCCCACCCCCGACTTCTTCGTGGCCGGCAGCTCCCCTTTGTGGGGCTCCAGACACAGTACTTCCTGCTGCCATTCAGAACTGGCAGGACCCTCAGCAACCCAAGATGGAGGACCCTCAGCGACCCCAGGCAAAGCAGGGCCCTCGGGAAGCAACGGCGGCAGCGGACCCTCGGGAGGCGACGGTTGCAGAGGACCCTCAGGAGGGGGGGAGCCCCTGGCCATGAAGGCGGCAGCGGGAGCTCCACTTCTCCCTCGTACTCTGTAACTGGTGGCTCCCCAGGCAATGCGGAGCAGCAGGCAACCCCAGGCGATCTAGACTTGGTATCCCTGAGCGGAGCGGCCGTATCATCCTTGGGCGGAGCGAAGGCAGGCATCCTTGGGCGGTGCCTCAGACAGCAGAGGAAAGGCTGCCAGTTCCTCCGACAGCAATGGAGGGCTGTAACTTCTCCCCTTTCAGCTCTGAAGATGGTGGCTCCTCCTCTTCCAGCTCTGGAAACTGCAGCGTCGGCTCCTCCCCTTTCAGCTCCGTAGACGGCAGCTCCACCGACTCCGGTACCTGGAATGCCTTTATCACTGCCATATCCTTAGCCAGGTAACGGAGCACCATGGCTGTAGTCTCATGAAGGGACACAGGGTGGTGCTGTCTCACCCAGGCCTCCCATTGCTCCCCATCTCGCCACCACAGCGCGTTGATAGCCAGCGGGAGGTCTTTGAAGAGGTCCCCCTCCGTGTCCATCAGCCAATCCCAGATTTCTTGGGACGAGGGTGAACCCAGTGGCACTACCAGTGTTGCTGCTGATGCCTGGGCCAGCGCATAGGGGCATCCGGCCCAGTTGTGCCCGTCCTCCTCGCAGCGACCACACCAGTCAGCCGGTGGCTCCTCTGGACATGCCTGCCAGCGATGGTCCTCCTTCCCGCACCAGGAGCACCATGGGAACAAGCTGGCTGGGTCCTCCAGCTTCTGCTGCTGCAGCTGCCTGCTGCTCTTGCCCATTTTTTTCCCCAAAAACAAAAAAACTGCACTTCCGCTCTGAGTCCCCAGGGGGTGTTATCCAAATTCTAAAACCACTTGTGGCAGGATAGCAGCAGAGGGAAGACCGAGTCAGAAAATGCAGGGAAACAGAAATATTTTCATTGACAAAAAAAAAACACACAAAATAGACAAGGGCCAAACAAAAGGTTTAAACACGAAACAAAGGCTTTCAACAAAACACTGGAACAAAATAAATCAAATTAAACAGGTATATATCTACACATTTTTACAGACAACACTTACTCTGTGTATGTCTGTGTCTGTCAATCTCGCTCTCTCTACCAAACCACTCCACTAGACAAAGGGTTTCAGCTTTATTATGGTCTGTGGCTGGAGCCCAATTAACCAATAATTAACAATTACGCACTTAAGGCTCCAGCCACATTCTCGCATGTATTTTGCAGGGCGGAATTTAACCCCCTCCCTGCCAATCCAAAATAAATTATAATGAAAACAGTACAAATAACAACAATAATAAACACAAATTATAAAAGCGAGCTGGCACCACATCAAACATTTATAAAATACTAAACGTTCTCCTACAAAAAACACACGCAATAAAACAAGACTCTCCAATTAACAGAATGTTCGTATGATTTCTATTTTCACAAGTCTCAAACCATATCTTGTTCTGCTGTAAACGTCTGGAAGCCTTAAAGTTGCCTGCAACTTCTAGTTATTATTATAATAATCTCGATCAGTTATCACCTATTTCTATATTCGAGTCAAATTGTAGTTGGTGTGTTTTAATACAACAGGTAGACTAGCCATGTCTGAAAATACATGCAGCACGCATACACAAGGAATGTATTTTGAATGGTCTTGGAAATCCCATTTGCATAATCATGAGTCATAGGACTATAGGTTTAACACCCAATTTTCTATTTAACTCATGCTGTATATGTAATTTTATATATTCCCAAGTAATGTACACATTTTGAATTGCACCATAAACACAACATTGTTACTAATTATTTAACAATTGTAATTCTAATAATTAACACAATTAAATATGTTAGAACACATGTGACACAAGAAGAGGATCACTATACTTTCTTCCGATGCCCTCTGTCGGTGTAGTTGTCTCAGCCTATGTCTTAATCTAGACAATGTGGGGAAGCTATAAAGGCCAACAAGATGCTCGGATATATATGGTGTTGAATTTAAATCAAGGGAAGTAATTTTAAAAGTTTACAATGCATTAGTAAGAGCTCACCTAGAATATTGTGTTCAGTTCTGGTCACCTCGTTACAAAAAGGATATTGCTGCTCTAGAAAGAGTGCAAAGAAGAGTGACCAGAATTATCCCGGGTTTAAACGACATGTCGTATGCAGACAGGCTAAAGAATTGAATCTATTCAGTCTTGAACAAAGAAGACTATGAGGCGATCTGATTCAAACATTCAGAATCCTAAAAGGTATAGACAGTGTCGATCCAGGGGACTTTTTTTGGGGGTCACAAATGGAGATTAGATAAAGGGGCATTCATAACAGAAAATAGGAGGCACTTTTTTACACAGAGAATTGTAAGGGTCTGGAACCAACTCCCCAGGCAACCAAACTATTTTGGCCCAACACTGGCCCAGTTCCGGCTGCCAAATTGGCCCAGGTTCGGGTGCCGGTATTGGCCCGGTGTCCTTTTTGCACCTCGGGCCGATGTTGGCCCGTATGTATTGGCCCAAATGCGGCAAGCGGCTTAGAGCCATATGAAGCACATTTGGCCCATTCTCGGCCCTAATCTGGCATACGCATGGTACAACTGGCCCACTTGCTGCCCAAATGTGGCAACCGGCTTGAAGCCATACGATACACATTTGGCCCATTACATTAGTTCTCAATGTACATGATGTACATGTCCACTTGTTGATAGAGAACAGCTCGTTCCTATTAAATCCAGTCCATAATGTATTATGGCCCATTTGACCAAATATGGCATAATCTCTTACTTGGTTACCTAAATGGAAGGAAAGTGAAGGAGGCGTCATGGCTGCATACCTGATTTTGTTTCTCTCGATGTGGTGCCAGTTTCAGAGTCTCCCCTACTTTCAACTCCACCTCTGTCCTTGTCACCTTGTGGTTCCATTTGGTTGTTTCTACAAAAAAAAAAAAAAAAAAATATATATATATATATATATATGTATATATATATATATATATATATATATATAATATATATATATATATAAATATATATAAAATACATTTATGTGAATTAGTATTATTTTGGCTTATGAAGTGTCCTGTCACTAAACATTACTCAAAACAATAAAATAATATGCACTCTATTGCCATGCTTCACATCTGTGAGACTTTGCAACCACTTTACTGGCTTTGCTATAATTTACCATTAAGCAATACAAAAAAATCCTTAAATTACCACAATTAAGACATTATCAGTCTCCTTACAAAGGTTACAACAGCTTGAAGCCATTATGCCAAGGCCACCACTTGTGTAATCAATTTCCCTACAACTTGGTTTACACCACCCATCAGAGGCAGCTCGTAAGGGAAGGCAGAAGAGAATTTAAAGGGATTTCCGTTTATTCTCCCCTGTAAACACCTCTTAACACGAGAGATAACAATTAAAACAACGCAGAAGCTGTGGAAATGCGTTAATCGCAAGATTACATTCCCGTCCCCTTGTTTTTCAATCTAACATTATTTCAGTACTATGATGGGTGAGAAGAAAAGCGTCTTCCAACAGTCTGAATCAGACAGCAACTCCACAGCACATTGTTACAGGTTCATTTATTTGCTATTTGTTTACATGTATTATTTTATTCTGTGGAATAAACAATTTTTGTCTCAATATTGAAATATGGAGATTCAGTTCCTACAGCCACAGAACAGCCGTGCACAAATCAGCCCGGTTAGCATCAATCACGTTTAGGGGAAATGGTGACAGCCTTCCTTGTGATGAGTTAAGTTTCTGATTGTCACTGCTACTGAAACACCGTGTAGATTGGGAAAGCAGGGGATGTAGTCTTGCAATTAACACATTTCCACGGTGTCTGCAGTGGTTTAATTGTTATCTTTCCTGTTAAGATGTGTTTAAAGGGGAGAATAAATGGAATTCCCCTTAAAATCGCTTCTGCCTCAGTTTACGTAACCCAGAGGTGTTTAGCATCAGATTTAGAATCATTGGTTACCTTTAATGGAACCTCAGCTTTCCATTTCTGGCCTTCATGTTGTAGTGCGACATTTGTAAACAGCTTGTTTGTAAACAGCTTGCGTATCATTTTCGGCACTGTGTCTCCCAGGTCAGTCCCTCCAATGGAACTCAGGTACAGGATCTAAGGAATAGTCCATATTAAAAACTGATGTAGTTACAAACTATTTAGATAATGGTAGCAGAAAATGCCATATATATATATATATATATATATATATATATATATATATATATATATATATATATATATATATATATATATATATATATATATATATATATATATATAATATATTACAGTGCGTTGCAAAAGTATTCAGACCCCTGACCAATTCTCTCATATTAATGAATTACAAATGGTACATTGAAATTTCGTTCTGTTTGATATTTTATTTTAAAACACTGAAACTCAAAATCAATTATTGTAAGGTGACATTGGTTTTATGTTGGGAAATATTTTTAAGAAAAATAAAAAACTGAAATATCTTGCTTTGGCATAAGTATTCAACCCCCACACATTAATATTTGGTAGAGCCACCTTTCGTTGCAATAACAGCTTTAAGTCTTTTGGGGTAAGTATGTACCAGCTTTGCACACAGATTTTGGACCAATCCTCTGGCAGATTTGCTCCAGGTTGTTCAGTTTGGTTGGACGACGCTTGTGGACCGCAATTTTCAAATAGTGCCACAGATTCTCAATGGGATTGAGATCAGGACTTTGACTGGGCACTGTAGGACATACACCTTTTTGTTCTTGAGCCACTCCAATGTTGCTTTGGCCTTGTGCTTGGGATCATGGTCCTGCTGAAAGGTGAATTTCCCCCCAAGCTTCAGTTTTTTAGTGGACTGAAGAAGGTTCTCTTGCAGTATTTCCCTGTATTTTGCTCCAAACATTCTTCCTTCAATTTTAACAAGATGCCCAGTCCCTGCTGATGAGACGCATCCCCACAGCATAATGCTGCCACCACCATACTTCACTGTAGGGATGGTGTGTCTTGAGGCCTGGGCAGTGTTAGGTTTGCACCACACATAATGCTTTGAGTTTTGGCCAAAAAGCTCTATCTTGGTCTCATGTGACCACAAAACATTTTCCCACATCGCAGCTGGGTCACTCATGCTTTCTGGCAAACTCCAGACGTGCTTTCAGATGGTACTTTTTGAGTAACGGCTTCTTTCTTGCCACCCTCCCATACAGGCCGGTGTTATGCAGCGCTCTTGATATGGTTGACTGGTGCACCATTACTCCACTCCCAGCCACTCCTTCACAGTGATTGTTGGCCTCTCTGTGGCTTCTCTCACAAGTCTACTTCTTGTTTGAGCGCTGAGTTTTGAGGGACGGCCTTTTCTTGGCAGTGCCTGGGTGGTGTTATGCAGCTTCCACTTCCTGATCATTAATCCAACTGTGCTCACTGGGATATCCAAACACTTGAATATTATTTTGTACCCTTTCCCTAATCTATGCATTTGTATTACTTTATCTCTAACTTCTGCAGAATGCTCTTTGGTCTTCATTTTCCTTCAGATTCACAGCCTGACCAATGATCCTTCAACAGTGGGGTTTTTATCCAGAAAATGTGACAGCAACTTTAATGGTTCACAGGTGGAGGCCAATGGTAAGGTAATTGTGTCATTGTTAGGGCAATTTCTTTCATCGGTGCAAACTGGGAGCTTCCACAGCACAGGGGTTGAATACTTATGCCAAGCAAGATATTTCAGTTTTTTATTTTTCTTAAATATTTCCCAACATAAAACCAATGTCACCTTACAATAATTGATTTTGAGTTTCAGTGTTTTAAAATAAAAAATCAAACAGAACGAAATTTCAATGTACCATTTGTAATTCAGTAATATGAGAGAATTGGTCAGGGGTCTGAATACTTTTGCAAGGCACTGTGTGTATGTGTGTGTGTGTGTGTGTGTGTGTGTGTACATATATGTGTGTGTGTGTGTGTGTGTATATATATATATATATATATATATATATATATATATATATATATATATATATATTGCAGATTTCAACTATGTACAATGTTACACATACCATTAAATCTACCAAAAATCAATCATTATCCCCACTTAATATAAGTTTAGTCCTAATAGTGAAAACTTCATACCATTTTTTTCCTCAAGTCAGCATCTTTATCCAGATGGGTGCACATATTTTCCATTTCTTCTATGGTCTGCCAGGGTCGAGGAAACACATTGTCAATGTCCTCCACACTGCTGCCAAGGGAAGAAACCACCCTCTGCAATAGGACCAAGCCATCCTGCTTCTTCTCAAGAATGCTGTCAAGCTTCTTGAGGACACTCCTCTGAAAATCTATTAGAACAGACATTTATAGCAATTAGGTGATGATAATTCAGAGATGCAATGCAGTAATGTTCTGCAGTGATGAACTTTCTTTTTGCAGACATTTTATTGCATCTGTTGATTTAACCAAAACAACTAACAAGACTTTTTTTAAAGCAAAGACCATGTAATTAACTGCAAGATCATGCAACAATCCTATGAGCTATAAGAAGAATTGGGTGTACAAAAATCAACAGAATTGCTAGAAACAATTTAAATCTCTGGTTCCAAACAAAGTACCAATTACTACAGAAAACAGTTGGAGCATTTGGAAATTAAATTAAACAAAGATTTTAAAGATAGAAAGATGAATGATCAACTTACTCAGTCGGAGGTCTTCTGGTGGCATTCTCTGTAGAGATGGAAGGGTTTGCTGTTACACAAACGTAAGAGACTGTAAAAGTAGTAAATAATCAAGCATATGGATTGGTTGTTAAAATCAAAATGCTATTGTTTGAATAAAATAAGGTAATAAAATGAAAACATACTGCAATGAGAGAATGGCACGGGTCTTCCCCTGCAACTTGACCTTGTAGGGGTCCTCTCATCCCATCTGCGAATTGATCTTGACCTTTCATCTGGTCTGCAAGGTGATCTTGGCGTATCTGAGCTGCCAGACCTCAAACTCTCTCGTATGGCCTAGACCTGAAATTGTTATAGTTGCGCTGGGTTACAGTGTACTTTTGGGGGTCATAGCCTCTAAAGAGCGCGAGAGACGGTTAGCTGGCCAGGTGGGCTGGCTTAAAATAATAAATATGGGGGGACTGTAGCTGCCAGGGGCAGTGCAGTCAAATTGCTGAGTGAATACAACTGTCTGAAAACCCCAGCAAAAAATGCCTGTTGGTGATAGTGCTGTCAGATGTATTATTTTGGCGTAGACTACGGCCAGCAGTATTGGAATAATAAACCAAGTTACCGTCTTTTCCCGAGTTCGCTATCATGGTACAATTCAGCTGTTGTGACGTGTGACTGTCGGCTATCCCGATCCAACAGATACACCGCATTTATAAAGCACAGTTTTCTAAAAGCTGGTGTTACGCATTATCTGAAAAAACGTCACTCAAAATAACCTTTCGCATCCAAGACCAGTTTTTAGTAATGTTGCAGGAACGTTATAAGAACATTATCTGGGCAGCAGTGTGGAGTAGTAGGGCAGCAGTGTGGAGTAGTGGTCAGGGCTCTGGACTCTTGACCGGAGGGTTGTGGGTTCAATCCCCAGTGGGGGACACTGCTGCTGTACCCTTGAGCAAGGTACTTTACCTAGATTGCTCCAGTAAAAACCCAACTGTATAAATGGGGAATTGTATGTAAAATAATGTGATATCTGTATAATGTGAAATAATGTATAATGTGGTATCTTGTAACAATTGTAAGTCGCCCTGGATAAGGGCGTCTGCTAAGAAATAAATAATAATAATAATAATAATATCTGCTAACTTTATTTTTTTTTCCAAGATTACGTTTTCACTCTTCATCATTCAACTCTAATTAATTGCAAATCAACATTATAATGACAATGAAACACATTTCTGTTGGCAAGGTGAATATACTAATAACGTTGCCGAAGGTTTGCAGAACGTTCTGTAATAACCTAACCAAAAGACAACCTACAAGTAACATGACGGTTACGTTACCTGTTTGCTGGGTAACTGCTGCTAAGAACTAAAAACGTTGTTGTAATTACATGCAATACTTATCCTACATAAATAAACAACCACAACAATGTATTTATTTATTTGTAATATATTTTCTTTTAGTGTTTATTATGTGCTCTGTTTGTTTTTGTCAGTGTTCTCTGTTATGTTCTGGTATTTGTTAGCCACATACACTACAGGGCGGTGCTTATGGGGAGCCACAACACCACTGGGACCTTTCAAAACCTTGAAAATACGTAATATAACTGATACCACAAAACACAAAATTCTGCCAGATGTATCATTTTTGGTATGTATTATGTTGATTTAAAATAATAATAAAAAAGCAATATTTACAAAAATATATAAATATAGGCAGGTAAGTAAAATCTCTATCCACCATTAGGAAACTATTCCCATATGTGGGGGGCTTAATTCTGCCTCGTCCCCGATGGGTATTGAGGTTCATAGTAACATGAGAACCATATAGCAGTATCTTTTTCAAGGTAACTAACTTTTTCCTGCCGGTATTTTATCTTATAGTAAACATAATATAGGTCAAATGATAAATGTGACAGAAAAGTATACCATAAGCGTGTATGTTTTTTTTTTTTTTATAATAGTCGATGTTGAAAAATCCCTTACACTGACACCCTTGACAATAAATAAATAAATAATAATAATTAAATACTTGTACTTGGCATGTCTAGCTCACTTATCGTTTAGTTTTCAAATGATATAGCCTAGCTATACAGTCGATTAAATTAAATAACCTTACCTTGTTAAAAGGGCTGCTTCAAATTAAGTAAAAAATAAATAACTATAACTAACTCTCACTATATACAATTATTTATTATTTATATACAATTATTTGTCAAATTTATCTAATGTTTTCTTCCCTTCGTTCAACTGTCTCCAATTTCTGTGACTCAGCTCGAGCAGTTTCTTGGTTTAAACTCGCTCAGTCTGCTTGTGCGCGTGAATGTTTTTTAAATCGAACACTCGTACATTTCTTTCTGTTTTTTTTTTTTTTTTTTTATGTAGGTCAGTTTTCTACTTCATTTCTTACTTTTTATATAGCGCCCATAAAGACACTTCACAAATGTAACAAAACAGCAAATTGTGTTGAGTAATAAATAATAAAATAAACACTTAATGCAATAACAGAAAATTATAAGGGATAAAGATCTGATTGTTTTATTATTATAAAACGATTATAATATTCGCTGTTACTACAGGTTCATATACTGAACACAAATATGATTGATTTTTATTTTTAGCTAATCCTAGTAAATGTATATACATATAAAAAAAATAATGGCCTCCTCTTGTTTGTAAACTTTCTTATGTTCTTTAAATACACAGCATAAATTAGAGCAGCCATGTTTCCATAAGTTCAATGAAGGAAATTACTGTGGTCCTCCTGTCGTTTATACACAAAGTAAAATGGTTTTGGCGAAATACGACCGGTAATACAACCAAGTAGTGTGAGCAACATTGTATAGAAATGCTACCTCTGTTATATATTGTGCTCCCGATGTCGTATTGATATATAGAAAGGACCCCCTTGGGGCTCCCGAGTGGTGTATCTAGTAAAGGTGCTCCGTATGGAGTACAGGATGTGCCCTATAGTCTGGATGTCGCGAATTCAAGTCCAGGCTATTCCTTTGCCGACTGAGGACAGGAGCTTCCAGGAGGCGGCTCTCAAATGGCAGAGCGCCGCCTAGGACGAGGGAGGGTTAGGTCAGCCAGGGTGTCCTCTGCTCACGCACCAGCGACCCCCTGCCCTCCCGAGTCAACGCAGGGGTGGTAGCGGTAAGCTGAGCCTAAAAATAATTGGTCATTCCAAATTGGGAGAAATAATTGGCAACGACATCAAATGTGCCTACCCTCAATAAAGAACATGATCAAAGTATGATATATTTTAGCCATATATCAATTCGTAGACCTAGAACAATTACCAAAATACTGTATTACATTTTCACAACACCTGATTTGGTATATATGGGAACTGCAGTAATGATTTCTATGTAGTATTATTATTATTATTATTATTATTATTATTATTATTATTATTAATACAGCTACTTGCCTGTGAGTTCCGATACTATTTGTCATGTTGTTGATATTGCTTATTTAACTAATGTTAATTATATAACATTATTTTAAGTTTATAGCTACAGATGACATTTTGGTACAGGTATCGTATTTTGACAAGTTAGCAAAAGCTGATAAATGTAACTTAACCATATGCATTGCTTTTATTTTTACTAGGTCATTTTGCATAGGCCTACTTTTAATTTGGTACAGTAATTCATACAATGTGTTTATTCTAGAACATATTACTTAGCACAGTCACCTCCAAAATTATTGGCACCCTTGATAAAGATGAATAAAAAACGCTGTATAAAATAAACAACACAAGTAATGAGCTGTATTTTATGCATCAAATATAAGGTAAAACCATATTGTTTTATTCTAATACAATTGCTCAGTGTTTTTCTTTTTTTTTTCTCAGATAGGTGTCAGAATTATTGGCACCCCTAAAGATTCTTATAAATAAAATGAAGTCTGCATTAACATTCTACTTTAAGTTCATCTCTGTCTTAAGGAACTGTTTTGTGGCCTTCCATGGCTTCCTGTTTCACTGGGGTATAAAAATGAGGTAACACGCGTATGAAATCCGTTTGTCATCCATCAGTATGGGGAAAAGGCAAAGAACTCACATATGAAGAGACAAATGGTTGTTGACATTCATAAATCAGGTAATGGGTATAAAACAATAGCTAAAAAACTAAATATACCACTTACCACTATTAGGGCAATAATTAAGAAGTTCAAAACCACTGGAACAGTGGTAAACTTGCCTGGTAGAGGACGCAAGTGTATCTTGCCCCCACGCACAGTGAGGCAGATGGTTTGGGAGGTAAAGGGAAATCCAAGGGCCACAGTTGGAGAATTACATAACTTGGTTGCATCTTGGGGTCACCAAGTCTCTAAATCCACAATTAGACACCACCTCCATGCCAATAGGCTGTTTGGATGGGTTGCCAGAAAAAAAAAAGCCTTTATTTGAGAACAACCAACAAACGTAAGCACCTGGAGTTTGCTAAACGGCATTGGCACTTCAATTGGAACCGGGTGCTATGGTCCGATGAGGCGAAAATAGAGCTTGTTGGCCACGCACACCAGGGGTGGGTTTGGCGTCGAAAGGATGCGTATGCAGAAAAGAACCTAATACCTACAGTAATATATGGTGGTGGATCTTTGTTATGGGGCTGTTTTGCTTCCACTGGGCCCTTGTTAAAGTCAACAGCATCATGAACTCTGTCCAGTACCAGGGCATTTTGGCCAAAAACCTGGTTGCCTCTGCCAGGAGGCTGAACCTTGACTGCAAGTGGATCTTCCAGCAAGACAATGACCACAAGCACACATCAAAATCCACAAATAAATGGTTAATTGACCACAAAATCAACATTTTGCAATGGCCATCTCAGTCTCCGGACTTGAACCCCATTGAAAACCTGTGGCTTCAATTGAAGAGGGCAGTCCATAAGCGCAGACCAAAGGATATCAAGGATCTGGAAAGATTCTGTATGTTGGAATGGTCTAAGATCCCTCCCAATGCATTCTCCAATCTCATTAAACATTATAGAAAAAGACTCTGTGCCGTTATCCTTTCAAGAGGAGGATGCACAAAGTACTGAAAACAAGGGTGCCAATAATTTGTCACCTTTTTTTTTTTTTTTTTAAATAAATTTATAATTTGAGAAATGTGTAATTTTGTTTGATTCCATTGAATCATTAATAAGGTCAAATACATTATAGCTCAGTACTGATATTAATTGTATAGTCTTTTTTGTTCCTCTTTATCAAGGGTGCCAATAATTTAGGACATATTTAATGTGGATCGTATGTATAAGCTTGGCCTACCTTTACTGTTGGTTACCAGTACTTTTTCTGAAGAGTGGATCACTGTTAAAGTCTTCCATTGCAAGTGGAGCCATTAGTACTTTAATCACTATGGCTTCAGCATTGGTGCGAGCACAGTACAACTTTCCATCTTCTAATTTGTGAATCATTTGAGATGATTGTGTTTTGCAACATGAAACAGGAATTATTTCTGTAGATCACTGTTCATGCCATATTCCAGTGATTGGCGATTGTTTGTGTAAATTATCTAAGGAGTGCTAGGTGGTGTGTTTACAAATTGTCTTTTTTAAGGTTTTGGGGGAAAATGTTGGGACTCTGGGACAGCTGATGGGGAAACGGATGGTCCTGTTCAAACTGGTCCATCTATTTCAGTACAATACATTACATCGTCAAAACCAATCACATTGACAACATCTTCTTAAATAAACACCAAGTCTACTAAAATAACCATGTACACTGTAATGTATATGACTAATATAATGTGTTGTTCAAGATTTAAGTTGAAATCTAATAGTCTTTTAAGAGTTGTATTATATTACTGTACAAGTGATATGATTACTCAATTACTCAAACATCCTTAAGCTTTTTAACAACACTGACACTTATTTATACTTTGTCATATATATATATATATATATATATATATATATATATATATATATATATATATATATATTTTCATGTTCATTTTTAAACAACACAATACTAATGTTTTAACTTAGGAAGAGTTCAGAAATCAATATTTGGTGGAATAACCCTGATTTTCAAGCACAGCTTTCATGCGTCTTGGCATGCTCTCCACCAGTCTTTCACATTGATGCTGGGTGACTTTATGCCACTCCTGGCGCAAAAATTCAAGCAGCTCGGCTTTGTTTGATGGCTTGTGACAATCCATCTTCCTCGTGACCACATTCCAGAGGTTTTTTTCAGTGGGGTTCAGGTCTGGGCAGCTTTGGCATGAATCAAGCCAAGTACAAGGTTGTCCTGGAAGAAAACTTGCTTCCTTCTGCTCTGACAATGTTCCCCAACTCTGAGGATTGGTTTTTCCAGCAGGACAATGCGCCATGCCACACAGCCAGGTCAATCAAGGTGTGGATGGAGGACCACCTGATCAGCCCAGACCCTGTCATGATCAGCCCAATCTCCAGACCTGAACCCCACTGAAAACCTCTGGAATGTGATCAAGAGGAAGATGGATGGTCACAAGCCATCAAACAAAGCCGAGCTGCTTGAATTTTTGCGCCAGGAGGCATAAAGTCACCCAACATCAATGTGAAAGACTGGTGGAGAGCATGCTAAGACGCATGAAAGCTGTGCTTGAAAATCGGGGTTATTCCACCAAATAATGATTTCTGAACTCTTCCTAAGTTAAAACATTAGTATTGTGTTGTTTAAAAATGAATATGAACTTATTTTCTTTGCATTATTCAAGGTCTGACAACACTGCATCTTTTTTGTTATTTTGACCAGTTGTCATTTTCTGCAAATAAATGCTCTAAATGACAATATTTTTATTTGGAATTTGGGAGAAATGTTGTCAGTAGTTTATAGAATAAAACAAAAATGTTCATTTTACCCAAACACATACCTATAAATAGTAAAACCAGAGAAACTGATAATTTTGCAGTGGTCTCTTAATTTTTTCCAGAGCTGTATATATATTAATTATTGTAGCAGCGGTAAGAATCCAAGTGCACAAATTCTGTATTGCGACAGCTCTTTTATTATTGCAACATTCATGCAGATTAAGCAATAGTCCTGTCAAGATATAATCCAATAGAAAGGCCCAGGCTGTCCCGTCTTGGAGATGGCAAAGCGAGTGCCTTCGTTGTGGAGGGCAGCGGGAACAGATAGCGGCTACGGTGCCCACAATCGCTGGGCACTATTGCAGATTGTTTTATATCAGGGGATCTGTATACCCAGATCAGCTTTCCGGCAACAAAGTGATGCCCTCATTCCCAGAGGTTGTAGTACCGCCTCTGGCAGAAGCCCACAGGCTGGAGTGACACAGTGTATTCTGGACTGGGGGCATCCTCCTTGGTGTCTGGCGGGTGGCCAAACAGCAGCTCAGCGGGCGTCCGGAACTCCTGGCGGAGCATCAGCAGCACAGGGGTACAGCTGGTATATTCCTGCACAGCAGTGCGGCAAGCCAGCAGATCGCCACAGCTGGATGTCCCAGGCATTCTGGCGAGTGGTGGTGATGGCAAGCTGGACAGAGAGGGTCGGGGTGAACAGTGTTTTATGTGTGCAGAGGGGAGCTGGTTGTTCAGCCAGAGGGGCAGTGTTTGGATTGTGCTGGTGAGCTAGTTGTTCAGCCAGAGGGGCAGTGTTTGGATTGTGCTGGTGAGCTAGTTGTTCAGCCAGAGGGGCAGTGTTTGGATTGTGCTGGTGAGCTGGTTGTTCAGCCAGAGGGGCAGTGTTTGGATTGTGCTGGTGAGCTGATTGTTCAGCTATTGTATTGTCAATGGCTGAACAACCAGTATTGTCGTTGTTTAAGCACTGCATCACCTCTACACCTGCGCAATACCTACCACTTTGCCACGGCCGTAATTAAAGTGCTTATTTGAGTGTGTGCGTTTTTATTTAAAATAATTACTCTTTCGAATAATATTAATATAGGCCCATGTTCCTTTCCAGTCGCAAGTATTTCCATTGCATAAAGGAACACTATTAGCCTGTTATGAAGATAGGTATTTAATATTTGACTAGAAAATAATGCTTTTTTTCTGTAGCAAATATATTCAGGTTTGGTCTGTTAACGATGGCAACTGTGCAATTTAAAATACTGCTCACCATTGTATCTCATTTAATAAGATATCCAAAGCATAGGCTATAAGAACATAAGAACATAAGAAAGTTTACAAACGAGAGGAGGCCATTCAGCCCATCTTGCTGGTTTGGTTGTTAGTAGCTTATTGATCCCAGAATCTCATCAAGCAGCTTCTTGAAGGATCCCAGGGTGTCGGCTTCAACAACATTACTGGGGAGTTGGTTCCAGACCCTCACAATTCTCTGTGTAAAAAAGTGCCTCCTATTTTCTGTTCTGAATGCCCCTTTATCTAATCTCCATTTATGACCCCTGGTACTTTTATACAGCATTGCCTCTTGAAAGGTTAAATATTTTAAAATGTGTTCATTTTTTATTTATGTATTTATTTAAACTAATACTGAAGCTGATCTTTTGGTGATAAAGATACTGAAGTAATGTTTTTAATCTTAAACATCATGCTGCAGAGATGACAAGAGTAATTGCATTTGCAGGTCTTTTCAGTCGCTGAAATTATGCATTTTTCAAAGTTAATTTTACTGTTGTGTTTAAACCACTTTAGTCTGGTACAGTAGAATGGTGGGGTTTTTTTGCAAGTGTAATAGTGCCACAGATATAAATTATTATTTCACGTGCACATTACGTATGTGCGACAGAGCCAATAAATCTTAGTCAACAATCTCTGTGAGGGCGCTGTAGAACAGGAACAGTGTGCATAGGCGGCGCGTAAAAGAGGGTTGGGGAGGCTAAGCCTCCCAAAAATAAATTGCCCAAACCCTAACAAGAAATTGTTCCGATCAACACAAAAAAATAATTGAGATTAGATCAATTTATTTTTTTCTCCCTGCAAGCACACAAAGCAGGTCTAACAAACATATTTCTCGTTTTCCTACTGCGCAACTGCCAGACCGCTAGGGCAGCTGGGATATCAAAATCAACACTGTAGTACAGATACAGGATTTAGTTGGCATTCAAATGTCATTCGAGGAGACGATGCTTTGTTGGTTTAATGTCAATTCATCCCACCGATCTTAGCCCCCCATATCGCTGGAGTAGGTAGTCGACGAAAACTCTGAATCTTTTTCGCTCATTCCCTTGCTGGAACATCCTCTAAACAATTTCTACGTTTATTCAAATTGCTGTTATGTATACAAACAGCTTGATCCGAATCATCTGATTTTACAGAACTTGTGGCAAAATATTTTTGTAGATAATGTGTTTTCACGCACCACCTTTTTATGAGAATTTAAGTGTGTTGCTAGTCAGAACCTACTTCCTTTGACTATTTGAACAAATGTCACCTTTCAGAACACTGGTGATAGATTACGAATGTTTATGAAGTTTTTTAGATTTCTCCAGTCCTTCACTCCATTTTCAGTGAAAGCGGGGTCTTTTGAACTTCTGAAAAAAGTGTCTGTACTCCTAAATTATGAAAATTAATATTTTGGTGAAAATGAATGGTTTTGCTATCCAAAGACAGTTTTTGGATGGTCGGTATTAATTGATTTAAATTGGTGTGAAGTGATGGAAATGGTTTTCGATATTGGTGTGGGTACACTAGGACTGCAGAACAGGTTAACAGATTTAATGGTTTTAAAAAACAGTGCATCTTGTTATCGTTACTGTTTTTCTAATTTGCTTAAATAGGCATAACATGTTTTAAAGTACAAGCTAGTGCTGTGTTAAACTTCATTTATTTGGCCACCTTATGTTGGGGTGGGGGGGAAAAACACAATATATCAAATAATATTGTTGCAGGTGTTTTCTGCAATCCTGCGCCTCCTGCTTTATACAGTAACTCGTACTTCCCGTGGAACATCGAAGAATTGCATACGGAGACATTACTTGTTGCATTTCAACATCTTCAGTTTCTATATTCAAAATTATAAAGTTTACAAACAAGAGGAGGCCATTCAGCCCATCTTGCTCGTTTGGTTATTAGTAGCTTATTGATCCCAGAATCTCATCAAGCAGCTTCTTGAAAGATCCCAGGGTGTCGGCTTCAACAACATTACTGGGGAGTTGGTTCCAGACCCTCACAATTCTCTGTGTAAAAAGTACCTCCTATTTTCTGTTCTGAATGCCCCTTTATCTAATCTCCATATGTGACCCCTGGTCCTTGTTTCTTTTTTCAGGTCAAAGTCCCCAGGGTTGACATTGTGTTTGCAGTTCCATGTACTCTTTCTGTGTACTTTGTTCTTGGTCCCTTTTAAATGCTCTGTAAAGTGCCTATTTTCACTGAATATTTTTTTTAATTGATCTATTAAACCATTTTGGCCATTTTGTTTTAGATTTAGATTTGTCTACTTTTGGGATGTAATTGTTTTGCTCCTCTAGTACTACATTTAAAAAACAGCCATCCTTTTTCTGTGGATGTTTTCTCTATTTTACTCCAATCTACTTCTGTTAGTCTCTGTTTTCATACCTTCATAGTTTGCTTTTCTAAAATTATAAACCTTAGCTTTAGATATTACTTTTGGGGTTTTGAAAATCACTTCAAATGAGACCATGTTGTGATCAGAGTTTGCCAATGGCTCTCTGACCTCTGTTTTAGTTATTCTGTCTTCATTATTTGAAAAGACTAAATCAAGGCATGCCTCCCCTCTAGTCGGTGCCTTGACAAATTGCGTTAGGAAGCAGTCATTTGTCATTTCCACCATTTCAATTTCGTCCGTCATTTTATATGGGGGAAGTTGAAATCCCCCATTAGTATGGCTTCTCCTTTTCTACACGCATTTCTAATGTCATTGTATAACAGATTATTTTGCTCGGCTTTTGAATTTGGCGGTCTAAAGCATTCTTCTATTATTATGCCCTTTTGAATATGTCCATTATTCTGACCAATATTGATTCGGCGTTGTTTTCTTTGTAGTTCCTCGTACAAGTTATAAAAACGTGGTGGAACTGCCGAGACTCTCTATACAGCACCAAGAGTTTTGCTGTTTTGACCATGTTGCAGCGGCAAAACTAAATAACTTAGAAGTACCATTACACTTTAAACATAAAGCTTTAAGCTTTCTTAGACCGAATGTGAAAAAATACGTAAATACCTCTTATACACATTGAGGTATGTTAAGATATAAGTCATCAAACTTAGGTAAAATTTGTCATTCTTCTTTATCATCGTCATCATCATCACCGTTCTTTATTTGATGTATGTGTGACGAGCCAGCCGGCTCAGTCACGCATTGAATGAAACATTGGCAACCTCAATTGGACCGAGCATTACGACCAATGACGCCGTACTTGTTGTTATTGAATAATTAGAAACAAACTGGATAAAAGCAATTTACAGGCTGGACGACGCGAGCTGTTTTGCTGCTGAGGGGTCGCTGTGTCGGGGCTGCCTGTGGAATTTAACCGAACTGAAACGTAACAACGAACTGAATCGAACTGCGCGCTGTGTGAGACTCTGAGGGGACTTGTCATTGGAGGGAAGTTTTCTTTCTGTATTTTATTTATTATTTTATTGTATTTGCTTGTGTTTGTCTTTTTGCTGGGTTACGTGCAATAACATACGGATAACTCTGGACATTCGAATCGGTTTCCTACCTCGTAGTGCATGTATTGTTGTTTTTAAACAAATAACCGGTTTTGTAAATACTGCTGAAACGCCCGGAATAGTCTATGAACTACTGATAATTGGGCTTGCTTAAATACAACTTTTACTGCTGCTAATATGTACTGAATGGTTTTATGAATTACTGATACAATAACCTGGGTTTAAACCGTAATGTTAACTGGTTGTTAATACGCATTGAATGGTTTATGAATTATTAATATAATGGAATCTAGTTTTAACGTAATATTGATTTGCTGCTAATCTACACCGGCTGGGTATGACATGTTGATTATAATATAACCTGGTTTCTAAACGTAATGTTAATTGTTACTGAATAGTTTATGCATTACTGATTGTATTGGTAACCTGATTACTAAAACCTGGATACTTCTTAAAAACGCTAATCTCCGCTAGGTGATACTCAGCAATTGTGCCTAGTGATTTGAGTTACCATTGTCTTGCTAATTATCCATACAGCAATTAATCTAACCTGTTTGTTATAATTGAAATGTGGGTGTGATCGTTTTGCACTGAAGTTGTTGTTTCTTGATTGTGTGGTTTTTCTCTTAGGATTTGAATTTTTTTATATTGGTTTGTGTACCAACACTTGTTTTATATTGAAGTTTTGGTTTATTGCTGTATAGTAATTTAACGGAAGGTCTAACTGCTATAGATAGATAGATAGATAGATAGATAGATAGATAGATAGATAGATAGATAGATAGATAGTAATTTGACTTGTTCTATGAGAACTGATTGGATCAAACATTTTTGTTGGTTGCTGTAACTGTTTTTCTACCATTGTCACTGTGCCTGTACTAAATTGTATACCCAGATCATTTTTATACTCCTTTTTTAAAAGTAAAGATATCCTTTTTGGTTATAGCTGTTTCCTGGTGCTTCGCTGTTTTCCCTAGCTACCATAATTATGTACCATTCTACATCTGGGGTTATTTATCCGGACCGTCCCTAACCAAAGGTGGTGGTAGCTACACGCCACTGTTTCAATCCAGTTAAAGCACAACCTAGCCAGGTCAGGTTTCGTTTCAGTATGTAGTGATCGATCTAGGGAAAACAATAACTAAAGAACGGGATATGTACCAGTCGTGGCATTTCACATGTTAGTAAACCTCCTAAATAAACCAGAGAAATCAAGCATTTTGACACACATACCAGTTATATTACGGAATTTGTTTTAAAACAGCACATCTCGCGGAAAAAAACCCCTGCAGGTTTGAAGTTGCGGCATGAGAATTCTACGCTGGTAGACACGCTTTAGCCCGCTGCCCCGCGGGTCAGCTGTTACATTCCCCCACTTCTGATGCTTGCATCCGTGCTTGACGAGTTTGCACCGAGCAGGATCTGCTCAAGCTGTCCTTACAACGGTACCACCAAATGTTCCCGTCAGGACACTGCACTCTGATTGGTTGTCATATTGTTAATAAAACCATGAATAATCCTCTCCCAACACCGAAACCCTAAACCTAAGGTCAGTATCTTAAACTGCAGCCATTATACATCTAAAGTAGTTCATGTTTGGCAGCGAATAAGCGTTTTTGTTATTTAAAAATAAATAAATAACCGGAGGTGTTCTCCTGACAGGAACATTTCGTGGTACCTTTTTGTAGGTGCTGCTCTGTTCGACTGCATTTCCAGCTTCCGGTTTTCAAATCAGCAGTTATCCGGTTACAGTGACAAAAACGGCCTGACTCGGTTTCACATGCTGGTCTACATCAAAATAAACCAGGCAACGTAAGCACTTTGATCCATACCAGTTACATTAAGCTATGTATTTGTTTTGAAACAGCACATATTATGGAGGATATTCCCTGCCAAAATTACAAAGAAATAAATGAATAAATATCGATATTAATTTTGATATTTATTTTCATGTATTTCACAATTTCCACTTTGCTTTTTACATTTTGTGATGCTCGCTATTTCTTTTTCAATGTGGTCTCCATATTTATTTTTCAATGTGCTTCTGTCAATCACAGCCAGTGGGCGGTATCAACAACTCCATTGGCTGATGATTAACCATTGGCTTTGATGCTGCCCATTGGCTAACCCAATAGTTGATTGCTTGTTTATAGTGAAATTCGAACAAGTTTGACTAAAACTAGTTTATCGAACATGTTAATTATAGTGTCTCACTACTTGATTTGAAATAATTGACAGCAAAACTGAATGACACTTGCGAATCAAATCTCAGAATTGACATATTTGTGTAATGGTTATTATAATGTTAGGCCCGTGTTAGTAGGGCAAGGGGGCATTTGTGTGTGTGTGTGTGGTGTGTTTTGGTAATTTTACGATGGGCTATATAAATAAAGCATTTTTACCGGACCCCATCTCCCAGTTTCTAACTTACGAAAGTGAAATTGGAGTGCTAGAGTAGCAAAACAAGGACAAATGTTGGATATTTCAGTCAACTCAATAAAGCATAAAATATCTGTAACTCGCAGCAGTGGTATAACTTTGAGAAACCTTGTCAGATTGACATCAATTGTGTTGCATAGCATTGCTGGAGGAGGGGTTGGAACTGTATCTATGGGTGAAACAATCTCTGCCAGCCAATGGAGTCGTTGATACCACCCACTGGCTGTGATTGACAGAAGCAGTTCTGGCACATCGAAAAAGAAATGGTGAGCGTCACATCAAAAGGTAAAAAGCAAAGTGGAAATTGTGAAATGCATGAATAAATATCGAAATATATGAATTAATAAAGGTCTGTTTTTATTTATTGATTTATTTCTAATTTTGGCAGGGAATATTTCCCAATAACATAAGAACATAAGAAAGTTTACAAACGAGAGGAGGCCATTCAGCCCATCTTGCTCGTTTGGTTGTTAGTAGCTTATTGATCCCAGAATCTCATCAAGCAGCTTCTTGAAGGATCCCAGGGTGTCGGCTTCAACAACATTACTGGGGAGTTGGTTCCACACCCTCACAATTCTCTGTGTAAAAAAGTGCCTCCTATTTTCTGTTCTGAATGCCCCTTTATCTAATCTCCATTTGTGACCCCTGGTCCTTGTTTCTTTTTTCAAGTCAAAGAAGTCCCCCGGGTTGACATTGTCTATACCTTTTAGGATTTTGAATGTTTGAATCAGATCACCGCGTAGTCTTCTTTGTTCAAGACTGAATAGATTCAATTCTTTTAGCCTGTCTGCATACGACATGCCTTTTAAACCTGGGATAATTCTGGTTGCTCTTCTTTGCACTCTTTCTAGAGCAGCAATATCCTTTTTGTAACGAGGTGACCAGAACTGAACACAATATTCTAGGTGAGGTCTTACTAATGCATTGTAGAGTTTTAACATTACTTCCCTTGATTTAAATTCAACACTTCTCACAATATATCCAAGCATCTTGTTAGCCTTTTTTATAGCTTCCCCACATTGTCTAGATGAAGACATTTGAGTCAACATAAACTCCTAGGTCTTTCATAGTTCCCTTCAATTTCACTGTCTCCCATATGATATTTATAATGCACATTTGTACTGCCCGCATGCAATACTTTACACTTTTCTCTATTAAATTTCATTTGCCATGTGTCTGCCCAATTTTGAATGCTGTCTAGATCATTTTGAATGACCTTTGCTGCTTCAACAGTGTCTGCCACTCCTCCTTTGTGTCGTCTGCAAATTTAACGAGTTTGCTTACTATATCAGTCTAAATCATTAATGTAGATTAGGAATAGCAGAGGACCTAATACTGATCCCTGTGGTACACCACTGGTTACCTCACTCCATTTTGAGGTTTCTCCTCTAATCAGTACTTTCTGTTTTCTACCTGTTAACCACTCCCTAATCCATGTGCATGCATTTCCTTGAATCCCTACTGCGTTCAGTTTGAGAATTAATCTTTTATGCGGGACTTTGTCAAAGCTTTCTGGAAATCTAAATAAACCATGTCGTATGCTTTGCAGTTATCCATTTTCAATGTTGCATCCTCAAAGTCAAGCAGGTTAGTTAGACATGATCTCCCTTTCCTAAAACCATGCTGGCTGTCTCCCAGGAAATTGTTACCATACAAGTAATTTTCCATTTTAGCAACTAGCAACTAGCATCGAGTTCTAGGCTGTGATACAGACACGGTTTAAACCACTGCACCACTGGGTAACTGTTCAAATGTTTAATTTTTAAACTTGCATAAATTAATAAATGGCAAGCCAGGAAAATACATGTCAATTGATTTGGCTGATGTTTTTATCCAGAACAATTGATATCTGTATAGGCCTACCCATATAAAAGTTGAGGAGAGGAGGGGGGGGGGGGGATTAAAATAAAATGTATATAATATATAAAATATGTGTTTACAAGAAAGAAAATATCAGCCTATACTCGTAGCCTACTAGTCATTCAATATGACACTAGTGAGCCATGACTTTGTGCCTGCATTTGGCAATATGGCAGTGGTGTAATGGTTAGGGCACTTCCCTATGTACTGGAGGGTCATAGGTTCAATACCAGGTGGGGGACACACTGCTCTTTTTACCCATTGCTCCAGAAATAAACATTGGTAATGGTATGTTTTAAAAAAAAAAAAAAAAACCCTGTTAACGCGTATAAACATTAAGTGTTACAATTCACAGGTCTAAGAGTATATAAAATAAGCCACAATGTGTTTAATACCTGAACACATTTAGAATCATAAATTCAGTGACATGTTTGAAAAGGGTGACAAATAGCCTACGTGTTTAAACACCTGGTTTATAGGCTATGTCTTAGTGATAATAATATATTTCAATTCATCATATAGCCCCAAAGGAATCAGTATAGCGTTTGGCTCTGAAAGCATATTCTTAAACACCAATCGTGCCTGCTGCCATCTTTTCCTCTATTGAATAGAGGTTGATTTGCGATTTGATTGGTTTCCACACAGCTTTTTTTCCACCTAATTGTTATTAGTCAGTTAGGCTATTTTGTACGCCAGCATGAAGTGCCAACAAACTGAAGAGCCTCGCAACAAAAGAGCCGGGAGTCTAGCTGTGGGAGTCCAGCTTAGAGACACTGTTGGGAAAAGATTCGAACCTAGCAGCGCTCTGGAAGACGCCATCTACTAGTCAGGTATGTACCCCCACACTCCCACTGTGCCTATTTGTCTTGCCTGTCCTGCTATGACTGTCTCTCACATCCCTGTTCTGTCCGTTAACTTTTGTCCTCTACCCTCTCTTCGCTGCTGCTTCTCCAACCCCTTTAACCTCATCCCTCTGCCTCTTCCCCCCCCCCCCTCCCCCTCTGGTGCACTCTGGAACTGTCACTCTTCTGCTTAGAAAGTGGATTTCATCTCTGCCTTTGCCTCCCACCTCTCCTCTCACTTTCCTTGATCTCACTGTAACCTGGCTGTCCCCAGATAACACTAACTACTAGTCCTGTCCCATACCCCACATCTCACTGGACGGGGAGGTGGGACTGGTCTTCTCCTCTCTCCCTCCTTACTCTTTTTTTCTGTCCCCTCCGACCTCTCCTCACTTTCTGTTAACACCTTTGAATTTCATGCTGTCCAACCAACCTCTCCCTGTAATTGTACTGTACCATCCCCCTGGACCTCTCGCTCACTTTCTCGAACTCAACTATCTACTCTCCTCCCGCCCCTCTCTGTCTACCAACTGTCCTGTTGGATGTTGAAATCACCTCTCTCCCCATCCCCAGCCACTCTACCGGATTCCTCCCTCTCCTTCACTGCTTTGACTTCTGTCTCTCTCCATTCCCCCCCATCCCCACCCAGTCAACTGGACCTCACCTTCTCCAGGGCCTGCTGCCCCTCCACTCTGTCACCCCTCTGAACCTCTCTGATCACAATTTCATCTTTCTCTGTCTCTCCCTGCTCCTCCTACCCCCACGGTCGCCTCTCGCCGTAACCTTTGCTCTCTCCCTCTGTCCTTGCCTCCACCGCTCACCTCCCTCCTATCGACTGCTTCTCCCAACTCTCTGTAGACTCTGCTACCTCCACCCTCGCCTCCTGTCCCCTCCCCAACCATGGCTCTCCTCTGTGCTCTGCTCAGCAAGAACCACACCGCTATCTGCTGAAAAGAAATGGAAGAGAACCAAACTCCCTGCTGCCCTAGACCTCTACCGCTCTCTCCCCTCCTCTCCTCCTTCTCCTCTACTCTCCCCTTCTAGATGTTCTTATTTCCAATCTATAATCCAAGCCTCCACTAACAACATACGTAAACTATTCTCTACCTTCTCCTCCCTCCGAAACCCTCCCCCCTCCTATCTCTTCTGACGACTTTGCCTCTTTCTTCTCTTCTAAAATGTCAGATATCCGCCTACTCTAACACCCCCCATGACCCCACCTCCCTCCAGAGCTACCATCCTGTCTCCCCCTGCAAAACCCTTGCAGGCTGTACACCGCCAGCTCTCTGCTTTCCTGTCCAACCACTCTCTGCTCGACCATCTCCAATCTGGTTTCCACTCTGCTCACTCCACTGAAACCGCCCTCCTGTCTGTCACTAACTCACTAAACTCTGCCCGAGCTGCCACTCTCTCCTCTGTCCTAATTCTCCCTGACCTCTCTGCTGCCTTTGACACTGTCGATCACTCTATCCTACTATCCTTTCTCGCTGACCTGGGAATCTCTGGCACTGCTCTGGCCTGGTTCTCCTCCTACCCCTCCAACCACACTTGCCAGGTAACCTGGCGTGGAGCAACCTCCACACCTCGCTCTCTCTCAACAGGAGTCCCCCAAGGGTCAGTCTTGGGTCCTTTCCTGTTCTCTCTCCACTCGCTCCCTGGCCCCCCTCATTGCATCCTATGGTTTCTCATACCATTTCTATGCTGATGCTCAGATTTCTCTCCCCCCCCCCCCCCCCCGGCTCCACCGTCCCCTCCTGTATCTACCTGTCTGTCTGCTATCTCCTCCTGGATGCACTTGCATCATCTCAAACTCAACCTCTCTAAATCTGACCTCCTTTTCTTTCCCTCCCCCTCTGATCTATCTTTCTCCATTCCTCTGGAATTGACCACACTCTCTCCCTCCTTCTCAGATAAGAACCTCAGTCTCACCCTGGACCCCTGCCTGTCGTCTTCCCAGCACATCTCCACTCTGGCACGCACTTGTCGATTTTCTTCCTGAGCAACATACGAAGAATCCGACCGTTTCTCACAAACTACGCCATCCAGGCCCTGCTACTCTGCCGCCTAGTCTACTGCAACTCCCACCTGGCTGGCCTCCCTGCGTCCGCCACCTGTCCGCTCCAGCTCATCCAGAACTTTGCTGCTTGCCTGGTGTTCTCTCTGCCTCGCTTCTCCCATGAAACTCCACTGCTCCGCTCGCTCCACTGGCTTCCGATCACCGCTCACATCCAGTTCAAGACTCTTGTACTCGTCTACAGATGCCAGACAGCACCCAGTTACCTCCAGACCCTCCTCTCTCCCTACACCTCCACTCGACCTCTCCGCTCCTCCTGCAATAGAAGACTGGCTGTACCTCCTATACGCTCCCCTGCCTCCAGAGCCCGCTCCTTCTCCTCCCTTGCACCGCAGGACTGCCCAGTCCCTGACCAACTTCCAGCGCCTCCTCAAAACTCACCTCTTCAGACAGCACCTGCAGGCGTCCTCTTTTCCCTCTGGACACATCACTTCCTTAATGCGCTTTACTTGCTTTTATCTGCTCCCTATTTTACTGCATTTAATCCTGTACTTGAGTACTGTAATCTGTCCAGTGTTATGTAATCTGTCCAGTGTTATTTAATCTGTAGTATTTTATATTTAATGATATCCTGATGTAACTATCACTGACACTTATCTGCTCTGTTACTGAATCATTTGTCATATATGATGTCTATATACTTGTACTTGCTAGAACCGAAGTCATTGTATTATATCTTGCTCTTAATTGTATTAAAACTTGTACTGTGATTCTTAATGTGTTTTTGTTTACGACTAAGTCACCCTGGATAAGGGTGTCTGCTAAGAAATAAAATTATAATAATTGTTTTGGTGGATTTGTTATGAAAACAACGTTGTTTCTCACACCACGTTGTGGGAAAGTGGATGGTTCTATGACTTCTTCACTGCAAGCTGGATATTACACATTTCTTCGTTGGATTGATGAAGTTAATGTATGAATTGTATTGGCACTGGAGATTCGGTGAAAAACTTCAGGGATTTTCTGCATTCTACCAATTGCAGTATCTCTTAGTATACTGCCCTTTAGCACTGACATTCATATGTACATTTTTAACCATTCATCACATTTTACTTTTGTACCTGCATAAAAATCAAGTTACCAAAATATACATAGTTTTTACCACTGGTGGATGTACATTTGCAACCAAACTAATAAAATCTTTACACTTTCAACAGTCAAGAAGTCCCTTATATACCACTATCTTACTTTCTAATCTTTTCTCATTACTGTTCTTTTACTTGATTTATTACTCTTGGCTTCTTGTCTGTATTTACCATGCACATTCTCAAATATCTTTCCCTCACTTTATTCTTTATTTGAAGTAAAAAAAAAGTTATCTATAACAAAAACATTGTCAATGTAAAAAATGAAGTTAGAAAAACACAACAGCTATTTAAAGGGGTGATATCAAACACAAAAGCCCAAGTTAGGAGAAGTAATTGGAGCAACCTTGTCAAGCATCAAGCAAATAGGCAAAATTGGAAAGGTGCTGGGGCCCAGCATTCACACAATTCTTGCTTCTAACTTGGTGCCTTTTTCTTATTGCTTCACTCCACTTTATCGCGCCACTGAAATGCTGTTTGTATGACTTGAAGTAACTGAGACTTGCACACACACGGAGTGTGTGTGTTTGTTGTATGTCTCCGTGTATGTGTCTCAGTCACTGTAAGTCATACAAAGAGCATTTCAAGTGGAGCGAAGTGATCAAAAAAAGGCGCCAGGTTAGAGCAAGAATTGTGTGAATGTTGGGCCCCAGCACCTTTCCAATTGTGCCTATTTGCTTGATGCTTGACAAGGTTGCCCCAATTACTTTTCTTAACTTGGGCTTTTGTGTTTGATATCGCCCCTTTAAACGGTTGTTGCGTTTTTCTAACTTTTTTTTTTCCATTGATTCCATTTTTGTTATAGATATATTATACTGCGTTTTACATGACAGAGCTGACAAAGCCGAAGAAGACGGGAAATTGTCAGGTAAGACTGCCACTGCGCTCTTATTACTTCACCCATGTTCTGACAAGCTTTCCAGCACACACTGTTTAACTGCTACAGTAGTTCATTTCAGACAACATAGGTAGTCACCACCACTGGGCAGGTCAGTGGGTTGCTGAGGATTCAAAAGTTCTCTGAAGCAGCCCAATACAGTAGATATCATTTAGAAGTGTTGAAGAGTCAGTGTCCTTTCTGATTAAAATAAAAACAACAGTGTAGTAATGACTGTTGACTGTGAAATTTGTTTAATCTGTTAATTTTTGTAAGTATTCCAGTGAAGTTGTGTAATGTTCATTATGAACAACATTACACAACTATGTGTAATTTCTGTGGCAACCTACATACATGTATTCTTCTAACCGACAGATAGGAAATGTCCGTGTCCCGTCCCCCCCCCCCTTAATGTTAGGAAAGAAACTTAGGACATGACCAAGTTAGGAACGTTCTGTCATATGCTAGCAGAGTATTTTCTGTAATATCAACTCTCCTAAACTTGTAGTGAGGACATTCTATCTCTGAAAAATAAGATAAAAATGTCTTTTTAGGATGCTTTTGTAATATGGCCCCAGATCTTGTTCACTCGCCGGCCAGGGAAGAGCCTCCATCATCGAGGTACTTCTGTTAGAATCCATGAGTAAGGCCACTTCTGCACTGTGCTGCTTTGAGGCTGTTGCTAGGGGGTGGATGGGGGATGGGGAGGATATGGGGGGGGGTGGAATGCCTGACCAACAGTGTCTGTTAGTAGATAGGGCACTGTTAATGAGTGTAGGGGGAGGGTCAGTGTGTGGTGGGGCAGTGGAGATGGGTGTGGTTTTGCTGGCTGGTGTTGCAGTGTGCATTGGGGTGCTGGAGCGTGGGGTATGGGGGTTGGAGGGGTGCTGTATATGTGTAGCTGCTCACTTAGGCTGTGCAGCTCCTTGGTGAGGGTTCTCTCTCTGCTGCATCTGGTCTCTCACTTCTGTTAGCTCGCTCCTCGGGGACTGAATGTCCTGCTGCAGTCCCTTCACCTTGGCCCTCAGCTCACTGACTGCAGCCCTACTCTCCCTCTTTATCTGGCTCACCTCATCTCGCAGCCGCTGGGTGAGGCTGGCTTCGGTGAGCTTGGCCAGTGTGAGCTCTGCAAAATCCAACTCCAGCAGGGACAGGCTCTCCCTAACGTGCTGGATGGAGCAGGGAGGGTTTGGAGGTTACGGGGAGTGCTGATTGGAGTCGGGGGCTGTGCTGTCAGTGGCAGTGGCTGTCTGGGCTGTTGTGCTGTCGGTTGCTGGGGCTGTGTCCTTGTTGATCAGAGCAATGCATGGGTTCGTGGGGCTCAGTTTGGTGTCATCTGAGTGTACTTTCACTCTCTCAGCCTCCTCTTTCACACCCTGGAAGGCTTCCTCTAAGAAGTTGAGGCTGGCCTCACTTCCCTGGATTAGTTCAGTTCTATTATGGTAGATGTTTATTGTTGTGACTGTACTTTCTGGGTCTGGCTCTTCCCCCACAGTAATCTTCCTTCTATTGCAGCTGCCCTTTTTTTAGTATGACTGTATTTCTTTCAGAAGGCAGTGTGCCAGGCTCTGGGGTGCTCTGTGTAGAGGATGAGGTTGCTCTTTGTTTTCCTCTCCTGTCAGTGTAGTTTGAATACAGGGTTTCAGGATTTTCTCTCTGAACTTTAAGTTTGTCTTGGTTTGTTGCCTGTGCTTTTCTGATCTCTTCAGTATAGTATATCTCACTGCTGATTGCATGCACTGTGGTTTCCATGACAACCAATAACTGCTACAATTCTGTACATTTTAAAAACTGCTACAATTCTAATTGAAATATTCCAACTGTCACTTGAGTGTTGTCTGTCATTTTAAGTGACTCTACTGTATTATATGTAGTAATCTTGGGTTTTAGTTAATATTTATTTATAATAAATATTATTTTAGAATTAATTGTAAGACTTACCGTCTGCCTTTGTCATCTTTCTCTTTCTTTCTGTCTTTCCTCCTGTATTCCAGTTCATTTATTTTGTTTGTATGGTTTAGTTCAGTATATATTTTGATTTACTTACAATGCCTATAGAAAGTCTACACCCCTTTGTACTTTTTTCACATTTTGTTGTGTCAGTGCCTCAGAGTTTCATGCATTAAATGAGGATTTTTTTCCTCTTATCTACACACCATACTCCACACTGTTAAGGGGGAAAAAAGGTTTTATTGAGAATAAAATTATATATTAAAAATACAAAACTGAAAGATCATAATTGGATAATTCCCCTGAGTTAATACTTGGTGGAAGCACATTTGCCAGCAATTAGAGCTGTGAGTCTGTTGGGATAGGTCTCTACCAACTTTGCACACCTAGATTTCGCAATATTTGACCATTTGTCTTTACAAAACTGTTCAAGCTTTGTCAAGTTCCTTGGGGAGTGTTGATGGACAGCAATCTTCAAGTCATGCCATACATTTTCAATTGGATTTAGGTCAGGGCTCTGACTGGGCCACTCAAGGACATTTACCTTTTTGCTCCTTAGTCGCTCCAGTGTAGCCTTGGCGTGTGTGCTTTGGGTTGTTGAGGTGCTGAAAGGTCCCAGTTTCAGCTTTCTTGCAGAGGGCAGCAGGTTTTCCTCAAGGACTTCTCTGTACTTTGCTCCATTCATTTTCCCTTCTATCCTGACACGTGCCCCAGTCCCTGCCGATGAGAAACATCCCCATAACATGATGCTGCCACCACCATGCTTCACAGTAGGGATGGTGTTCTTTGGGTGATGCGCTGTGTTGGGTTTGCGCCAAACATAACGCTTTGCATTTAGGCCAAAAAGTTCCATTTTAGTTTCGTCCGACTAAATTGTAATCTCCTGAGTGTTTTTTTGCATACTTCAAAACGGGATTCAAGGTGGGCTTTCTTGAGCAATGGCTTCTTTCTGCAGGCCAGATTTGTGGAGTGCTTGGGATATTGTAGTCACATGCACACTTTGACTTTGTCTTGGCCATAAAAGCCTGTAGCTCTTGCAAAGTTGCCATTGGCCTCTTGGTAGCCTCTCTGATCAGTCTCCTTCTTGCTCAGTCATCCAGTTTGGAGGGCTGGCCTGATCTAGGCAGGGTCTTGGTGGTGCCATACACCTTCCACTTCTTAATAATCATCTTGACCGTCCTCAAGGGATATTCAAGGCCTTTAATATTTTTTTATACCCATCCCCTGATCTTTTCAACAACTTTGTCCTGGGGTTCTTTTGATAGCGCCTTGGTTCTCATGGTTGAGTTTTTGCTTTGAAATGCACTACCCAGCAGAGGGAACCTACAGGAACTGCTGAAATCATGTGAACCATTACAATTTAACACAGGTGGAGGCCACTTAACTTGGTGTGTGATTTTGAAGGCGATTGGTTACACCTGAGCTAATTTAAGATTGCTATTACAATTCCAGGCTATAATGCAACAAAAGGTGAACATTTTGAAATGGGGTGTAGACTTTCTATAGGCACTGTATATTTTAAGCCCTTTGTTTAATTAGAAAATAATTTAAATTATCTTTTAATTAGGAGCTCATCTAACAGATGTTAGCAGGTCTCATCTCTCTCTTCTCCGACCGCCAACGGTCTCCTCTCTCTCTCTCTCTCCTGTCAACCCCCTCTCTCTCTCTCTCTCCCATTCTCTTAGTCCAGTGACTGCTCTCTCCACCTCCAGCAGGGTGTGAGCAGACACACAAACTGACAACTTCACCACACAGGTACCTAACTGACTCTGTGCCTGTCTGTACTTGGTATAAAGTTGTGTGCTGTGAGCTTCTCTCTCCCTTCTATCTCATCCTCTCTCCCTCCCTTGCTCACCCTCTCCCTCTCATCCTCTTCTCTTTCTCTCTCTCTATCTATCTATCTATCTAGCTCTGTCCCCCTCCCTCCCTCTCTCATCCTCTCCTTTCCCTCTCGTCTCTCCTCTCAGGTGTTCTGCTCTCCGCCCAGCTGCAATGTGATTGGTCAGGATTTTGAGTTGCCAATGGAGATCAAGGCTAGCACCGCCCTGGCCCTTTCCAGAGGATGGAGTCTGGAGAAGGAGCTACAGGAGGCCATTCGGAGTACAGGAGAGAGGCCACGCCCCCAGAGTAAACAAATCATCTCTCTCGTCTCCCCTCTGCCTAGGTGGCTAAGACTCAGTCCATCGATAACATACTGGATGTACCTATCAGCAGCTCAGGTGAGTCCAGTTCATCCCACTACCAGATACCCAGTAGTGTGTAGTCTATGGCCAAAGCTTTTCCATGTATGAATATATTATAGTAGGCTTCTATACAGGAGTCTCGTGCTAGTATTGTATATTGCTACACTGAGTTTAGTGAATGAAGATATTATATTAGACTTCTATACAGGAGTCTCCCTCTGGTGGATTGTGCTGGTATTGCACATAGCTATAGTTTGTGTAGTGCGTGAAGATATTATAATTGGTTTGTAACCAGGAGTCTCGTGCTGGTGTAGTGTGCTGGTTTTCTACTTTGCTGTAGTTAGTGTAGTGCGTGACGATATTATAGTAGGCTTTTCTACATGGGTCTCCCGCTGGTGGATTGTGCTGGTATTGTACATTGCTATAGTTTGTGTAGTGCATGAAGATATGATAATAGACTTCTCTAAAGGAGTCTCCCTCTGGTGGACTATGCTGGTATTGCACATTGTTATACTTTATGTAGTGCATGAAGATATTCTGATAGGGTTGTAACCATGAGTCTCGTGCTGGTGTTGTACATTGCTATAGTGAGGATAGTGGATCAAGATAATATAATAGACTTCTATACAGGACCCCTCTGGTGGATTGTACTGCTATTGTACATTGCTATAGTGAGGATAGTGGATCAAGATAATATAATAGGCTTCTATACAGGAGTCTCCCTCTGGTGGATTATGCTGGTATTGCACATTGCTATAGTGACTGTAGTGAACGAAAGTATTGTAATAGGCTTCTATAAATGAGTCTTGTGCTGGTGTTGTATATTGCTCTAGTGAGTGTACTGCATGAAGATATACTAGACTTCTATACAGGAGTCTCCCTCTTGTGGATTATGCTGGTATTGCACATTCTTATACTTTATGTAGTGCATGAAGATATTATGATAGGGTTGTAACCATGAGTCTCGTGCTGGTGTTGTACATTGCTATAGTGAGGATAGTGCATCAAGATAATATAATAGGTTTCTATACAGGAGTCTCCCTCTGGTGGATTATGCTGGTATTGCACATTGCTATAGTGACTGTAGTGAATGAAAGTATTGTCTGTGCTGGTGTTGAATATTGCTCTAGTGAGTGTAGTGCATGAAGATACTATATTAGACTTCTATACAGGAGTCTCCCTCTGGTGGATTATGCTGGTATTGCACATTCTTATACTTTATGTAGTGCATGAAGATATTATGATAGGGTTGTAACCATGAGTCTCGTGCTGCTGTTGTACATTGCTATAGAGAGGATAGTCGATCAAGATAATATAATAGGCTTCTATACAGGAGTCTCCCTCTGGTGGATTATGCTGGTATTGCACATTCTTATACTTTATGTAGTGCATGAAGATATTATGATAGGGTTGTAACCATGTCTCGTGCTGGTGTTGTACATTGCTATAGTGAGGATAGTGGATCAAGATAATATAATAGACTTCTATACAGGACCCCTCTAGTGGATTGTACTGCTATTGTACATTGCTATAGTGACTGTAGTGAATGAAGAGTCTCCCTCTGGTGGATTATAGTGAGTATAGTAGATCAAGAAAATATAATAGGCTTCCATACAGGACCCCTCTGGTGGATTGTGCTGGTATTGTACTTTGCTATAGTGCGTGTAGTGGATAAAGATAATATAATAGGCTTTGATACAGGAGTCTCCCTCTGGTGAATTGTGCTGGTATTGTACATTGCTATAGTGAGGTGGATCAAGATAATATTATAGGCTTCTATACAGGAGTCTTCCTCAGGTGAATTGTGCTGGTATTGTACATTGCTATAGTGAGGATAGTGGATCAAGATAATATAATAGGCTTCTATACAGGACCCCTCTGGTGGATTGTGCTGGTATTGTACTTTGCTGTAGTGCGTGTAGTGGATCAAGATAATATAATAGGCTTTGATACAGGAGTCTCCCTCTGGTGAATTGTGCTGGTATTGTACATTGCTATAGTGAGGATAGTGGATCAAGATAATATAATAGGCTTCTATACAGGACCCCTCTGGTGGATTGTGCTGGTATTGTACTTTGCTGTAGTGCGTGTAGTGGATCAAGATAATATAATAGGCTTTGATACAGGAGTCTCCCTCTGGTGAATTGTGCTGGTATTGTACATTGCTATAGTGAGGATGCTGGATCAAGATAATATTATAGGCTTCTATACAGGAGTCTTCCTCTGGTGGATTATGCTGGTATTGCACATAGCTATAATTTGTGTAGTGCATAAAGATAATATAATAGACTTCTGTACAGAACTACCCTCTAGTGGATTGTGCAGGTGTTGTATATTGCTCTAGTGAGTGTACTGCATGAAGATATTATAATAGACTTCTATACATGAGTCTCCCTCTGGTGGATTATGGTGGTATTGCACATTGCTAAGTGAGTGTAGTGCATGAAGATATTATAATAGACTTCTATACAGGAGTCTCCCTCTGGTAGATTATGCTGGTATTGCACATTTTTATACTTTATGCAGTGCATGAAGATATTATGATAGGGTTGTAACCATGAGTCTCGTGCTGGTATTGTACATTGCAATAGTGAGGATAGTGGATCAAGATAATATAATAGGCTTCTATACAGAAGTCTCCCTCTGGTGGATTATGGTGGTAATGCACATTACAATTGTTTGTATAGTGCATGAAGATATTCTAATAGGATGTAGCAAGGGGTCTCGTGCTGGTGTTGAATATTTCTGCAGTGAGTGTAGTGCATGAAGATATTATAATAGACTTCTATACAGGAGTCTCCCTCTGGTGGATTATGCTGGTATTGCACATTGTTATAGTTAATGTAGTGCATGAAGATATTATAATTGGTTTGTAACCATGAGTCTCGTGCTGGTGTAGTGTGCTGGTTTCTATTTTGATGTAGTTAGTGTAGTGCGTGATGTTATTATAGTAGGCTTTTGTACATAAGTCTCCCTCTGGTGGATTGTGCTGCTATTGTACATTGCTATAGTGAGGATAGTGGATCAAGATAATATAATAGGTTTCTATACAGGAGTCTCCCTCTGGTGAATTATGCAGGTATTGCACATTGCTATAGTGAGTGTAGTGAATGAAAGTATTGTAATAGGCTTCTATAAAGGTGTCTTGTGCTGGTGTTGTATATTGCTCTAGTGAGTGTACTGCATGAAAATATTATAATAGACTTCTATACAGGAGTCTCCCTCTGGTGGATTGTGCTGCTATTGTACATTGCTATAGTGAGGATAGTAGATCAAGATAATATAATAGACTCGATAGAAGAGTCTCCCTCTGGTGAATTGTGCTGATATTGTACATTCTTATACCTAATGTAGTTTATGAAGCTATTATGAAAGGGTTGTAACCATGAGTCTCGTGCTGGTGTTGTACATTGCTATAGTGAGGATAGTGGATCAAGATAATATAATAGACTTCTATACAGGAGTCTCCCTCTGGTGGATTATGGTGGTATTGCACATTACAATTGTTTGTATAGTGCATGAAGATATTAGCAAGGGGTCCCGTGCTGGTGTTGAATATTGCTGCAGTGAGTGTAGTGCATGAAGATATTATAATAGACTTCTATACAGCAGTCTCCCTCTGGTGGATTATGGTGGTATTGCACATTACTATTCTTTGTATAGTGCCTGAAGATATTCTAATAGGGTTGTAGCAAGGGGTCTCGTGCTGGTGTTGAATATTTCTGCAGTGAGTGTAGTGCATGAAGATATTATAATAGACTTCTATACAGGAGTCACCCTCTGGTGGATTATGGTGGTATTGCACATTGTATAGTTAATGTAGTGCATGAAGATATTATAATTGGTTACAAACCAGGAGTCTCGTGCTGGTTTTGTACATTGCTATAGTGAGTGTAGTGTATTTAGAGTCGCCCTCTGGTGGATTATAGTGAGTATAGTAGATCAAGAAAATATAATAGGCTTCTATACAGGACCCCTCTGGTGGATTGTGCTGGTATTGTACTTTGCTATAATGTGTATAGTGGATCAAGATAATATAATAGGCTTCTATACAGGACCCCTCTGGTGGATTATGCAGGTATTGCACATTGCTATAGTGAGTGTAGTGAATGAAAGTATTGTAATAGGCTTCTATAAAGGTGTCTTGTGCTGGTGTTGTATATTGCTCTAGTGAGTGTACTGCATGAAAATATTATAATAGACTTCTATACAGGAGTCTCCCTCTGGTGGATTATGCTGGTATTGTACATTGCTATAGTGAGGATAGTAGATCAAGATAATATAATAGACTCGATAGAAGAGTCTCCCTCGGTGGACTATGCTGTTATTGCACATTGCTATAGTGACTGTAGTGAACGAAAGTATTGTAATAGGCTTCTATAAATGAGTCTCGTGCTGGTGTTGTACATTGCTATAGTGAGGATAGTGGATCAAGATAATATAATAGGTTTCTATACATGAGTCTCCCTCTGGTGGATTATGCTGGTATTGCACATTGCTATAGTGACTGTAGTGAACGAAAGTATTGTAATAGGCTTCTATAAATGAGTCTTGTGCTGGTGTTGTATATTGCTCTAATGAGTGTACTGCATGAAGATATACTAGACTTCTATACAGGAGTCTCCCTCTTGTGGATTATGCTGGTATTGCACATTCTTATACTTTATGTAGTGCATGAAGATATTATGATAGGGTTGTAACCATGAGTCTCGTGCTGGTGTTGTACATTGCTATAGTGAGGATAGTGGATCAAGATAATATAATAGACTTCTATACAGGACCCCTCTGGTGGATTGTGCTGCTATTGTACATTGCTATAGTGAGGATAGTGGATCAAGATAATATAATAGGCTTCTATACAGGAGTCTCCCTCTGGTGGATTATACTGGTATTGCACATTCTTATACTTTATGCAGTGCATGAAGATATTATGATAGGGTTGTAACCATGAGTCTCGTGCTGGTGTTGTACATTGCTATAGTGAGGATACTGGATCAAGAAAATATAATAGACTTCTATACAGGACACCTCTGGTGGATTGTGCTGCTATTGTACATTGCTGTAGTAAGGATAGTGGATCAAGATAATATAAGAGACTTCTATACAGGAGTCTCCCTCTGGTGGATTATGCTGGTATTGCACATTCTTATACTTTATGTAGTGCATGAAGATATTATGATAGGGTTGTAACCATGAGTCTCGTGCTGGTGTTGTACATTGCTATAGTGAGGATACTGGATCAAGAAAATATAATAGACTTCTATACAGGACACCTCTGGTGGATTGTGCTGCTATTGTACATTGCTGTAGTAAGGATAGTGGATCAAGATAATATAAGAGACTTCTATACAGGAGTCTCCCTCTGGTGGATTATGCTGGTATTGCACATTCTTATACTTTATGTAGTGCATGAAGATATTATGATAGGGTTGTAACCATGAGTCTCGTGCTGGTGTTGTACATTGCTATAGTGAGGATAGTGGATCAAGATAATATAATAGACTTCTATACAGGACCCCTCTGGTGGATTGTACTGCTATTGTACATTGCTATAGTGAGGATAGTGGATCAAGATAATATAAAAGGCTTCTATACAGGAGTCTCCCTCTGGTGGATTATGCTGGTATTGCACATTCTTATACTTTATCTAGTGCATGAAGATATTATGATAGGGTTGTAACCATGAGTCTCGTGCTGGTGTTGTACATTGCTATAGTGAGGATAGTGCATCAAGATAATATAATAGGTTTCTATACAGGAGTCTCCCTCTGGTGGATTATGCTGGTATTGCACATTGCTATAGTGACTGTAGTGAATGAAAGTATTGTCTGTGCTGGTGTTGAATATTGCTCTAGTGAGTGTAGTGCATGAAGATACTATATTAGACTTCTATACAGGAGTCTCCCTCTGGTGGATTATGCTGGTATTGCACATTGTTATAGTTAATGTAGTGCATGAAGATATATAATTGGTTTGTAACCACGAGTCTCGTACTGGTGTAGTGTGCTGTTTTCTATTTTGATGTAGTTAGTGTAGTGCGTGATGTTATTATAGTAGGCTTTTGTACATAAGTCTCCCTCTGGTGGATTGTGCTGCTATTGTACATTGCTATAGTGAGGATAGTGGATCAAGATAATAATTGATTTCCATTACACGAGAGTAGATGTTAAAACTTCATGCTGATTTGTACTCGGCTCTCGCCAAGATAAGCACCAACTAAGACGTAGCTTTACAGTAAAATAATGTGATCCATATGTGTCTCCATCCATTTACGTTTCCTTCCATATGATGATGTAGATATCCTTCTGTCTGGTGTTAATGGCTGAAGTGTAATGCTGGCTCCAGGGATCAGCTTATTTTGCCTCCCTGGCGCATCAGCACACACAACGGCTGCAGTGCTGGCTCCGGGGATCAACCAAAGTTCGGCCTCCCCAGCGCATCAGCATGACAACCGTCTGGATTGAGCTAAGTAGGGTACATCTCTGGGGTTTTCAAGTGGGCACCTTCCATCCTCAGTGTTTCGTCGACTAGCCCACGACACCTCAAGAGGGCTCGACGGTGATTCTGGCGTCCCAGCATCACCCCCCTCCGTCCCCCACTCAACTCAGCCCAGCTTACTTACCTGTCCCCAGCCAGAATCTTTCCGTCTCAACCACAGCCAGTTGCTGCTCCTCTCTGCTGCTTCAGATAAGTTCTTCACTGTGCGACGCAACTCTTGGCCATTGAATCCGACGTCTCTGAGAAACCGGGTTGTAGAGTGTGCCACAAATCCTCGACAACCCACTACCACTGGGTAAACCCGAACTCTCCATCCTCGCTGTTCCGCTTCAGTGGCTAGTTGAGCATACCGCAGTTTCTTCCTCTCATACGCCTCATTACAGCATCCTCCCATGGCACTGTTAACTCTACCAGGTGAACAAGGCGTGCTGATCCAGACCACAAGACAATATCTGGTCGAAGGTTAGTGGTGGCAATCTCAGGTGGAAAAATAAGCCGTTGACCAACATCTGCCAACATATTCCAGTCTCTAGCAGCTTCCAGTTGTCCTGGGCGAGGATTGGTTTTAACACCTTTTCTTGGTGGTTGCTCTCCTGGGCGGAGGAATGTTGTCTTTTGTGTGTAATGTTTTGATGGAACAGGTGGCAACTTATTGGTCTTGTTACGCTTGTCTTCCAATGCTAAGGCCAAACATCGCAGCACCTGGTCATGGCGCCAAGTAAACCGTCCTTGGCTAAGAGCCACCTTACATCCTGTCAAAATGTGCCTTAATGTTGCAGGTGATGAACACAAAGGAGATGAGGGATCCTCTCCTACCCAGAGGTTTAGGTTCTGTGGTGATGGGAGAACATCATATGTTGACCTGATGAGGAAACTGATCCTGCTCTGTTCCATTGACCATAGGTCTTTCCAGCCAATCTTGCGTTGTTCCACACTCTCCCATCTCATCCATTCTCCCTGTTTGGCCTGGGAAATGGCCTTTATACACCTCATCCTCTCCTCCTGCTTTTGCACCTCGTTGACTACCAGCTTCCTCCTTTGAGCTGGGGCCGCTTTGTGCCATGTAGGAGGAGTTGAACTGAAACCAAGACCCCCTCTTCCATGCTGAACTTGCCCCATGATATCACCAATTCGAAGGGCAGCTTTTGCATCTTCCACAGCTTTCTTTGCCGCCCACTTTCTTCCAGTTTTCAACACAGGTGCTGCCTCCCTTACGCATTTATCGCGTGACTCTACTAATGTCATTTCCAGTCTGACCTTGGCGCACTTAAACTCCTCGGTTAGAGCAGAGACTGGTAGCTGCAGTATTCCTTTACCATAAAGTCCCACTCTGCTGAGGCAGCGTGGAACTCCCAACCATTTCCTGATGTATGAACTGATTAAAGCTTCCAGCTTCTCTACTGTTGTCAAAGAAACCTCGTACACAGTCAGTGGCCACAGCAACCTCGGCAGTAGACCAAACTGAAAGCACCAGAGTTTTAGTTTACCTGGTAGAGCGCAGCTGTCTATGCTCTTCAACCCTTCCACTGCTTGTTGTCTAACTTCTCCCACACGAACTGTGTCCTTTAGATCCCCGTCGTACCATCTCCCAAGACTCTTCACTGGCTTCTCAGACACTGTTGGTATTGCCTCACCATTAATGAAGAATGTTTTATCTACTACTTTGCCTTTAATTATAGAGATGCTCCTTGATTTAGTGGGCTTGAATTGCATTCGTGCCCATTCAATGTTATTGGTTAATTTGCCCAATAATCGATTAGTGCAGGCTACTGTTGTAGTCATGGTTGTCATGTCATCCATATATGCTCGAATTGGTGGTAGTCGCATTCCAGAAGCCAAGCGCTCTCCTCCTACTACCCATTTTGATGCCCTAATGATTACTTCCATTGCCATGGTAAAAGCCAGTTGAGAAATGGTGCATCCTGCCATTATTCCAACCTCTAGGCATTGCCATGTAGTGCTGAATTCTGAAGTTGAAAAACTGAATTGCAAATCTCCAAAATAGGCTTTCACTAAATTTGTTATTGTCATCGGTACACTGAAAAAATCAAATGCTGCCCAAAGTAGTTCATGTGGCACTGAACCATATGCATTAGCCAAATCCAGGAATGTCACATGGAGCTCCTTCCTCTCCTTTTTAGCTGATTGAATTTGTTGCCGATCACATTGATGTGTTCTAAGCAACCTGGGAAACCTGGAATGCCCGCTTTTTGTATTGAAGTGTCAATGAAGCAGTTCTTTAATAGGTAAGCTGACAATCTCTGAGCAATAATGCTGAGAAAATCTTGCCTTCTACGTTTAATAGGGAAATGGGACGAAACTGACTGATGCTTGTAGAATCTTTTTCTTTAGGTATAAAGACTCCACCTGCTCGGCGCCATGCTCTTGGTACAACCTGTTTTTCCCATGCCACTTTCATCAATTTCCACAGAATTCGTAGAACTCCTGAAGCACTCTTGTACACTCTGTACGGAACTCCATTAGGCCCTGGAGATGATGAAGCCCTTGCTTTTTTCACAGCTTGCTCTATTTCTTTCCACTTAGGTGCACAGTCCTCCATTTGGTATTCTGGTGGATTGATAGGTGGGATGTCTGACGGAATTGACATAGACTCCTGCCTTTTTGAATCTGTATGTGTTTCCTCCAAATATCTCTCCAGCTCAACCTTAGATGCTTTTAGTGTGCCATTCTTCTCACTGGTGAATAACTTCTTTACAAATTTGAATGGGTCTTTATAAAAGTTCGCTCTCGCACGCTCCTTCTTTTTGTAGCGTTTCCGTAGGCGCTCAGCTCTGCGCAATGTTGCAAGCTTATCTTTTATGACCTTTTGTAAGAGATTGAGTCCCTCCTTCTGACTTTGTTCTGCTCTTCTCCATTGGTTCCTCAGCTGTCTCCTTTCTCTAACTAAGCGTTCAATCTCCTGTTGCCGTCTAGACTTTCCAGGAATAGTTTGTACTTTTTCCTTCCTTTTTTCAACTCCAAACCTCTCACTTCCATATGCGTAGATGATGTCCCCAAATTTATCCAGCTTCTTTCAACTGTTCCACTTAATCTTTCCAATGCAACGCAGAGATCTGTGTTTACTGTGTCCCATGCAGTTTTCTCACAAGCTCTTGGCCATTTAACTCCAGGCTTGTGCCCGTTGAGGTTCTTTTCTCTCTTATGCTGGTTTGTCTGACCGGGTTCACAAGGATCATTAGGTTCATCACTAACTGTGTCCATGCAAGTCCTCCTCACATCTATGACAGGGGTGCTGATATCCTGCGAACTGTGGTTTGCTTCCTGTCGCTGGATTTCATTCGACTGAATTGACTGACTTCGTAAGAAGTACTGATCAATGCGAGGCCCTTGTCCCTTCTCCCTCAAGCATTTCATTCTCCCTTGATGAATCTTCAAACCCCTGACCGTTGTCGCCTTGCTCCAGCCGCAGACACAAACCTGGAGTTCCATGTCTTTGTTAACTGCAGATCTTGAACTAGTCTTTTGTGAAGTACTCTCCATACTCATATCCGTTTCCGTTCCTAAGTCGTTAACCGTGTTGTCCAACGTTGAGTCATCTTCCGCCCCCGCTCTCGCAGACTCTAGGGGTATTTTTCTCTTTAATTTCTTAGAAGCCCTTGGGCGGGTGTCTCCAGCATCCTGTAAACACAGAGCTGGATACTGCCGACAAGGGTAGCTAACCCTTACCAGCCCCAATGGGGTCTCTTTCCTCCTGTCAGCTGTCTCTCCAGGCTGTCACAAGGTCTTTCCCTTGTTGCCAGCTGCGCTATTCACAGCAGTCACTGGACGTATCCAGATCTTCATGATTTCCATTACACGAGAGTAGATGTTAAAACTTCATGCTGATTTGAACTCGGCTCTCGCCAAGATAAGCACCAACTAAGACGTAGCTTTACAGTAAACTAATGTGATCCATATGTGTCTCCATCCATTTACGTTTCCTTCCATATGATGATTAGATATCCTTCTGTCTGGTGTTAATGGCTGAAGTGTAATGCTGGCTCCAGGGATCAGCTTATTTTGCCTCCCTGGCGCATCAGCACACACAACGGCTGCAATGCTGGCTCCGGGGATCAACCAAAGTGCGGCCTCCCCAGCGCATCAGCATGACAACCGTCTGGATTGAGCTAAGTAGGGTACATCTCTGGGGTTTTCAAGTGGGCACCTTCCATCCTCAGTGTTTCGTCGACTAGCCCACGACACCTCAAGAGGGCTCGACGGTGATTCTGGCGTCCCAGCATCACCCCCCTCCGTCCCCCACTCAACTCAGCCCAGCTTACTTACCTGTCCCCAGCCAGAATCTTTCCGTCTCAACCACAGCCAGTTGCTGCTCCTCTCTGCTGCTTCAGATAAGTTCTTCACTGTGCGACGCAACTCTTGGCCACTGAATCCGACGTCTCTGAGAAACCGGGTTGTAGAGTGTGCCACAAATCCTCGACAACCCACTTCCACTGGGTAAACCCGAACTCTCCATCCTCGCTGTTCCGCTTCAGTGGCTAGTTGAGCATACCGCAGTTTCTTCCTCTCATACGCCTCATCTACAGCGTCCTCCCATGGCACTGTTAACTCTACCAGGTGAACAAGGCGTGCTGATCCAGACCATAAGAATATCTGGTCGAAGGTTAGTGGTGGCAATCTCAGGTGGAAAAATAAGCCGTTGACCAACATCTGCCAGCATATTCCAGTCTCTAGCAGCTTCCAGTTGTCCTGGGCGAGGATTGGTTTTAACACCTTTTCTTGGTGGTTGCTCTCCTGGGCGGAGGAATGTTGTCTTTTGTGTGTAATGTTTTGATGGAACAGGTGGCAAACTTATTGGTCATGTTACGCTTGTCTTCCAATGCTAAGGCCATATGCGCCATGACCAGCACCTGGTCATGGCGCCAAGTAAACCGTCCTTGGCTAAGAGCCACCTTACATCCTGTCAAAATGTGCCTTAATGTTGCAGGTGATGAACACAAAGGACATGAGGGATCCTCTCCTACCCAGAGGTTTAGGTTCTGTGGTGATGGGAGAACATCATATGTTGACCTGATGAGGAAACTGATCCTGCTCTGTTCCATTGACCATAGGTCTTGCCAGCCAATCTTGCGTTGTTCCACACTCTCCCATCTCATCCATTCTCCCTGTTTGGCCTGGGAAATGGCCTTTATACACCTCATCCTCTCCTCCTGCTTTTGCACCTCGTTGACTACCAGCTTCCTTCTTTGAGCTGGGGCCGCCTTGTGCCATGTAGGAGGAGTTGAACTGAAACCAAGACCCCCTCTTCCATGCTGAACTTGCCCCATGGTATCACCAATTCGAAGGGCAGCCTTTTCATCTTCCACAGCTTTCTTTGCCGCCCACTTTCTTCCAGTTTTCAACACAGGTGCTGCCTCCCTTACGCATTTATCGCGTGACTCTACTAATGTCATTTCCAGTCTGACCTTGGCGCACTTAAACTCCTCGGTTAGAGCAGAGACTGGTAGCTGCAGTATTCCTTTACCATAAAGTCCCACTCTGCTGAGGCAGCGTGGAACTCCCAACCATTTCCTGATGTATGAACTGATTAAAGCTTCCAGCTTCTCTACTGTTGTCAAAGAAACCTCGTACACAGTCAGTGGCCACAGCAACCTCGGCAGTAGACCAAACTGAAAGCACCAGAGTTTTAGTTTACCTGGTAGAGCGCAGCTGTCTATGCTCTTCAACCCTTCCACTGCTTGTTGTCTAACTTCTCCCACACGAACTGTGTCCTTTAGATCCCCGTCGTACCATCTCCCAAGACTCTTCACTGGCTTCTCAGACACTGTTGGTATTGCCTCACCATTAATGAAGAATGTTTTATCTACTACTTTGCCTTTAATTATAGAGATGCTCCTTGATTTAGTGGGCTTGAATTGCATTCGTGCCCATTCAATGTTATTGGTTAATTTGCCCAATAATCGATTAGTGCAGGCTACTGTTGTAGTCATGGTTGTCATGTCATCCATGTATGCTCGAATTGGTGGTAGTCGCATTCCAGAAGCCAAGCGCTCTCCTCCTACTACCCATTTTGATGCCCTAATGATTACTTCCATTGCCATGGTAAAAGCCAGTGGAGAAATGGTGCATCCTGCCATTATTCCAACCTCTAGGCATTGCCATGTAGTGCTGAATTCTGAAGTTGAAAAACTGAATTGCAAATCTCCAAAATAGGCTTTCACTAAATTTGTTATTGTCATCGGTACACTGAAAAAATCAAATGCTGCCCAAAGTAGTTCATGTGGCACTGAACCATATGCATTAGCCAAATCCAGGAATGTCACATGGAGCTCCTTCCTCTCCTTTTTAGCTGATTGAATTTGTTGCCAGATCACATTGATGTGTTCTAAGCAACCTGGGAAACCTGGAATGCCCGCTTTTTGTATTGAAGTGTCAATGAAGCAGATCTTTAATAGGTAACTTGACAATCTCTGAGCAATAATGCTAAAGAAAATCTTCTCCGTTAATAGGGAAATAGGACGAACCTGACTGATGCTTGTAGAATCTTTTTCTTTAGGTATAACGAATCCACCTGCTCGGCGCCATACTCTTGTACAACCTGTTTTTCCCAAGCCACATCAATTTCCAGAGTATTCGTAGAACTCCTGAAGCACACTCTGTACGGAACTCCATTAGTCCGTGGAGATGATGAAGCCCTTACTTTTATCACCACTTGCTCTACTTCTTTCCACATATGTGCACAGTCCTCCAGTTGGTATTCTGGTGGATTGATAGGTGGGATGTCTGAAGGCTCCTGCCTATTGAATCTGTATGTGTTTCCTCCAAATATCTCTCCAAGTCAACCTTAGATGCTTTTAGTGTGCCACTCGTCTCCCTGGGGAATAACTTTACAAATTTGAATAGGTCTTTTTAAAAGTTAGCTCTCGCACGCTCCTTCTTTTTGTAGCGTTTCCATAGGCGCTCAGCTCTGCATAATGTTGCAAGCTTATCTTTTATGACTGTAAAAGATTGAGTCCCTCTATCCCCCTCTTTGTTCTGCTCTTCTCCATTGGTTCCTCAGCTGTCTCCTTTCTCTAACTAAGCGTTCAATCTCCTGCTGCCGTCTAGACTTTCCAGGAATAGTTAATACTTTTTAATTACTTTTTTCAACTCAAACATTTCACTTCCATATGATGATGTCCCCAAATTTATCCATCTTCTTTTCTCTGTTCCACTTAATCTCTCCAATGCAACGCTGAGATCTCTGTTTACTGTGTCACCTGGAGTTTTCTCACAAGCTCGTCGCTATTTAACTCCAGGCTTGTGCCCCTTGAGGTTCTTTTCTGTCCTTGCTGGTTTATCTGACAGGGTTCACAAGGATCATTAGGTTCATCACTAACTATGTCCATTGCAAGTCCTCATCACGTCAATAACAAGCGTGCTGATATCCTGCAAACTGTGTTTTACTTCCTGTCGCTGGATTTCATTCGACTGACTTGACTGACTTCGTAAGAAGTACTGATCAATGCGAGGCCTGTCCCATCTCCCTCAAGCATTTCATTCTAACATAATCAATCTTCAAACACCTGACCGTTGTCGCCTTGCTCCAGCGGCAGACACAAACCTGGTGTATATTATGCATGAAATAATAGTTATATTTCTATACCTGGATTAATTGCCTCACAACAGTTACGACGATATGAGTGAATTTTAGAATAAAGAAATGTATTGATTTGAATTATATTAAATATGAAGCGCGAATCTTGAGGAGAAAACACTTTATTTTATATGTACAAGGCATCAGACTTTATTCTAATTAAACTTTTTTTCTAATTCATTTAATTTCTTGACAAAGACACACCAGTAATTACGTGTTAGTTATTTAATTAGTGCGACATGTTAACAGAGAAAATTAGTGATTTCATCTTTTGAGCAAACATGGTGGATCACGATCATGATGGTATCACGAGACAGCGATAATTTATTTTGCAGCGATTGATATCTAGCATGCAGCAAATTAAGAAGTTACTGCACCGGTTTAAACAATTTCTCATCTTGTTGATCACATCTTGTTAATGTAATCGCAATTGACTTGTACATTCAGGCAATGATATAATTTGCATTGTATAAATAATTGATATTAAAAATTTTAAAAAATGGATTTCTCTTTCGATCAGCTGCTGGTATACACAAGGTCTGTACACCGGGGTCTTCGGGTTGAAGTGCATATATTGATATTATTATCCTATTAGAGAAGTGGTGCCGTGGAGATGTGCCCTCTCACTGTCCCTCAGTTCTTCAAGAAGATCATAGTGCCATCCCTGAAACACAGTAGAGTCACACATGGCAGGGATTTGATTAGGTTAGTAGTGTGGCACAGAGAGAAGCGTTCCCAATTTTCATAAATTTAACATTTCCAGGCAAGGGGCCAGAGAGAGAGACTTCATGCACTAAACTCACTGTGTCAATATAAAATACCAGCACGAGATTCCTCTATAGAAGCTTACTAAAATATAGCCATACATGCAAAAAGCTTTGGCCATAGATGGAGTTTAAGACTACACACTACTGAGTATCTGGTAGTGGGATGAACTGGACGCAGCTGAACTGATAGTATATCCAGTATACTATCGATGGACTGAGTCTGTGCCACCAGGCAGAGGAGAGACGAGAGAGAGATGATTTGTTTACTGTGGGGGCATGGCCTCTCTCCTGTACTCTGAATGGCCGCCTCCTGTAACTCCTTCTCCAGTCTCCATCCTCTGGAAAGTACCAGTGCGGTGTTTACGTTGATCTACAATGGCAACGGAAAAATCCTGACTAATCACATTGCAGCTGGGCAGAGAGCAGAACACCTGAGAGGAGAGACGTGAGGGAAAGGAGAGGATGAGAGAGGGAGGGAGGGGGACAGAGCTAGATAGATAGATAGATAGAGAGAGAGAAAGAGAAGAGGATGAAAGGGAGAGGGTGAGCAAGGGAGGGGGAGAGGATGAGATAGAAGGGAGAGAGAAGCTCACAGCACACAACTTTATACCAAGTACAGACAGGCACTCCTGCTGGAGGTGGAGAGAGCAATCACTGGACTAAAAGAGAATGGGAGAGAGAGAGGATAGACAGGAGAGAGAGAGAGAGAGGAGACCGTTGGAGGTCGGAGAAGAGAGAGATGAGACCTGTAAACATCTGTTAGATGAGCTCCTAATTAAAAGATAATTTAATTATTTTCTAATTAAACAAAGTGCTGAAAACATACAGTGCCTATAGAAAGTCTTACACCCCGTTTCAAATTTTTTTTTTTTGTTGGCCTTGTAGACTGGAATTGTAATAGCAATCCTAAATTAGTTGAGGTGTATCCAATCTCCTTCAAAATCACACACCAAGTTAAGTGTCACACACCTGTGTTAATTGTAGTGGTTCACATGATTTCAGCAGTTCCTGAGGTTCCCTCTGCTGGGTAGTGCATTTCAAAGCAAAGACTCAACCATGAGAACCAAGGCGCTTTCAAAAGAACCCCAGGACAAAGTTGTTGAAAAGATCAGGGGATGGGTATAAAAAAATATCAAAGGCCTTGAATATCCCTTGGAGCACCGTTTGGCCTAAATGCAAAGCGTTATGGTTGGCGCAAACCCAACAGCGCATAACCCAAACAACACCATCCCTACTGTGAAGCATGGTGGTAGCAGCATCATGTTATGGGGATATTTCTCATCGGCAGGGACTGGGGCACGTGTCATCATAGAAGGGAAAATGAACAAAGGAAAGTACAGAGAAGTCCTTGAGGAAAACCTGCTACCCAGTGTAAGAAGGTGACACTGCAAGACTTAACTAAAACAAAATATTACTACATATACAGTAGAGTCACTTAAATTGACAGGCAACGCTCAAGTGACAGTTGAAACATATTGTAGTAGTTTTTGGTTGTCATGGAAACCACAGTGCATGCAATGAGCAGTGCGATATACTATACTGAAGAGATCAGAAAAGCACAGGCAAGAAACCAAGACAAACTTAAAGTTCAGAGAGAAAATCCTGAAACCCTGTATTCAAACTACACTGACAGGAGAGGAAAACAAAGGAGCAACCTCATCCTCTACACAGAGCACCCCAGAGCCTGGCACACTGCCAACTGAAAGAAATACAGTCATACTAAAAAAAGGGCATCTGCAATAGAAGGCAGATTACTGTGGGAGCAGAGCCAGACCCAGAATGTACAATAAACATCTATAATAGTGGAACTGTACTAATCCAGGGAAGTGAAGCCAGCTTCACCTTCTTATAGTGAAAGTACACTCAGATGACACCAAACTGAGCCCCACGAACCCATGCATTGCTCTGATCAACAAAGACACAGCCCCAGCAACCGACAGCACGACAGCCACTGCCCGTGACAGCACAGCCCCCGACTCCAATCAGCGCTCCCCCGTAACCTCCAAACCCTCCCTGCTCCATCCAGCACGTTAGGGAGAGCCTGTCCCTGCTGGAGCTGGATTTTGCAGAGAGCTCACACTGGCCAAGCTCACCGAAGCCAGCCTCACCCAGCAGCTGCGATATGAGGTGAGCCAGATAAAGAGGGAGAGTAGGGCTGCAGTCAGTGAGCTGAGGGCCGAGGTGAAGGGACTGCAGCAGGACATTCAGTCCCCGAGGAGCGAGCTAACAGAAGTGAGAGACCAGATGCAGCAGAGAGAGAACCCTCACCAAGGAGCTGCACGGCCTAAGAGAGCAGCTACACATATACAGCACCCCTCCAATCCCCATACCCCACACTCCAGCACCCCAATGCACACTGCAACACCAGCCAGCAAAACCACACCCATCTCCACTGCCCCACCACACACTGACCCTCCCCCTACACTCACTAACAGTGCCCTATCTACTAACAGACACTGTTAGTCAGGCATCCCCCCCCCCCCCCCCCCCTAGCAACAGCCTCAAAGCAGCACAGTGCAGAAGTGGCCTTACTCATGGATTCTAACAGAAGTACCTCGATGATGGAGGCTCTTCCCTGGCCAGCGAGTGAACAAGATCTGGGGCCATATTACAAAAGCATCCTAAAGGACCTTTCCTATCTGTCGGTTAGAAGAATACATGTATGTAGGTTGCCACAGAAATTACACATAGTTGTGTAATGTTGTTCATAATGAACATTACACAACTTCACTGGAATACTTACAAAAATCAACAGATTAAACAAATGTCACAGTCAACAGTCATTACTACACTGTTGTTTTTATTTTAATCAGAAAGGACACTGACTCAACACTTCTAAATGATATCTACTGTATTGGGCTGCTTCAGAGAACTTTTGAATCCTCAGCAACCCACTGACCTGCCCAGTGGTGGTGACTACCTATGTTGTCTGAAGTGAACTACTGTAGCAGTTAAACAGTGTGTGCTGGAAAGCTTGTCAGAACATGGGTGAAGTAATAAGAGCGCAGTGGCAGTCTTACCTGACAATTTCCCGTCTTTTTCGGCTTTGTCAGCTCTGTCATGTAAAACGCAGTATAATATATCTATAACAATGGAAAAAAACAAGTTAGAAAAACGCAACAACCGTTTAAAGGGGCGATATTAAACACAAAAGCCCAAGTTAGGAAAAGTAATTGGGGCAACCTTGTCAAGCATCAAGCAAATAGGCACAATTGGAAAGGTGCTGGGGCCCAACATTCACACAATTCTTGCTTCTGACCTGGCGCCTTTTTTTGATCACTTCGTTCCACTTGAAATGCTCTTTGTATGACTTGCAGTGACTGAGACACATACACCGAGACATACAACAAACACACACACACACTCTGTGTGTGTGAGTCTCAGTCACTTAGTCATACAAAGAGCATTTCAGTGGAGCGAAGCGATAAAAAAAAAGGCAGAATTGTTAGAAGCAAGAATTGTGTGAATGCTGGGCCCCAGCACCTTTCCAATTGTGCCTATTTGCTTGATGCTTGACAAGGTTGCCCCAATTACTTCTCCTAACATCGGCTTTTGTGTTTGATATCACCCCTTTAAATGGCTGTTGTGTTTTTCTAACTTGATTTCTTACATTGACAATGTTTAACACTTTTTTACTTCAAATAAATGAATAAAGTAAGGGAAAGATATTTGAGAATGTGCATGGTAAATAGACAGACAAGAATAATCAAGTAAATAAATCAAGTAAAAGAACAGTAATGAGAAAAGATTTGAAAGATTTGCACATGTACGTCCACCAGTGGTAAAAACTATGTATATTTTGGTAACTTGATTTTTATGCAGGTACAAAAGTAACATGTGATGAATGGTTAAAAATGTACATATGAATGTCAGTGCTAAAGGGCAGTATACTAAGAGATACTGCAATTGGTAGAATGCAGAAAATCCCTGAAGTTTTTCACCGAATCTCCAGTGCCAATACAATTCATACATTAACTTCATCAATCCAACGAAGAAATGCGTAATATCCAGCTTGCAGTGAAGAAGTCATAGAACCATCCACTTTCCCACAACGTGGTGTGAGAAACAACGTTGTTTTCATAACAAATCCACCAAAACAATTATTATAATTTTATTTCTTAGCAGACACCCTTAGTCATAAACAAAAATACATTAAAGAATCACAGTACAAGTTTTAATACAATTAAGAGCAAGATAAAATACAATGACTTTGGTTCTAGCAAGCACAAATATATAGACATCATATATGACAAAATGATTCAATAACAGAGCAGATAAGTGTCAGTGATAGTTACATCAGGATATCATTAAATATAAAATACAGATTAAATAACACTGGACAGATTACAGTACTCTAAAGTACAGGATTAAATGCAGTAAAATAGGGAGCAGATAAAAGCAAGTAAAGCGCATTAAGGAAGTGATGTTTCCAGAGGGAAAAAGAGGGCGTCTGCAGGTGCGGTCTGAAGAGGCGAGTTTTGAGGAGGCGATGGAAGTTGGTCAGGGACTGGGCAGTCCTGCGGTGCAAGGGAGGAGAAGGAGCGGGCTCTGGAGGCAGGGGAGCGTATAGGAGGTACAGCCAGTCTTCTAGTGCAGGAGGAACGGAGAGGTCGAGTGGGGGTGTAGGGAGAGATGAGGGTCTGGAGGTAACTGGGTGCTGTCTGGCATCTGTAGACGAGTACAAGAGTCTTGAACTGGATGCGAGCGGTGATCGGGAGCCAGTGGAGTGAGCGGAGCAGTGGAGTTCCATGGGAGAAGCGAGGCACAGACAACACCAGGCAAACAGCGGAGTTCTGGATGAGCTGGAGCGGACAGGTGGCGGACGCAGGGAGGCCAGCCAGGAGGGAGTTGCAGTAGTCTAGGCGGCAGAGTACCAGGGCCTGGATGGCGTAGTTTGAAAGAAAGGGTCGGATTCTTCGTATGTTGCTCAGGAAGAAAATCGACAAGTGCGTGCCAGAGTAGAGATGTCTTGGGAATAAGAGAGGCAGGGGTCCAGGGTGTTTGAGGTTCTTAGCTGAGAAGGAGGGAGAGAGTGTGGTCAATTCCAGAGGAATGGAGAAAGATAGATCAGAGGGGGAGGGAAAGAAAAGGAGGTCAGATTTAGAGAGGTTCAGTTTGAGATGATGCAAGTGCATCCAGAAGGAGATAGCAGACAGACAGGTAGATACAGGAGGGGACGGTAGAGTCGGGGGGGGGGGGGGGGGGGGGGGGGAGAGGAAAATCTGAGCATGAGCATAGAAATGGTATGAGAAACCATAGGATGCGGAGAGAGAGCGAGAGAGAGAGAGAGAGAGAGAGAGAGAGAGAGAGAGAGAGAGAGAGAGAGAGAGAGAGAGGACCCAAGACTGACCCTTGGGGGATTCCTGTTGAGAGAGGGCGAGGTGAGGAGGTTGAGAATTAGGACAGAGGAGAGAGTGGCAGCTCGGGCAGAGTTTAGTGAGTTAGTGACAGACTGTTTCAGTGGAGTGAGCAGAGTGGAAACCAGATTGGAGAGGGTCGAGCAGAGAGTGGTTGGACAGGAAAGCAGATAGCTGGCGGTGTACAGCCTGCAAGGGTTTTGCAGGGGGAGACAGGATGGTAGCTCTGGAGGGAGGTGGGGTCATGGGGGGGTGTTAGAGTTGGCGGATATCTGACATTTTAGAAGAGAAGAAAGAGGCAAAGTCGCCAGAAGAGATAGGAGGGGGGAGGGTTTAGGAGGGAGGAGAAGGTAGAGAATAGTTTACGTAGGTTGTTAGTGGAGGCTTGGATTATAGATTGGAAATAAGAACATTTAGCAGGAGGAGAGTAGAGAAGGAGGAGAGAGCGGTAGAGGTCTAGGGCAGCAGGGAGTTTGGTTTTCTTCCATTTCTTTTCAGCAGATCGCAGTGTGGTTCTTGCTGAGCAGAGCACAGAGGAGCCAGGGTTGGGGAGGGGAGGGGCGAGCAGGTCGGGAGGTGAGGGGACAGGAGGTGAGGGTGGAGGTAGCAGAGTCTACAGAGAGTTGGGAGAAGCAGTCGATAGGAGGGAGGTGAGAGCGATGGAGGCAAGGACAGAGGGAGAGAGCAAAGGTTACGGCGAGAGGTGGCCGTGGGGGTAGGAGGAGCAGGGAGAGGGGGGAGAGACGGAGGAGGTCAGATTTAGAGAGGTTGAATTTGAGATGATGCAAGTGCATCCAGAAGGAGATAGCAGACAGACAGGTAGATACAGGAGGGGACGGTAGAGTCGGGGGGGGGAAGAGGAAAATCTGAGCATCAGCAGAGAAATGGTATGAGAAACCATAGGATGCGAAGTAAGGGGCCCAGGGAGCGGGTGGAGCGAGAGAGAAAAGAGAAGAGAGAACATGTGAGATGAAAAAAGACTGACCCTTGGGGGATTACTGTTGAGAGAGGGCGACGTGAGGAGGTTGCTCCAAGCCAGGTTTCTTGAAGTGTGGTTGGAGGGGTAGGAGGAGAACAGTGCCAGAGATTCCCAGGTCAGCGAGAGAGGATAGCAGGAGAGTGATCAACAGTGTCAAAGGCAGCAGAGGGGTGGAGGAGAGACAGGACTGTAACTCTGGAGGGAGGGGGATCGTGGGTGAGTTGGCGGATATCTGACATTTTAGAAGAAAAGAGGCAAAGACGTCAGAAGAGATAGGAGGGGAGAGTTTAGAAGGGAGGAGAAGATAGAGAATTGTCTACGTAAGTAGGTTGTTAGAGGCTTGGATTAGAGATTGGAAATAAGAACATTTTGGGGACAGAGGAAGTCGTCGAAAGAGGAGAATGTAGAGGTAACAGATTCTACGGAGAGTTGTGAAAAGGAGATGGGAGGGAGGTGAGAGACAGAGCAGAGGTTACGGCGAGAGGTGTCATTAGGGGTAGGAGGACCATGGACAGGGGAGAGACTGTGATGAAATAGTGATCAGAGACGCCCAGGGGGAGTGGCGCAGGAAAAGATGAGGAAAAGATGAGGGCCAGTTGACGGCCAGCTTTGTGGGAAGGAGGGGATGGAGAGCGTCAGAAGTCAAAGGAGTAAAGGAAAGAGAAGAGAATGGCTGGGGATGTAGAAATAGGTGATTTCAACATCTAACATGACACTTGGTAAAGGCGCGGGAAAGGAGTAGATAGTTGAGCTCATCGAGAAAGTGAACGAGAGATCCAGGGGACGGTACAGTAGAATTAGCAGGACTTGATAGGGAGAGTTTGGTTGGACAGCATGAAATTCAAAGGTGTGGAGAGAGTGAGGAGAGGTCGAAGGGGACAGAAAATAGTAAGAAGGGAGAGACCAGTCCCACCTCCCCGTCCATTGAGACGTGGAGTATGGGAGAGGACAGAGCAACACTGGAAAGCTAGGTTTCAGTGAGAGAGCAAGAAAATCGAGAGGAGAGGTGGCAGGTAAAGGCAGAGATGAAATCAGCTTTCCTAACAGAAGAGTGCACCAGAGGGAGAGGCAGAGGTTAGAGGGGTGGAGTAGAGTGGGCAAAGGACGAGGGTTACAGGACATAACAGGGATGTGAGAGACAGGCAAGAGAAAAATAGGCACGGTGGGAGCAGTGGGCGTGTGTGGGTACAGACCTCATTAGTATGACTGGCATCTTCCAGAGACCTGTGAGCTTTAGATTTATTCCAACAGTGTCTCGGTTAATTTAAAATTACTGTAAGCAGACAATTACTATCTACTTCGGTCCATGATTCACTGTAGACTGTCACAATGTGTAGTACCAGCTCAATGCAATCTTGTATAGAAATCTATTATACTATCTTCAAGCGCTACAATAACTATAACTATGCAATACCAGCATAATATACCAGAGTGAGAATCCTGTATAGAAGCCTATTATAATATCTTCATGCACTACAATATCTGTAGCAATATTCAACACCAGCACAAGGCCCCTTGCTAAAACCCTATTAGAATATCTTCATGCACTATAAAAGAATAGTAATGTGCAATACCACCATAAGCCGTCAGAGGGAGACTCCTGTATAGAAGTCTCTTATATTATCTTGATCCACTATCCTCACTATAGCAATGTACAATAGCAGCACAATCCACCAGAGGGGTCCTGTATAGAAGTCTATTATATTTTCTTGATCCACTATCCTCACTATAGCAATGTACAACACCAGCACGAGACTCATGGTTACAACCCTATCATAATATCTTCATGCACTACATAAAGTATAAGAATGTGCAATACCAGCATAATCCACCAGAGGGAGACTCCTGTAAAGAAGCCTATTATATTATCTTGATCCACTATCCTCACTATAGCAATGTACAATAGCAGCACAATCCACCAGAGGGGTCCTGTATGGAAGCCTATTATATTATCTTGATCCACTATCCTCACTATAGCAATGTACAACACCAGCACGAGACTCATGGTTACAACCCTATCATAATATCTTCATGCACTACATAAAGTATAAGAATGTGCAATACCAGCATAATCCACCAGAGGGAGACTCCTGTATAGAAGTCTAATATAGTATCTTCATGCACTATCCTCACTATAGCAATGTAAAATAGTAGCACAATCCACCAGAGGGGTCCTGTATGGAAGCCTATTATATTATCTTGATCCACTATCCTCACTATAGCAATGTACAACACCAGCACGAGACTCATGGTTACAACCCTATCATAATATCTTCATGCACTACATAAAGTATAAGAATGTGCAATACCAGCATAATCCACCAGAGGGAGACTCCTGTATAGAAGTCTAATATAGTATCTTCATGCACTACACTCACTGCAGCAATATTCAACACCAGCACAGACAATACTTTCATTCACTACAGTCACTATAGCAATGTGCAATACCAGCATAATCCACCAGAGGGAGACTCCTGTATAGAAGCCTATTATATTATCTTGATCCACTATCCTCACTAAGCAATGTATAATAGCAGCACAATCCACCAGAGCGGTCCTGTATAGAAGCCTATTATATTATCTTGATCCACTATCCTCACTATCGCAATGTACAATAGCAGCACAATCCACCAGAGGGAGACTTATGTACAAAAGCCTACTATAATAACATCACGCACTACACTAACTACATCAAAATAGAAAACAGCACACTACACAAGTACGAGACTCGTGGTTACAAACCAATTATAAATCTTCATGCACTACATTAACTATAATAATGTGCAATACCAGCATAATCCACCAGAGGGAGACTCCTGTATAGAAGTCTAATATAGTATCTTCATGCACTACACTCACTAGAGCAATATTCAACACCAGCACAGACAATACTTTCATTCACTACAGTCACTATAGCAATGTACAATAGCAGTACAATCCACCAGAGTGGTCCTGTATAGAAGTCTATTATATTTTCTTGATCCACTATCCTCACTATAGCAATGTACAACACCAGCACGAGACTCATGGTTACAACCCTATCATAATATGTTCATGCACTACATAAAGTATAAGAATGTGCAATACCAGCATAATCCACCAGAGGGAGACTCCTGTATAGAAGCCTATTATATTATCTTGATCCACTATCCTCACTATAGCAATGTACAACACCAGCACGAGACTCATGGTTACAACCCTATCATAATATCTTCATGCACTGCATGAAGTATAAGAATGTGCAATACCAGCATAATCCACCAGAGGGAGACTCCTGTATAGAAGTCTCTTATATTATCTTGATCCACTATCCTCACTATAGCAATGTACAATAGCAGCACAATCCACCAGAGGGGTCCTGTATAGAAGTCTATTATATTTTCTTGATCCACTATCCTCACTATAGCAATGTACAACACCAGCACGAGACTCATGGTTACAACCCTATCATAATATCTTCATGCACTACATAAAGTATAAGTATGTGCAATACCAGCATAATCCACCAGAGGGAGACTCCTGTAAAGAAGCCTATTATATTATCTTGATCCACTATCCTCACTATAGCAATGTACAATAGCAGCACAATCCACCAGAGGGAGACTTATGTACAAAAGCCTACTATAATAACATCACGCACTACACTAACTACATCAAAATAGAAAACAGCACACTACACCAGCACGAGACTCGTGGTTACAAACCAATTATAATATCTTCATGCACTACATTAATTATAACAATGTGCAATACCAGCATAATCCAGCAGAGGGAGACTCTGTATAGAAGCCTATTATATTATCTTGAGCCACTATCCTCACTATAGAAATGTACAATACCAGCACAATTCACCAGAGGCAGACTCCTGTATAGAAGGCAATTATATTATCTCGATCCACTATACGCACTATAGCAATGTACAATACCAGCACAATCCACCATAGGGGTCCTGCATAAAAGCCTATTATATTATCTTGATCCACTATACTCACTATAGCAATGTACAATAGCAGCACAATCCACCAGAGGGAGACATATGTACAAAAGCCTACTATAATAACGTCACGCACTACACTAACTACATCAAAATAGAAACCAGCACACTACACCAGCACGAGACTCATGGTTACAAACCAATTATAATATCTTCATGCACTACATTAACTATAACAATGTACAATACCAGCATAATTCACTAGAGGGAGACTCCTCTATAGAAGTCTATTATAACATCTTCATGCACTACACTCACTAGAGCAATATTCAACACCAGCACAGACAATACTTTCATTCACTACAGTCACTATAGCAATGTACAATAGCAGTACAATCCACCAGAGTGGTCCTGTATAGAAGTCTATTATATTTTCTTGATCCACTATCCTCACTATAGCAATGTACAACACCAGCACGAGACTCATGGTTACAACCCTATCATAATATGTTCATGCACTACATAAAGTATAAGAATGTGCAATACCAGCATAATCCACCAGAGGGAGACTCCTGTATAGAAGCCTATTATATTATCTTGATCCACTATCCTCACTATAGCAATGTACAACACCAGCACGAGACTCATGGTTACAACCCTATCATAATATTTTCATGCACTGCATAAAGTATAAGAATGTGCAATACCAGCATAATCCACCAGAGGGAGACTCCTGTATAGAAGTCTCTTATATTATCTTGATCCACTATCCTCACTATAGCAATGTACAATAGCAGCACAATCCACCAGAGGGGTCCTGTATAGAAGTCTATTATATTTTCTTGATCCACTATCCTCACTATAGCAATGTACAACACCAGCACGAGACTCATGGTTACAACCCTATCATAATATCTTCAAGCACTGCATAAAGTATAAGTATGTGCAATACCAGCATAATCCACCAGAGGCAGACTCCTGTATAGAAGCCTATTACATTATCTTGATCCACTATCCTCACTATAGCAATGTACAACACCAGCACGAGACTCATGGTTACAACCCTATCATAATATCTTCATGCACTACATAAAGTATAAGAATGTGCAATACCAGCATAATCCACCAGAGGGAGACTCCTGTAATGAAGCCTATTATATTATCTTGATCCACTATCCTCACTATAGCAATGTACAATAGCAGCACAATCCACCAGAGGGGTCCTGTATAGAAGTCTAGTATATCTTCATGCAGTACACTCACTAGAGCAATATACAACACCAGCACAAGACTCATTTATAGAAGCCTATTACAATACTTTCGTTCACTACAGTCACTATAGCAATGTGCAATACCAGCATAATTCACTAGAGGGAGACTCCTCTATAGAAGTCTATTATAACATCTTCATGCACTACACTCACTTAGGAAGTAAAAACCCAACTGTATAAATGGGTAAATGTATGTCAAATAATGTAATAGCTGTATTATATGAAATAACGTATAATGTGATATCTTGTAACAATTGTAAGTCGCCCTGGATAAGGGCGTCTGCGAAGAAATAAATAAATAATAATATTAATAACCTATATAGAAGTCTATTTATAATATCTTCATGCACTACACTCACTTAGCAATGTACAATACCAGCGCACTCCACCAGAGGGAGACTCCTGTATAGAAGCCTATTATATTATCTTGATCCACTATCCTCATTATGGCAATGTACAACACCAGCACGAGACTCATGGCCTACAACCCTATCATAATAACTTCATGCACTACATAAAGTATAAGAATGTGCAATACCAGCATAATCCACCAGAGGGAGACTCCTGTATAGAAGCCTATTATATTATCTTGATCCACTATCCTCACTATAGCAATGTACAATTGCAGCACAATCCACCAGAGGGGTCCTGCATAGAAGCCTATTATATTATCTTGATCCACTATCCTCACTATAGCAATGTACAATTGCAGCACAATCCACCAGAGGGGTCCTGTATAGAAGCCTATTATATTATCTTGATCCACTATCCTCACTATAGCAATGTACAATTGCAGCACAATCCACCAGAGGGGTCCTGTATAGAAGCCTATTATATTATCTTGATCCACTATCCTCACTATAGCAATGTACAATAGCAGCACAATCCACCAGAGGGAGACTTATGTACAAAAGCCTACTATAATAACATCACGCACTACACTAACTACATCAAAATAGAAAACAGCACACTACACCAGCACGAACTCGTGGTTACAAACCAATTATAATATCTTCATGCACTACATTAACTATAACAATGTGCAATACCAGCATAATTCACCAGAGGGAGACTCCTCTATAGAAGTCTATTATAATATCTTCATGCACTATCCTCATTATAGCAATCTACAATACAAGCACAATCCACCAGAGAGAGACTCCTGTATAGAAGTCTAATATAGTATATTCATGCACTACATTCACTAGAGCAATATTCAACACCAGCACAAGACTCATTTATAGAAGCCTATTACAATACTTTCGTTCACTACAGTCACTATAGCAATGTGCAATACCAGCATAATCCACCAGAGGGAGACTCCTGTATAGAAGTCTAGTATATCTTCATGCAGTACACTCACTAGAGCAATATACAACACCAGCACAAGACTCATTTATAGAAGCCTATTACAATACTTTCGTTCACTACAGTCACTATAGCAATGTGCAATACCAGCATAATCCACCAGAGGGAGACTCATGTATAGAAACCTATCATATTATCTTGATCCACTATCCTCACTGTAGCAATGTACAACACCAGCACGAGAAGCATGGTTACAACCATAATATCTTCATGCACTAGATAAAGTATAAGAATGTGCAATACCAGCATAATCCACCAGAGGGAGACTCCTGTATAGAAGCCTATTATATTATCTTGATCCACTATCCTCACTATAGCAATGTACAATTGCAGCACAATCCACCAGAGGGAGACTTATGTACAAAACCCTACTATAATAACATCACGCACTACACTAACTACATCAAAATAGAAAACAGCACACTACACGAGCACGAGACTCGTGGTTACAAACCAATTATAATATCTTCATGCACTGCATGAAGTATAAGAATGTGCAATACCAGCATAATCCACCAGAGGGAGACTCCTGTATAGAAGCCTATTATATTATCTTGATCCACTATCCTCACTATAGCAATGTACAATAGCAGCACAATCCACCAGAGGGGTCCTGTATAGAAGTCTATTATATTTTCTTGATCCACTATCCTCACTATAGCAATGTACAACACCAGCACGAGACTCATGGTTACAACCCTATCATAATATCTTCATGCACTACATAAAGTATAAGAATGTGCAATACCAGCATAATCCACCAGAGGGAGACTCCTGTAAAGAAGCCTATTATATTATCTTGATCCACTATCCTCACTATAGCAATGTACAATAGCAGCACAATCCACCAGAGGGGTCCTGTATGGAAGCCTATTATATTATCTTGATCCACTATCCTCACTATAGCAATGTACAACACCAGCACGAGACTCATGGTTACAACCCTATCATAATATCTTCATGCACTACATAAAGTATAAGAATGTGCAATACCAGCATAATCCACCAGAGGGAGACTCCTGTATAGAAGTCTAATATAGTATCTTGATCCACTATCCTCACTATAGCAATGTACAATAGTAGCACAATCCACCAGAGGGGTCCTGTATGGAAGCCTATTATATTATCTTGATCCACTATCCTCACTATAGCAATGTACAACACCAGCACGAGACTCATGGTTACAACCCTATCATAATATCTTCATGCACTACATAAAGTATAAGAATGTGCAATACCAGCATAATCCACCAGAGGGAGACTCCTGTATAGAAGTCTAATATAGTATCTTCATGCACTACACTCACTGCAGCAATATTCAACACCAGCACAGACAATACTTTCATTCACTACAGTCACTATAGCAATGTGCAATACCAGCATAATCCACCAGAGGGAGACTCCTGTATAGAAGCCTATTATATTATCTTGATCCACTATCCTCACTAAGCAATGTATAATAGCAGCACAATCCACCAGAGCGGTCCTGTATAGAAGCCTATTATATTATCTTGATCCACTATCCTCACTATAGCAATGTACAATTGCAGCACAATCCACCAGAGGGGTCCTGTATAGAAGCCTATAATATTATCTTGATCCACTATCCTCACTATAGCAATGTACAATAGCAGCACAATCCACCAGAGGGAGACTTATGTACAAAAGCCTACTATAATAACATCACGCACTACACTAACTACATCAAAATAGAAAACAGCACACTACACAAGTACGAGACTCGTGGTTACAAACCAATTATAAATCTTCATGCACTACATTAACTATAATAATGTGCAATACCAGCATAATCCACCAGAGGGAGACTCCTGTATAGAAGTCTAATATAGTATCTTCATGCACTACACTCACTAGAGCAATATTCAACACCAGCACAGACAATACTTTCATTCACTACAGTCACTATAGCAATGTGCAATACCAGCATAATCCACCAGAGGGAGACTCCTGTATAGAAGTCTCTTATATTATCTTGATCCACTATCCTCACTATAGCAATGTACAATAGCAGTACAATCCACCAGAGTGGTCCTGTATAGAAGTCTATTATATTTTCTTGATCCACTATCCTCACTATAGCAATGTACAACACCAGCACGAGACTCATGGTTACAACCCTATCATAATATGTTCATGCACTACATAAAGTATAAGAATGTGCAATACCAGCATAATCCACCAGAGGGAGACTCCTGTATAGAAGCCTATTATATTATCTTGATCCACTATCCTCACTATAGCAATGTACAACACCAGCACGAGACTCATGGTTACAACCCTATCATAATATCTTCATGCACTGCATGAAGTATAAGAATGTGCAATACCAGCATAATCCACCAGAGGGAGACTCCTGTATAGAAGTCTCTTATATTATCTTGATCCACTATCCTCACTATAGCAATGTACAATAGCAGCACAATCCACCAGAGGGGTCCTGTATAGAAGTCTATTATATTTTCTTGATCCACTATCCTCACTATAGCAATGTACAACACCAGCACGAGACTCATGGTTACAACCCTATCATAATATCTTCATGCACTACATAAAGTATAAGAATGTGCAATACCAGCATAATCCACCAGAGGGAGACTCCTGTAAAGAAGCCTATTATATTATCTTGATCCACTATCCTCACTATAGCAATGTACAATAGCAGCACAATCCACCAGAGGGAGACTTATGTACAAAAGCCTACTATAATAACATCACGCACTACACTAACTACATCAAAATAGAAAACAGCACACTACACCAGCACGAGACTCGTGGTTACAAACCAATTATAATATCTTCATGCACTACATTAATTATAACAATGTGCAATACCAGCATAATCCAGCAGAGGGAGACTCCGTATAGAAGCCTATTATATTATCTTGAGCCACTATCCTCACTATAGAAATGTACAATACCAGCACAATTCACCAGAGGCAGACTCCTGTATAGAAGGCAATTATATTATCTCGATCCACTATACGCACTATAGCAATGTACAATACCAGCACAATCCACCATAGGGGTCCTGCATAGAAGCCTATTATATTATCTTGATCCACTATACTCACTATAGCAATGTACAATAGCAGCACAATCCACCAGAGGGAGACATATGTACAAAAGCCTACTATAATAACGTCACGCACTACACTAACTACATCAAAATAGAAACCAGCACACTACACCAGCACGAGACTCATGGTTACAAACCAATTATAATATCTTCATGCACTACATTAACTATAACAATGTACAATACCAGCATAATTCACTAGAGGGAGACTCCTCTATAGAAGTCTATTATAACATCTTCATGCACTACACTCACTAGAGCAATATTCAACACCAGCACAGACAATACTTTCATTCACTACAGTCACTATAGCAATGTACAATAGCAGTACAATCCACCAGAGTGGTCCTGTATAGAAGTCTATTATATTTTCTTGATCCACTATCCTCACTATAGCAATGTACAACACCAGCACGAGACTCATGGTTACAACCCTATCATAATATGTTCATGCACTACATAAAGTATAAGAATGTGCAATACCAGCATAATCCACCAGAGGGAGACTCCTGTATAGAAGCCTATTATATTATCTTGATCCACTATCCTCACTATAGCAATGTACAACACCAGCACGAGACTCATGGTTACAAACCTATCATAATATCTTCATGCACTGCATAAAGTATAAGAATGTGCAATACCAGCATAATCCACCAGAGGGAGACTCCTGTATAGAAGTCTCATATATTATCTTGATCCACTATCCTCACTATAGCAATGTACAATAGCAGCACAATCCACCAGAGGGGTCCTGTATAGAAGTCTATTATATTTTCTTGATCCACTATCCTCACTATAGCAATGTACAACACCAGCACGAGACTCATGGTTACAACCCTATCATAATATCTTCAAGCACTGCATAAAGTATAAGTATGTGCAATACCAGCATAATCCACCAGAGGCAGACTCCTGTATAGAAGCCTATTACATTATCTTGATCCACTATCCTCACTATAGCAATGTACAACACCAGCACGAGACTCATGGTTACAACCCTATCATAATATCTTCATGCACTACATAAAGTATAAGAATGTGCAATACCAGCATAATCCACCAGAGGGAGACTCCTGTAATGAAGCCTATTATATTATCTTGATCCACTATCCTCACTATAGCAATGTACAATAGCAGCACAATCCACCAGAGGGGTCCTGTATAGAAGTCTAGTATATCTTCATGCAGTACACTCACTAGAGCAATATACAACACCAGCACAAGACTCATTTATAGAAGCCTATTACAATACTTTCGTTCACTACAGTCACTATAGCAATGTGCAATACCAGCATAATTCACTAGAGGGAGACTCCTCTATAGAAGTCTATTATAACATCTTCATGCACTACACTCACTTAGGAAGTAAAAACCCAACTGTATAAATGGGTAAATGTATGTCAAATAATGTAATAGCTGTATTATATGAAATAACGTATAATGTGATATCTTGTAACAATTGTAAGTCGCCCTGGATAAGGGCGTCTGCGAAGAAATAAATAAATAATAATATTAATAACCTATATAGAAGTCTATTTATAATATCTTCATGCACTACACTCACTTAGCAATGTACAATACCAGCGCACTCCACCAGAGGGAGACTCCTGTATAGAAGCCTATTATATTATCTTGATCCACTATCCTCATTATGGCAATGTACAACACCAGCACGAGACTCATGGCCTACAACCCTATCATAATAACTTCATGCACTACATAAAGTATAAGAATGTGCAATACCAGCATAATCCACCAGAGGGAGACTCCTGTATAGAAGCCTATTATATTATCTTGATCCACTATCCTCACTATAGCAATGTACAATTGCAGCACAATCCACCAGAGGGGTCCTGCATAGAAGCCTATTATATTATCTTGATCCACTATCCTCACTATAGCAATGTACAATTGCAGCACAATCCACCAGAGGGGTCCTGTATAGAAGCCTATAATATTATCTTGATCCACTATCCTCACTATAGCAATGTACAATAGCAGCACAATCCACCAGAGGGAGACTTATGTACAAAAGCCTACTATAATAACATCACGCACTACACTAACTACATCAAAATAGAAAACAGCACACTACACCAGCACGAACTCGTGGTTACAAACCAATTATAATATCTTCATGCACTACATTAACTATAACAATGTGCAATACCAGCATAATTCACCAGAGGGAGACTCCTCTATAGAAGTCTATTATAATATCTTCATGCACTATCCTCATTATAGCAATCTACAATACAAGCACAATCCACCAGAGAGAGACTCCTGTATAGAAGTCTAATATAGTATATTCATGCACTACATTCACTAGAGCAATATTCAACACCAGCACAGACAATACTTTCATTCACTACAGTCACTATAGCAATGTGCAATACCAGCATAATCCACCAGAGGGAGTCTCCTGTATAGAAACCTATTATATTATCTTGATCCACTATCCTCACTATAGCAATGTACAACACCAGCACGAGAATCATGGTTACAACCCTATCATAATATCTTCATGCACTAGATAAAGTATAAGAATGTGCAATACCAGCATAATCCACCAGAGGGAGACTCCTGTATAGAAGTCTAGTATATCTTCATGCAGTACACTCACTAGAGCAATATACAATACCAGCACAAGACTCATTTATAGAAGCCTATTACAATACTTTCGTTCACTACAGTCACTATAGCAATGTGCAATACCAGCATAATCCACCAGAGGGAGACTCATGTATAGAAACCTATCATATTATCTTGATCCACTATCCTCACTGTAGCAATGTACAACACCAGCACGAGAATCATGGTTACAACCATAATATCTTCATGCACTAGATAAAGTATAAGAATGTGCAATACCAGCATAATCCACCAGAGGGAGACTCCTGTATAGAAGCCTATTATATTATCTTGATCCACTATCCTCACTATAGCAATGTACAATTGCAGCACAATCCACCAGAGGGAGACTTATGTACAAAACCCTACTATAATAACATCACGCACTACACTAACTACATCAAAATAGAAAACAGCACACTACACGAGCACGAGACTCGTGGTTACAAACCAATTATAATATCTTCATGCACTACATTAATTATAACAATGTGCAATACCAGCATAATCCAGCAGAGGGAGACTCCTGTATAGAAGCCTATTATATTATCTTGAGCCACTATCCTCACTATAGAAATGTACAATACCAGCACAATTCACCAGAGGCAGACTCCTGTATAGAAAGCAATTATATTATCTCGATCCACTATACGCACTATAGCAATGTACAATACCAGCACAATCCACCATAGGTGTCCTGCATAGAAGCCTATTATATTATCTAAATCCACTATACTCACTATAGCAATGTACAATAGCAGTACAATCCACCAGAGGGGTCCTGTATGGAAGCCTATTATATTATCTTGATCCACTATCCTCACTATAGCAATGTACAATAGCAGCACAATCCACCAGAGGGGTCCTGTATGGAAGCCTATTATATTATCTTGATCCACTATCCTCACTATAGCAATGTACAATAGCAGCACAATCCACCAGAGGGAGACATATGTACAAAAGCCTACTATAATAACGTCACGCACTACACTAACTACATCAAAATAGAAACCAGCACACTACACCAGCACGAGATTCATGGTTACAAACCAATTATAATATCTTCATGCACTACATTAACTATAACAATGTACAATACCAGCATAATTCACTAGAGGGAGACTCCTCTATAGAAGTCTATTATAACATCTTCATGCACTACACTCACTTAGGAAGTAAAAACCCAACTGTATAAATGGGTAAATGTATGTCAAATAATGTAATAGCTGTATTATATGAAATAACGTATAATGTGATATCTTGTAACAATTGTAAGTCGCCCTGGATAAGGGAGTCTGCGAAGAAATAAATAAATAATAATATTAATAACCTATATAGAAGTCTATTTATAATATCTTCATGCACTACACTCACTTAGCAATGTACAATACCAGCGCACTCCACCAGAGGGAGAATCCTGTATAGAAGCCTATTATATTATCTTGATCCACTATCCTCACTATAGCAATGTACAACACCAGCACGAGACTCATGGTTACAACCCTATCATAATATCTTCATGCACTACATAAAGTATAAGAATGTGCAATACCAGCATAATCCACCAGAGGGAGACTCCTGAATAGAAGCCTATTATATTATCTCGATCCACTATCCTCACTATAGCAATGTACAATAGCAGCACAATCCACCAGAGGGGTCCTGTATAGAAGCCTATTATATTATCTTGATCCACTATCCTCACTATAGCAATGTACAACACCAGCACTAGACTCATGGTTACAACCCTATCATAATATCTTCATGCACTACATAAAGTATAAGAATGTGCAATACCAGCATAATCCACCAGAGGGAGACTCCTGTATGAAGCCTATAATATTATCTTGATCGACTATCCTCACTATAGCAATGTACAACACCAGCACGAGACTCATGGTTACAACCCTATCATAATATCTTCATGCACTACATAAAGTATAAGAATGTGCAATACCAGCATAATCCACAAGAGGGAGACTCCTGTATAGAAGTCTAATATAGTATCTTCATGCACTACACTCACTGCAGCAATATTCAACACCAGCACAGACAATACTTTCATTCACTACAGTCACTATAGCAATGTGCAATACCAGCATAATCCACCAGAGGGAGACTCCTGTATAGAAGCCTATTATATTATCTTGATCCACTATCCTCACTATAGCAATGTATAATAGCAGCACAATCCACCAGAGCGGTCCTGTATAGAAGCCTATTATATTATCTTGATCCACTATACTTATACCAATGTACAATAGCAGCACAATCCACCAGAGGGGTTCTGTATAGAAGCCTATTTATATTATCTTGATCAACTATCCTCACTATAGCAATGTACAATAGCAGCACAATCCACCAGAGGGAGACTTATGTACAAAAGCCTACTATAATAACATCACGCACTACACTAACTACATCAAAGTAGAAAACAGCACACTACACCAGTACGAGACTCGTGGTTACAAACCAATTATATATCTTCATGCACTACATTAACTATAACAATGTGCAATACCAGCATAATCCACCAGAGGGAGACTCCTGTATAGAAGTCTAATATAGTATCTTCATGCACTACACTCACTAGAGCAATATTCAACACCAGCACAGACAATACTTTCATTCACTACAGTCACTATAGCAATGTGCAATACCAGCATAATCCACCAGAGGGAGACTCCTGTATAGAAGCCTATTACATTATCTTGATCCACTATCCTCACTATAGCAATGTACAACACCAGCACGAGACTCATTTATAGAAGCCTATTACAATACTTTCGTTCACTACAGTCACTATAGCAATGTGCAATACCAGCATAATCCACCAGAGGGAGACTCATGTATAGAAACCTATTATATTATCTTGATCCACTATCCTCACTATAGCAATGTACAATTGCAGCACAATCCACCAGAGGGGTCCTGTATAGAAGCCTATTTATATTATCTTGATCAACTATCCTCACTATAGCAATGTACAATAGCAGCACAATCCACCAGAGGGAGACTTATGTACAAAAGCCTACTATAATAACATCACGCACTACACTAACTACATCAAAATAGAAACAGCACACTACACCAGCACGAGACTCGTGGTTACAAACCAATTATAATATCTTCATGCACTACATTAATTATAATAATGTGCAATACCAGCATAATCCAGCAGAGGGAGACTCCGTATAGAAGCCTATTATATTATCTTGAGCCACTATCCTCACTATAGAAATGTACAATACCAGCACAATTCACCAGAGGCAGACTCCTGTATAGAAGGCAATTATATTATCTCGATCCACTATACGCACTATAGCAATGTACAATACCAGCACAATCCACCAGAGGGGTCCTGCATAGAAGCCTATTATATTATCTTGATCCACTATCCTCACTATAGCAATGTACAATAGCAGCACAATCCACCAGAGGGAGACATATGTACAAAAGCCTACTATAATAACGTCACGCACTACACTAACTACATCAAAATAGAAACCAGCACACTACACCAGCACGAGATTCATGGTTACAAACCAATTATAATATCTTCATGCACTACAGTCACTATAGCAATGTGCAATACCAGCATAATCCACCAGAGGGAGACTCCTGTATAGAAACCTATAATATTTTCTTGATCCACTATCCTCACTATAGCAATGCACAACACCAGCACGAGACTCACGGTTACAACCCTATCATAATATCTTCATGCACTGCATAAAGTATAAGAATGTGCAATACCAGCATAATCCACCAGAGGGAGACTCCTGTTAGAAGCCTATTATATTATCTCGATCCACTATCCTCACTATAGCAATGTACAATAGCAGCACAATCCACCAGAGGGGTCCTGTATAGAAGCCTATTATATTATCTTGATCCACTATCCTCACTATAGCAATGTACAATAGCAGCACAATCCACCAGAGGGAGACTTATGTACAAAAGCCTACTATAATAACATCACGCACTACACTAACTACATCAAAAGAGAAAACAGCACACTACACCAGCACGAGACTCGTGGTTACAAACCAATTAAAATATCTTCATGCACTACATTAACTATAACAATGTGCAATACCAGCATAATTCACCAGAGGGAGACTCCTCTATAGAAGTCTATTATAATATCTTCATGCACTATCCTCATTATAGCAATCTACAATACAAGCACAATCCACCAGAGAGAGACTCCTGTATAGAAGTCTAATATAGTATCTTCATGCACTAGATTCACTAGAGCAATATTCAACACCAGCACAGACAATACTTTCATTCACTACAGTCACTATAGCAATGTGCAATACCAGCATAATCCACCAGAGGGAGACTCCTGTATAGAAACCTATTATATTATCTTGATCAACTATCCACTATAGCAATGTACAATAGCAGCACAATCCACCAGAGGGGTCCTGTATAGAAGCCTATTTATATTATCTTGATCAACTATCCACTATAGCAATGTACAATAGCAGCACAATCCACCAGAGGGAGACTTATGTACAAAAGCCTACTATAACAACATCACGCACTACACTAACTACATCAAAATAGAAAACAGCACACTACACCAGTACGAGACTCGTGGTTACAAACCAATTATAATATCTTCATGCACTACAGTCATTATAGCAATGTGCAATACCAGCATAATCCACCAGAGGGAGACTCCTGTATAGAAACCTATTATATTATCTTGATCCACTATCCTCACTATAGCAATATACAATAGCAGTACAATCCACCAGAGGGGTCCTGTATAGAAGTCTATTATAATATCTTCATGCACTACACTATCTGTAGCAATGTACAACACCAGTACAAGACCCCTTGCTACAACCCTATCATAATATCTTCATGCACTACATAAAGTATAAGAATGTGCAATACCAGCATAATCCACCAGAGGGAGACTCCTGTTTAGAAGCCTATTATATTATCTTGATCCACTATCCTCACTATAGCAATGTACAACACCAGCACGAGACTCATGGTTACAACCCTATCATAATATCTTCATGCACTACATAAAGTATAAGAATGTGCAATACCAGCATAATCCACCAGTGGGAGACTCCTGTATAGAAGTCTAGTATATCTTCATGCAGTACACTCACTAGAGCAATATACAACACCAGCAGAAGACTCCTTCATAGAAGCCTATTACAATACTTTCGTTCACTACAGTCACTATAGCAATGTGCAATACCAGCATAATCCACCAGAGGGAGACTCATGTATAGAAGCCTATTATATTATCTTGATCCACTATCCTCACTATAGCAATGTACAATAGCAGCACAATCCACCAGAGGGAGACTTATGTACAAAAGCCTACTATAATAACGTCACACACTACACTAACTACATCAAAATAGAAAACAGCACACTACACCAGCACGAGACTCGTTGTTACAAACCAATTATAATATCTTCATTCACTACAGTCACTATAGCAATGTGCAATACCAGCATAATCCACCAGAGGGAGACTCCTGTATAGAAACCTATAATATTTTCTTGATCCACTATCCTCACTATAGCAATGCACAACACCAGCACGAGACTCACGGTTACAACCCTATCATAATATCTTCATGCACTGCATAAAGTATAAGAATGTGCAATACCAGCATAATCCACCAGAGGGAGACTCCTGTATAGAAACCTATTATATTATCTTGATCCACTATCTTCACTATAGCAATGTACAACACCAGCACGAGACTCATGGTTACAACCCTATCATAATATCTTCATGCACTACATAAAGTATAAGAATGTGCAATACCAGCATAATCCACCAGAGGGAGACTCCTGTATAGAAGCCTATTATATTATCTTGATCCACTATCCTCACTATAGCAATGTACAATAGCAGCACAATCCACCAGAGGGAGACTTATGTACAAAAGCCTACTATAACAACATCACGCACTACACTAACTACATCAAAATAGAAAACAGCACACTACACCAGCATGAGACTCGTGGTTACAAACCAATTATAATATCTTCATGCACTACATTGACTATAACAATGTGCAATACCAGCATAATCCACCAGAGGGAGACTCCTGTATAGAAGTCTATTATAATATCTTCATGCACTACACTCACTGCAGCAATATTCAACACCAGCACAAGACCCCTTGCTACAACCCTATTAGAATATCTTCATGCACTATACAAAGAATAGTAATGTGCAATACCACCATAATCCACCAGAGGGAGACTCCTATATAGAAGTCTAATATAGTATCTTCATGCACTACACTCACTAGAGCAATATTCAACACCAGCACAGACAATACTTTCATTCACTACAGTCACTATAGCAATGTGCAATACCAGCATAATCCACCAGAGGGAGACTCCTGTATAGAAGTCTATTATAATATCTTCATGCACTACACTCACTTAGCAATGTACAATACCAGCACAATCCACCAAAGGGAGACCCAAATAGAAAAGCCTAGTATAATATCGTCACGCACTACACTAACTACAGCAAAGTAGAAAACCAGCACACTACACCAGCACGAGACTCCTGGTTACAAACCAATTATAATATCTTCATGCATTACACAAACTATAGCTATGTGCAATACCAGCACAATCCACCAGAGGGAGACTCCTGTATAGAAGTCTAATATAATATCTTCATGCACTAAACTCAGTGTAGCAATATACAATACTAGCACGAGACTCCTGTATAGAAGCCTACTATAATATATTCATACATGGAAAAGCTTTGGCCATAGATGGAGTATAAGACTACACACTACTGGGTATCTGGTAGTGGGATGAACTGGACTCACCTGAGCTGCTGATAGGTACATCCAGTATGTTATCGATGGACTGAGTCTTAGCCACCTAGGCAGAGGGGAGACAAGAGAGATGATTTGTTTACTCTGGGGGCGTGGCCTCTCTCCTGTACTCCGAATGGCCTCCTGTAGCTCCTTCTCCATACTCCATCCTCTGGAAAGGGCCAGGGCGCTGCTAGCCTTGATCTCCATTGGCAACTCAAAATCCTGACCAATCACATTGCAGCTGGGCGGAGAGCAGAACACCTGAGAGGAGAGATGAGAGGGAAAGGAGAGGATGAGAGAGGGAGGGAGGGGGACAGAGCTAGATAGATAGATAGATAGAGAGAGAGAAAGAGAAGAGGATGAGAGGGAGAGGAGAGGATGAGATAGAAGGGAGAGAGGCTCACAGCACTCAACTTTATACCAAGTACAGACAGGCACAGAGTCAGTTAGGTACCTGTGTGGTGAAGTTGTCAGTCTGTGTGTCTGCTCACACCCTGCTGGAGGTGGAGAGAGCAGTCACTGGACTAAAAGAGAATGGGAGAGAGAGAGAGAGAGAGGGTAGACAGGAGAGAGAGAGAGAGAGGAGACCGTTGGCGGTCGGAGAAGAGAGAGATGAGACCTGCTAACATCTGTTAGATGAGCTCCTAATTAAAAGATAATTTAAATTATTTTCTAATTAAACAAAGTGCTTAAAACATACAGTGCCTATAGAAAGTCTACACCCCGTTTCAAAATGTTCACCTTTTGTTGCCTTGTAGCCTGGAATTGTAATAGCAATCCTAAATTAGTTCAGGTGTATCCAATCGCTTCAAAATCACACACCAAGTTAAGTGGCCTCCACCTGTGTTAAATTGTAGTGGTATCTGCAATAGAAGGCAGATTACTGTGGGGGAAGAGCCAGACCCAGAAAGTACAGTCACAACAATATATCTATCATAATGGAACTGTACTAATCCAGGGAAGTGAGGCCAGCCTCAACTTCTTAGAGGAAGCCTTCCAGGGTGTGAAAGAAGAGGCTGAGAGAGTGAAAGTACACTCAGATGACACCAAACTGAGCCCCACGAACCCATGCATTGCTCTGAATCAACAAAGACACAGCCCCAGCAACCGACAGCACAACAGCCCAGACAGCCACTGCCACTGACAGCACAGCCCCAGACTCCAATCAGCGCTCCCCCGTAACCTCCAAACCCTCCCTGCTCCATCCAGCACGTTAGGGAGAGCCTGTCCCTGCTGGAGCTGGATTTTGCAGAGAGCTCACACTGGCCAAGCTCACCGAAGCCAGCCTCACCCAGCAGCTGCGATATGAGGTGAGCCAGATAAAGAGGGAGAGTAGGGCTGCAGTCAGTGAGCTGAGGGCCGAGGTGAAGGGACTGCAGCAGGACATTCAGTCCCCGAGGAGCGAGCTAACAGAAGTGAGAGACCAGATGCAGCAGAGAGAGAACCCTCACCAAGGAGCTGCACGGCCTAAGAGAGCAGCTACACAATCCCCATACCCCACACTCCAGCACCCCAATGCACACTGCAACACCAGCCAGCAAAACCACACCCATCTCCACTGCCCCACCACACACTGACCCTCCCCCTACACTCACTAACAGTGCCCTATCTACTAACAGACACTGTTAGTCAGGCATCCCCCCCCCCCCCCCCCCCCCCCCTAGCAACAGCCTCAAAGCAGCACAGTGCAGAAGTGGCCTTACTCATGGATTCTAACAGAAGTACCTCGATGATGGAGGCTCTTCCCTGGCCAGCGAGTGAACAAGATCTGGGGCCATATTACAAAAGCATCCTAAAGGACCTTTCCTATCTGTCGGTTAGAAGAATACATGTATGTAGGTTGCCACAGAAATTACACATAGTTGTGTAATGTTGTTCATAATGAACATTACACAACTTCACTGGAATACTTACAAAAATCAACAGATTAAACAAATGTCACAGTCAACAGTCATTACTACACTGTTGTTTTTATTTTAATCAGAAAGGACACTGACTCAACACTTCTAAATGATATCTACTGTATTGGGCTGCTTCAGAGAACTTTTGAATCCTCAGCAACCCACTGACCTGCCCAGTGGTGGTGACTACCTATGTTGTCTGAAGTGAACTACTGTAGCAGTTAAACAGTGTGTGCTGGAAAGCTTGTCAGAACATGGGTGAAGTAATAAGAGCGCAGTGGCAGTCTTACCTGACAATTTCCCGTCTTTTTCGGCTTTGTCAGCTCTGTCATGTAAAACGCAGTATAATATATCTATAACAATGGAAAAAAACAAGTTAGAAAAACGCAACAACCGTTTAAAGGGGCGATATTAAACACAAAAGCCCAAGTTAGGAAAAGTAATTGGGGCAACCTTGTCAAGCATCAAGCAAATAGGCACAATTGGAAAGGTGCTGGGGCCCAACATTCACACAATTCTTGCTTCTGACCTGGCGCCTTTTTTTGATCACTTCGTTCCACTTGAAATGCTCTTTGTATGACTTGCAGTGACTGAGACACATACACCGAGACATACAACAAACACACACACACACTCTGTGTGTGTGAGTCTCAGTCACTTAGTCATACAAAGAGCATTTCAGTGGAGCGAAGCGATAAAAAAAAAGGCAGAATTGTTAGAAGCAAGAATTGTGTGAATGCTGGGCCCCAGCACCTTTCCAATTGTGCCTATTTGCTTGATGCTTGACAAGGTTGCCCCAATTACTTCTCCTAACATCGGCTTTTGTGTTTGATATCACCCCTTTAAATGGCTGTTGTGTTTTTCTAACTTGATTTCTTACATTGACAATGTTTAACACTTTTTTACTTCAAATAAATGAATAAAGTAAGGGAAAGATATTTGAGAATGTGCATGGTAAATAGACAGACAAGAATAATCAAGTAAATAAATCAAGTAAAAGAACAGTAATGAGAAAAGATTTGAAAGATTTGCACATGTACGTCCACCAGTGGTAAAAACTATGTATATTTTGGTAACTTGATTTTTATGCAGGTACAAAAGTAACATGTGATGAATGGTTAAAAATGTACATATGAATGTCAGTGCTAAAGGGCAGTATACTAAGAGATACTGCAATTGGTAGAATGCAGAAAATCCCTGAAGTTTTTCACCGAATCTCCAGTGCCAATACAATTCATACATTAACTTCATCAATCCAACGAAGAAATGCGTAATATCCAGCTTGCAGTGAAGAAGTCATAGAACCATCCACTTTCCCACAACGTGGTGTGAGAAACAACGTTGTTTTCATAACAAATCCACCAAAACAATTATTATAATTTTATTTCTTAGCAGACACCCTTAGTCATAAACAAAAATACATTAAAGAATCACAGTACAAGTTTTAATACAATTAAGAGCAAGATAAAATACAATGACTTTGGTTCTAGCAAGCACAAATATATAGACATCATATATGACAAAATGATTCAATAACAGAGCAGATAAGTGTCAGTGATAGTTACATCAGGATATCATTAAATATAAAATACAGATTAAATAACACTGGACAGATTACAGTACTCTAAAGTACAGGATTAAATGCAGTAAAATAGGGAGCAGATAAAAGCAAGTAAAGCGCATTAAGGAAGTGATGTTTCCAGAGGGAAAAAGAGGGCGTCTGCAGGTGCGGTCTGAAGAGGCGAGTTTTGAGGAGGCGATGGAAGTTGGTCAGGGACTGGGCAGTCCTGCGGTGCAAGGGAGGAGAAGGAGCGGGCTCTGGAGGCAGGGGAGCGTATAGGAGGTACAGCCAGTCTTCTAGTGCAGGAGGAACGGAGAGGTCGAGTGGGGGTGTAGGGAGAGATGAGGGTCTGGAGGTAACTGGGTGCTGTCTGGCATCTGTAGACGAGTACAAGAGTCTTGAACTGGATGCGAGCGGTGATCGGGAGCCAGTGGAGTGAGCGGAGCAGTGGAGTTCCATGGGAGAAGCGAGGCACAGACAACACCAGGCAAACAGCGGAGTTCTGGATGAGCTGGAGCGGACAGGTGGCGGACGCAGGGAGGCCAGCCAGGAGGGAGTTGCAGTAGTCTAGGCGGCAGAGTACCAGGGCCTGGATGGCGTAGTTTGAAAGAAAGGGTCGGATTCTTCGTATGTTGCTCAGGAAGAAAATCGACAAGTGCGTGCCAGAGTAGAGATGTCTTGGGAATAAGAGAGGCAGGGGTCCAGGGTGTTTGAGGTTCTTAGCTGAGAAGGAGGGAGAGAGTGTGGTCAATTCCAGAGGAATGGAGAAAGATAGATCAGAGGGGGAGGGAAAGAAAAGGAGGTCAGATTTAGAGAGGTTCAGTTTGAGATGATGCAAGTGCATCCAGAAGGAGATAGCAGACAGACAGGTAGATACAGGAGGGGACGGTAGAGTCGGGGGGGGGGGGGGGGGGGGGGGAGAGGAAAATCTGAGCATGAGCATAGAAATGGTATGAGAAACCATAGGATGCGGAGAGAGAGCGAGAGAGAGAGAGAGAGAGAGAGAGAGAGAGAGAGAGAGAGAGAGAGAGAGAGAGAGAGAGAGAGGACCCAAGACTGACCCTTGGGGGATTCCTGTTGAGAGAGGGCGAGGTGAGGAGGTTGAGAATTAGGACAGAGGAGAGAGTGGCAGCTCGGGCAGAGTTTAGTGAGTTAGTGACAGACTGTTTCAGTGGAGTGAGCAGAGTGGAAACCAGATTGGAGAGGGTCGAGCAGAGAGTGGTTGGACAGGAAAGCAGATAGCTGGCGGTGTACAGCCTGCAAGGGTTTTGCAGGGGGAGACAGGATGGTAGCTCTGGAGGGAGGTGGGGTCATGGGGGGGTGTTAGAGTTGGCGGATATCTGACATTTTAGAAGAGAAGAAAGAGGCAAAGTCGCCAGAAGAGATAGGAGGGGGGAGGGTTTAGGAGGGAGGAGAAGGTAGAGAATAGTTTACGTAGGTTGTTAGTGGAGGCTTGGATTATAGATTGGAAATAAGAACATTTAGCAGGAGGAGAGTAGAGAAGGAGGAGAGAGCGGTAGAGGTCTAGGGCAGCAGGGAGTTTGGTTTTCTTCCATTTCTTTTCAGCAGATCGCAGTGTGGTTCTTGCTGAGCAGAGCACAGAGGAGCCAGGGTTGGGGAGGGGAGGGGCGAGCAGGTCGGGAGGTGAGGGGACAGGAGGTGAGGGTGGAGGTAGCAGAGTCTACAGAGAGTTGGGAGAAGCAGTCGATAGGAGGGAGGTGAGAGCGATGGAGGCAAGGACAGAGGGAGAGAGCAAAGGTTACGGCGAGAGGTGGCCGTGGGGGTAGGAGGAGCAGGGAGAGGGGGGAGAGACTGAGAAAGAGATGAAATAGTGATCAGAGAGGTTCAGAGGGGTGACAGAGTGGAGGGGCAGCAGGCCCTGGAGAAGGTGAGGTCCAGTTGACTGGGTGGGGTGGGGGGGGGGGGGGGAAGGGGAAATGGAGAGAGACAGAAGAAGTCAAAGGAGTGAAGGAGAAGGAGGAATCCGGCAGAGTGGCTGGGGTTGGAGAGATAGGTGATTTCAACATCCAACAGGACAGTTGTGGGTAGACAGAGAGGGGGGGGGGGGGGGAGGAGAGTAGATAGTTGAGTTCAAGAAAGTGAGCGAGAGGTCCAGGGGGACGGTACAGTACAATTAGCAGGAGAGGTTGGTTGGACGGCATGAAATTCAAAGGTGTTAACAGAGAGCGAGGAGAGGTCGGAGGGGACAGAAAAGAGTAAGGAGGGAGAGAGGAGAAGACCAGTCCCACCTCCCCGTCCAGTGAGATGTGGGGTATGGGACAGGACTAGTAGTTAGTGTTATCAGGGGACAGCCAGGTTTCAATGAGAGCAAGGAAATTGAGAGGAGAGGTGGGAGGCAAAGGCAGAGATGAAATCCACTTTCTAAGCAGAAGAGTGACAGATCCAGAGTGCACCAGAGGGGGGCGGGGAAGGGGGCTGAAGAGGCAGAGGGATGAGGTTAGAGGGGTTGGAGAAGCAGCAGCGAAGAGAGGGCAGAGGACAGAACAGAACAGGGATGTGAGAGACAGTCATAGCAGGACAGGCAAGACAAATAGGCACAGTGGGAGTGTGGGGGTACAGACCTGACTAGTAGATGGCGTCTTCCAGAGCGCTGCTAGGTTCGGATCTTCTCCCAACAGTGTCTCTAAGCAGGCCTCCCCTTGCTGGACTCCCACAGCTAGACTCCCGGCTCTTTTGTTGTGAGGCTCTTCGGTTTGCTGGCACTTCATGCTGGCGTACAAAATAGCCTAACTGACTAATAACAATTAGGTGGAAAAAAAGCTGCGTGGAAACCAATCAAATCGCAAATCAACCTCTATTCAATAGAGGAAAACATGGCAGCAGGCACGATAGGTGTTTTCAAGAATATGTTTCTCAGAGCCAAATGCTATACCGATTCCTTTGGGGCTATATGATGAATTGAAATATATTATCACTAAGACACAGCCTATAAACCAGGTGTTAAAACACGTAGGCTATTTGTCACCCTTTTCAAACATGTCACTGAATTTATGATTCTAAATGTGTTCAGGTATTAAACACATTGTGGCTTATTTTATATACCCTTAGACCTGTGAATTGTAACACTTAATGTTTATACGCGTTAACAGGGTTTTTTTTTTTTTTTTTTTTTTTTTAAAAAACATACCATTACCAATGTTTATTTCTGGAGCAATGGGTAAAAAGAGCAGTGTGTCCCCCAACTGGTATTGAACCTATGACCCTCCAGTACATAGGGAAGTGCCCTAACCATTACACCACTGCCATATTGCCAAACATCAGCCAAATCAATTGACATGTATTTTCCTGGCTTGCCATTTATAAATTTATGTAAGTTTAAAAATTAAACATATTTGAACAGTTACCCAGTGGCGCAGTGGTTTAAACCGTGTCTATCACAGCCTAGAACACGTTAGTTTCATGTTATGGAGAATATTCCCTGCCAAAATTAGAAATAAATAAATCAATAAATAAAAACAGACCTTTATTAATTCATATATTTCGATATTTATTCATGTATTTCACAATTTCCACTTTGCTTTTTACATTTTGATGTGACGCTCACCATTTCTTTTTCGATGTGCCACAACTGCTTCTGTCAATCACAGCCAGTGGGTGGTATCAACGACTCCATTGGCTGGCAGAGATTGTTTCACCCATAGATACAGTTCCAACCCCTCCTCCAGCAATGCTATGCAACACAATTGATGTCAATCTGACAAGGTTTCTCAAAGTTATACCACTGCTGCGAGTTACAGATATTTTATGCTTTATTGAGTTGACTGAAATATCCAACATTTGTCCTTGTTTTGCTACTCGTTAGGACTCCCAATTTCACTTTCGTAACTTAGAAACTGGGAGATGGGGTCCGGTAAGAATGCTTTATTTATATAGCCCATTGTAAAATTACCAAAACACAATATACACACACAAATGCCCCCTTGCCCTACTAACACGGGCCTAACATTATAATAACCATTACACAAATATGTCAATTCTGAGATTTGATTCGCAAGTGTCATTTCAGTTTTGCTGTCAATTATTTCAAATCAAGTAGTGAGACACTAATTAACATGTACGACACAGCACAGCAGTAAGTTAAACTTAGCTGTTCGATAAACTAGTTTTAGTCAAACTTGTTCGAATTTCACTACAAACAAGCAATCAACTATTGGGTTAGCCAATGGGCAGCATCAAAGCCAATGGAGTCGTTGATACCGCCCACTGGCTGTGATTGACAGAAGCAGTTGGGGCACATTGAAAAAGAAATATGGAGACCACATTGAAAAAGAAATAGCGAGCATCACAAAATGTAAAAAGCAAAGTGGAAATTGTGAAATACATGAAAATAAATATCAAAATTAATATCGAAAAATGTATTTTTCGATATTTATTCATTTATTTCTTTGTAATTTTGGCAGGGAATATCCTCCATAATATGTGCTGTTTCAAAACAAATACATAGCTTAATGTAACTGGTATGGATATCAAAGTGCTTACGTTGCCTGGTTTATTTTGATGTAGACCAGCATGTGAAACCGAGTCAGGCCGTTTTTGTCACTGTAACCGGATAACTGCTGATTTGAAAACCGGAAGCTGGAAATGCAGTCGAACAGAGCAGCACCTACAAAAAGGTACCACGAAATGTTCCTGTCAGGAGAACACCTCCGGTTATTTATTTATTTTTAAATAACAAAAACGCTTATTCGCTGCCAAACATGAACTACTTTAGATGTATAATGGCTGCAGTTTAAGATACTGACCTTAGGTTTAGGGTTTCGGTGTTGGGAGAGGATTATTCATGGTTTTATTAACAATATGACAACCAATCAGAGTGCAGTGTCCTGACGGGAACATTTGGTGGTACCGTTGTAAGGACAGCTTGAGCAGATCCTGCTCGGTGCAAACTCGTCAAGCACGGATGCAAGCATCAGAAGTGGGGGAATGTAACAGCTGACCCGCGGGGCAGCGGGCTAAAGCGTGTCTACCAGCGTAGAATTCTCATGCCGCAACTTCAAACCTGCAGGGGTTTTTTTCCGCGAGATGTGCTGTTTTAAAACAAATTCCGTAATATAACTGGTATGTGTGTCAAAATGCTTGATTTCTCTGGTTTATTTAGGAGGTTTACTAACATGTGAAATGCCACGACTGGTACATATCCCGTTCTTTAGTTATTGTTTTCCCTAGATCGATCACTACATACTGAAACGAAACCTGACCTGGCTAGGTTGTGCTTTAACTGGATTGAAACAGTGGCGTGTAGCTACCACCACCTTTGGTTAGGGACGGTCCGGATAAATAACCCCAGATGTAGAATGGTACATAATTATGGTAGCTAGGGAAAACAGCGAAGCACCAGGAAACAGCTATAACCAAAAAGGATATCTTTACTTTTAAAAAAGGAGTATAAAAATGATCTGGGTATACAATTTAGTACAGGCACAGTGACAATGGTAGAAAAACAGTTACAGCAACCAACAAAAATGTTTGATCCAATCAGTTCTCATAGAACAAGTCAAATTACTATCTATCTATCTATCTATCTATCTATCTATCTATCTATAGCAGTTAGACCTTCCGTTAAATTACTATACAGCAATAAACCAAAACTTCAATATAAAACAAGTGTTGGTACACAAACCAATATAAAAAAATTCAAATCCTAAGAGAAAAACCACACAATCAAGAAACAACAACTTCAGTGCAAAACGATCACACCCACATTTCAATTATAACAAACAGGTTAGATTAATTGCTGTATGGATAATTAGCAAGACAATGGTAACTCAAATCACTAGGCACAATTGCTGAGTATCACCTAGCGGAGATTAGCGTTTTTAAGAAGTATCCAGGTTTTAGTAATCAGGTTACCAATACAATCAGGAATACATAAACTATTCAGTAACAATTAACATTACGTTTAGAAACCAGGTTATATTATAATCAACATGTCATACCCAGCCGGTGTAGATTAGCAGCAAATCAATATTACGTTAAAACTAGATTCCATTATATTAATAATTCATAAACCATTCAATGCGTATTAACAACCAGTTAACATTACGGTTTAAACCCAGGTTATTGTATCAGTAATTCATAAAACCATTCAGTACATATTAGCAGCAGTAAAAGTTGTATTTAAGCAAGCCCAATTATCAGTAGTTCATAGACTATTCCGGGCGTTTCAGCAGTATTTACAAAACCGGTTATTTGTTTAAAAACAACAATACATGCACTACGAGGTAGGAAACCGATTCGAATGTCCAGAGTTATCCGTATGTTATTGCACGTAACCCAGCAAAAAGACAAACACAAGCAAATACAATAAAATAATAAATAAAATACAGAAAGAAAACTTCCCTCCAATGACAAGTCCCCTCAGAGTCTCACACAGCGCGCAGTTCGATTCAGTTCGTTGTTACGTTTCAGTTCGGTTAAATTCCACAGGCAGCCCCGACAGTCAGCGACCCCTCAGCAGCACCACCACCAAACAGCTCTCGTCGTCCAGCCTGTAAATTGCTTTTATCCAGTTTGTTTCTAATTATTCAATAACAACAAGTACGGCGTCATTGGTCGTAATGCTCGGTCCAATTGAGGTTGCCAATGTTTCATTCAATGCGTGACTGAGCCGGCTGGCTCGTCACACATACATCAAATAAAGAACGGTGATGATGATGACGATGATAAAGAAGAATGACAAATTTTACCTAAGTTTGATGACTTATATCTTAATATACCTCAATGTGTATAAGAGGTATTTACGTTTTTTTTCACATTCGGTCTAAGAAAGCTTAAAGCTTTATGTTTAAAGTGTAATGGTACTTCTAAGTTATTTAGTTTTGCCGCTGCAACATGGTCAAAACAGCAAAACTCTTGATGCTGTATAGAGAGTCTCGGCAGTTCCGCCAAGTTTTTATAACTAGTACGAGAAACTACCTTTCCTCTCAATATATTATTATTATTTCTTTATTTAGCAGACGGCTTTATCCAAGGCGACTTACAGAGACTAGGGTGTGTGAACTATGCATCAGCTGCAGAGTAACTTACAACTATGTCTCACCCGAAAGACGGAGCACAAGGAGGTTAAGTGACTTGCTCAGGGTCACACAGTGAGTCAGTGGCTGAGGTGGGATTTGAACCGGGACCTCCTCGTTACAAGCCCCTTTTCTTTAACCACTGGACCACACAGCCGTATGTATGTATGTATGTATGTATGTATGTATGTTTGAGACACAGTATAACTGCAGAGACACATCTACATATTTCCTTAATGTTGTAATTTGCATTTTGTTTTATAAATAGAAATTTAAAAGGAAAAAAGGAGATCTCTTTCAATCAGCTGCTGGAACACACAAGGTCTGTACACCTCGGTCTTTGGGCTGAAGTGCACAGACCCTGAGTTTATTCTCAATGTAAATAATATTGATATTATTATCCTGTGAGACGTGGTGCCGTGCAGGTGTGCCCACTCACTGTCCCTCAGGCTACAAGGAGATCATAGTGCCCTCCCTGAAACACAGCAGAGTCACACACTCAGGGGAATACTAGTGTGGCACAGAGGGGAGCGTGCCCAATCCATCATCACAATTAAACAAGGACAGACCCACACATGGCTCAAAATAAACAAAAATGTAGTCCAAGTTGAAGCTGACATTTACCTGTGTGCAGCCTACACCCCTCCCTCTGAATCCCATACTACAATGAGGAATATTTTCATACCCTCCACATAGAGATCAGCTATTTCCAGGCCAAGGGAAATGTGCTGCTCTATGGGGATTTCAAAGCCAGAAGAGGAACAGCGTCTGATTGTAGAAGCACACAAGGTAACAGCCATGTATTTGGACAAACCCCTCTGTACCTCGCACCTACCTCAATATACAGAAACAACCCCGATTGTATGTGAACAAAAATGGGAGGCAGTTAGTGCATCTCTGCCAAGCCTTGGTCTGTACATCATTAATGGCAGGATCAGAGGGGGCTCTTTAGGTAGATTCACATACTGCTCAGCTCTTGGGACTAGCATAGTTGATTACACCATCACTGACCTGGACCCCTCCTTTATTAATGCATTCACTGTCAGGACACAAACACCTATGTCAGACCACAGTCAACTTACTGTGTTCCTAAAAAAGAACAGGATAGCCCAGTAACACACTAATACATGTACTGTACAATCTGAACCATATTTACAAATGAGCTCCAAACAGCACTGAGGAATTCAATAAAGCAACTGGCTCTAATGAAATCTTTACTAATATTTACATAATATTTACATGCTACACACCCTAATAAACAAACACGCCCACCAAAAAAAACAAAAGGGAAAATATTAGCATTTTTATTGACTTAAAAAAGCATTGGATTCCATTTAGCATGAAGGTCTACTTTATTCAATTCTCCAAAGTGGTGGTGTAGGGGGTAAAAGTTACGGCATAGTAAAGTTGACGCATTCAGAAAACAAATGCGGAATAAAAATTGGCAACAAAAGAACAGAATTCTTCAAACAGGGGCATGGAGTGTGATATGGTCCTGCTGTCCCCCACAGAGCAGGGGCTACAGCAGAGCCTCACTGCTAGAGCAATACTGTCAGAACTCGGCCCTGACAGTCAACCTGGACAAGACCAGAGGTCACGGAAGCAGATTCCACGTTACTCTAGGCAACACCACCCCAGAAACACAACACACATTATAAATTACCAAGGCCTGACTATTAGTGCGGCAGGGAGCCTTTAACCTAGCAGTGAATGCACTAGAAGAAAAAACCTGCAGAGTTTTTTATGCCATCAAAATGAGGACGTACAAAATAAACATACCTGTTAGAATCTGGATTTCACAGTGTTATCCAGCCCATTGGAAGGGAGGAGACAACAAAAGAACAGAAGGGAGACCACATCAAAACAAGGGCAACAACTCACGTAAGACAGCAATTAAATGTATTTATCTAAATGCTATAAGACTGAGAAACAAAATGTTATAATTTGAAGCTACTGCACTAACAAGTAACTACGATGTGATAGGTGTTACAGAAACTTGGTTGTCTGAGAGTGATGGAGACAAATATAATATTAGTGGGTACACACTGCATAGGAAAGACAGGCAGGACAGAAGAGGCGGAGGGGTAGCACTATCCATAAGAAATAGTCTTGAAGCCCAGGTGTTAAATCTGGACAACGAAAACAACGCCAAATCAATATGGGTCAGAATAATGGACATATTCAAAAGGGCATAATAATAGAAGAATGCTTTAGACCGCCAAATTCAAATGCCGAGCAAAATAATCTGTTATACAATGACATTAGAAATGCATGTAGAAAAGGAGAAGCCATACTAAATGGGGGATTTCAACTTCCCCCATATAAAATGACGGACGAAATTGAAATGGTGGAAATGACAAATGACTGCTTCCTAACGCAATTTGTCAAGGCACCGACTAGAGGGGAGGCATGCCTTGATTTAGTCTTTTCAAATAATGAAGACAGAATAACTAAAACAGAGGTCAGAGAGCCATTGGCAAACTCAGACCACAACATGGTCTCATTTGAAGTATTTTTTAAAACCCCAAAAGTAATGACTAAGGCTAAGGCTTACAATTTTAGAAAAGCAAACTATGAAGGTATGAAACAGAGACTAACAGAAGTAGATTGGAGTAAAATAGAGAAAACATCCAGCGAAAAAAGGATGGCTGTTTTTTAAAAATGTAGTACTAGAGGCGCAAAACAATTACATCCCAAAAGTAGACAAATCTAAATCTAAAACAAAATGGCCAAAATGGTTTAATAGATCAATTAAAACAATATTCAGCGAAAAAAGGCACTTTACAGAGCTTTTAAAAGGGACCAAAACACAGGGTTTCCATGACGATGTCGTTGAATGTGTTGAAGCATCCTTGCCGGAGAGTGGTGATGAGACAAAGGAGAAGGTCTGTTCAGATTGGTTGTCTTGATGGAGAGAAGTGGGGCAGGCTTCTCTCCATGCCTCTGAGCGTTAGGTGGATCTCTTGATGTAACTGTCTGTTACTGATGGCTGGGAAACTGGAGATTGATGGGACTGAAAACCCGAAGAAAGCAACTAGGCATGGAGCTTCCATGACGATGCCATCGAAAAGGGTGAAGCAGCCACGACAAAGGGAGGAGATGAGACGAAGGAGGATATCCGAAGAGATTTGTTGTCTTAATGGAGAGGTGGATGTGAAACTCTCAGACGGACCTCCGGGATTGAAAGGAGCGGGGGGGCGGGGGGGGGGGGGGCGGGGGGAGACTGGAGGCGGACCTGGTGCTGGATACCTGAGATGTAATTCCTGATGGAGGAAGGGGCCAGGTTAAGGGATAGCCTGAGGTATGATAAAGGCGAGAAGGTGCTGAAGGTTATAGGTGGTGAGAGAGAGAGATCAGATTCTGGGCACAGAATGTGGCAAAGGAAGACCAGGTGGTAGAATAAGAAGAGCGAGTGGAAGGGGCGAAGGCATTCTCCCTGAAGCTGCGGGCTGACTGGAGGAAGCCAGACAGTGTGGAGTTTAGTGGAACACCAGCTGATTGAAAGGAGGAACTTGCCGCGGGTTCTGGGGTCTGCTTCTGGGACCAGGCTGTGAAACTTGTGGACCATCACACAACCTCCACCATGTTTAACACTGGGCATAGTTAACTTTTTTTTTTTTTAACTGCAAGGTGTAGTACTCTGTAGTAAAATTACTACAGCTGGCCGAAGTCCAGTATCTGGGTGCACGGAATGGTTCACAAGACCTCATGGTTGATATGGCTTAACGCGCTAAGTCTATCCATTGTATTCCCCTTGATGTCCTACCGGTAAATCAACTGGTGCTGTCACGGTAAGTTCACAGTGTGAACTATGTTCCTTCAGGAGTCCTGCAGAGGAAGTGCTTCACAAGAGCAGTTAGACATAGTACTTCCATGGACAGGTAATTGAATGGACAGAGCAGCCTTTTCTGAGGGTAGGGATTAAAGAGTGAAGGACGTCTATTGATATAGGGAGCAAGGAGGGAACGGGGGGGGAGGGCTCTTAATGATCTCTCTGAGTCTCAAGCAAACTGATGGGATGGATAGGAGTGTTGGAGAAGGGACAGTGATGAGGCGGCAGAAATACTGAATTCTGAAGATGTGGGCTTTAAATGGTAGTGGGGGCTAAGTGAAGAGAATCCCTTGCATGGGCGATAGAGGCTAGAATCCGTTGCTCATTAAATCGGAATGGGATGTATTTTGTTTTGAGTGCAGAAAGTTGTAAATATTTTCCATCCAGTGGTAAATGAAGATTTGGTCACTGGGGCTAAGGGTGTGGCCATGTAGTGATGAGCAGATTGCAGAAGGTTGGAGAGCGTTGTATTTAGTTGAACGGCAGATGTTGGTGTTGCAGAGTTTGATGAGGGCTGAGGTGGCAGCCGGAGCTGAAGAAATATGAAATCGACTGCTGAGTTGTTTCTGGAAACGAAGGCAGAGAGATGAGATGCCGACCATCCTGTGTTAGTTAATAGGGGATCGATCAGCGGTTTGCTACCATCATGTCTGTTTGGAATGTTAAAGGTGAACTCAAATCAGAGATTTGGGTTTCACAATTCCAGTCATTCTCCTAATAGTGGAACTCCTTAATTCATAAATGAAGACAGATTTCCAGTCTGGTACCATGTATTAAAGCTTGTATTATTGTGGCAAAGTGGTAATGACGTGCAGGTGAGTGCAGTGCAGAATAATTACACAGACAGACGTTGGTACAGGTGCAAGGGTGTTTATTTATTTTAGTAAATGTCCAGAGTCTCAAGGCAAAACCTGTAAATAATAATAGTGCTGGAAGTGATACAGCGGCGTGTATCACTTCTAATTTATAACCCCGCGGGTTTGACCCGCAACCCCAAAGTCCCGTTCCGACACCCACACTAAACACGAACACAAAGACAGTGCGTGATTCAAGTGCTAAAAGGTGCAAACACAAAGACAGTTGGTAGTGAAAGGTGAGGGGTGAAGTCCGGGTTTTTCGCTGGCCTGCGGCTGCAGCTCCGGATCGTGCTCAGTAATCTTCTGTGACAAATAACACACAAGACACACAGTGTTAATACACAGACACAGAACACTCACGGTTTACTCACGGTACGGGCTCCTTCTCGGTTAGTTAACTTAACCATATGCAAAGGGAGGGCTCCCGAGTGGCGCATCCAGTAAAGGCGCTCCTCGCAGGATGTGCCCTATAGCCTGGAGATCGCTGGTTCGAATCCAGGCTATGTCACAGCTGACCGTGACCGAGAGTTCCTAGGGGGCGGCGCACAATTGGCTGAGCGCTGCCCGGGTAGGGAGGGCTTAGGTCGGCAGGGGAATCCACGGCTCACCGCGCATCAGCGACCCCTGTGGCCGATAGGGCGCCTGTGGCTTGCAGCGGAGCCGCCAGATCTGTGTTGTCCTCCGGCACTATAGGTCTGGTAGCATTGCTGTGGATCTGCAGTGCGAAAAATGACGGCTTGGAAGGAGCACGTTTCGGGGGACGCGTGTTTCGGCCTATGTTTCCTGAGTCGGCGGGGGGGTTGCGAGCGGTGAGCCGGGGATACGGATAATGGTTGGGCATGCTAAATTGGGGTGAAAACTGGGGTAAAAATAATTGGCGACGACTAAATTTATAAAAAAAAAACAAAAAAAAAAAAACACCACCATATGCAAAGGAACAGATCACTCAAGCCATGCCCCCTATTTATACCCTCGCCCATGACCCCGAGGTTAACGAGCGCATCCGCTCCTCCAGTCCTCGGATGCCACGCCGCTTACCGTCTGGGTCACTGAGCTCAGGTGCCATGGCTCCGCCCCCTTACGAACTGACCGACTTCCATCTACCCTACGGAATAAATTGTCGTGCCATTTCATTAAGGGTACTCTGTTCCTCGTATACCGTGCTCTCACAGGTCGAGAGGGAGATCTAACACTAAGACTCATTCGATCTTTGTCACATATCCCACCGCTCAGAGTGGAGCCGAAGGAACACTCGGCTAAACCTACCTTTCCCATTACTCCCCCCTCCCGGGAAAAATAATCCGCATTTTGGTGGTCTTTCCCTGCACGGTGTACCATATGGTACATGAAGGGCTGCAATGCCAGATACCACCGAGTTATCCGGGCATTGCTGTCCTTCATTGTGCTTAACCACTTGAGTGGGGCGTGGTCAGTGACAAGATCAAATGAGTGTCCCAGCAGGTAGTATCTTAAAGAGTGAGTAGCCCATTTAATGGCCAAACACTCTTTTTCGACGACGGAGTAGTTGCGCTCCCGAGGGAGCATTTTTTTACTTATATACAGAACCGGGTGTTCTACTCCGCCTACCATTTGAGACAGGACTGCACCCAAACCGACATCCGAAGCATCGGTGTGGAGGATGAATCTCTTAGTGAAGTCTGGAGTGATGAGAGCAGGGGCCTGGCAAAGTCTCTGCTTAACAGTATTAAACGCCCCCTGACATTCTTCTGACCATTTAATTAAATTTGGTGCGCTCTTTTTGGTGAGGTCAACTAAGGGATTAACCACTGTGGCATACTCGGGGATAAAGCGGCGGTAATAACCGGCTAACCCCAGTAGTGACCGCACTTGAGCCTTGGTTTTGGGGATTGCCGCGTCTACCAAGGCCTGGACCTTGGAGACAACGGGTTTCACCCTGCCATTCCCCATTACAAATCCCAAATATTATGTTTCTCTTTTGGCAAACGCACATTTTCGCAAGTTAGCTGTCAGCCGGGCTGCTCTTAGAGACTGAAGGACAGCTGTGATCCTAGCCAAATGCTCTCGCCAGGTGGAGCTGTAAATGACCACATCATCAATATACGCTGCCGCATATTCACGATGTGGGTGTAAAACCTGGTCCATCAGTCTCTGGAAGGCAGCAGGCGCACCATGTAACCCAAACGGCATGGTTGTAAAATGAAACAGCCCCTCTGGTGTTGAAAATGCGGTTTTCTCTCTAGAACTACGAGTTAACGGGATCTGCCAATATCCCTTCGTCAGATCCAGAGTGGAGATGAACCTCGCCGTCCCCAGTCTATCTAGGAGTTCGTCGACCCGAGGCATGGGATACGCATCAAACTTGGCAATAGCGTTTACCTTGCGGAAATCAACGCAGAAGCGGTTGGTGCCGTCCTTTTTGGCCACTATCACAATTGGACTGCACCACTCGCTCCTGGAAGGCTCAATCACCCCAAGTTCGAGCATGTCCCATACCTCTTTGCGAACGCCACTCCGTCGACTTTCCGGGATCCGGTAAGTACCCTGTATTTGCAGTTCGGCTTTTAGTGCCTCAAACAGTTCGTTCATTCGTTCGTTATAAGGGTAATCTCGGCACCTGGGTCAAGGAAGGCCTCTTCTTGGAGCACGTCTTGAATGAGTACCTTATGTACAATCTATCAGCTCCGTCTTTCCAAATAAGGTTGCCCAGATAGGTGTGCTTTTGAGCTGTGATGGCTAGTTTCATCAAACTAGACATAAGAAGATAACAAAGTTTACAAACGAGAGGAGGCCATTCAGCCCATCTTGCTCGTTTGGTTGTTTATTAGCTTATTGATCCCAGAATCTCATCAAGCAGCTTCTTGAAGGATCCCAGGGTGTCTGCTTCAACAACATTACTGGGGAGTTCCAGACCCTAACAATTCTCTATGTAAAAAGTACCTCCTATTTTCTGTTCTGAATGCCCCTTTATCTAATCTCCATTTGTGACCCCTGGTCCTTGTTTCTTTTTTCAGGTCAAAGTAGTCCCCTGGGTCGACATTGTCTATACCTTTTAGGATTTTGAATGCTTGAATCAGATAGCCGCGTAGTCTTCTTGTTCAAGACTGAATAGATTCAATTCTTTTAGCCTGTCTGCATACGACATGCCTTTTAAACCCGGGATAATTCTGGTTGCGCTTCTTGCACTCTTTCTAGAGCATATCCTTTTTGTAACGAGGTGACCAGAACTGAACACAATATTCTAGGTGAGGTCTTACTAATGCATTGTAAAGTTTTAACATTACTTCCCTTGATTTAAATTCAAAACTTTTCACAATATATCCGAGCATCTTGTTGGCCTTTTTTATAGCTTCCCCACACTGTCTAGATGAAGACATTTCTGAGTCAACAAACTCCTAGGTCTTTTTCATAGATTCCTTCTTCAATTTCAGTATCTCCCATATGATATTTATAATGCACATTTTTATTGACTGCATGCAGTACTTTACACTTTTCTCTATTAAATGTTGTTTGCCATGTGACTGCTCAGTTCTGAATGCTGTCTAAATCATTTCGAATGACCTTTGCTGCTGCAACAGTGTTTGCCACTCCTCCTATTTTTGTGTCGTCTGCAAATTTAACAAGTTAACAGAATCTAAAACATTAATGTAGATTAGTAATAGCAGAGGACCTAATACTGATCCCTGTGGTACACCACTGGTTACCTCGCTCCATTTTGAGGTTTCTCTTCTAATCAGTACTTTTTGTTTTCTACATGTTAACCACTCCCTAATCCATGTGCATGCATTTCCTTGAATCCCTACTTCTATCAACCAGCTAAGTGTTGTTGTCTTGTTGTGGTGCATTATGCCTAAAGTACATTAGAGACGCACCTTTCATTGAGCTATTGTTATATTGTACTATAACTGTTGATATCAGCGGAGTCTTTTCCCTGTTCCCTGCCTTATATTACAGCCAGAACTAAATTGATGTTGGACTGTATTTTGTTGCTAGAAATATGTTGTAGAAATATGCACTGATCCTTTGCTTATTTTTTATTTTTTTTAATCAGGAAACCTGTGGAGGTCCTGTCTAGTAACAGATTGACGCTTCTCTCTCCACTCAAATCGACTGGGGAAGTCTCAGGGTTATTAGTCTGTTGGCTCGGACTCTGTGGTGGATTGGCGCCCCCTGTTGGGAAAGGGATAATTGAGCAGTTTGAAATTTGGGTGGGAGGAGATTGGAACCATGTCCCCTACCGAAAATCCAGCCGGGCAATTGCAACATTAAATAAGGACTGGTTATGTACATTATTTAAACTGCAGATTCTTGTATTTTACTCTTCTCGCTAGCGACGAGGTATGCTACATTATCATAAATGTCAAGTTCTGAATATAACCTGTTTTAATAAAGAACAATTGAATACTACTTACCTTCTGTGCTTCTTGTTGCATCACCCTTCGTTGATGACTCGAACCTGTGTACCAATAAAAGTAGAAGGTAATTATAATAGAACAGAATTCCTTATTTTCTCTAAACATAAGGTGGCATGGTCTGGCTATATTGATTCAAAGGGCTTAGGTTACGCACGCACCCCACCCCTCGCTGGTGTGGCATATATACAGTCACCTCCAAAATTATTGGCACCCTTGATAAAGTTGAGCAAAAAGACTGTCAAATAAATAATACCAGTACTGAGCTGTATTGTAATTTTCCAACATGTGAAATATATTTGACTTTATTAATGATTCAATGGAAATCAACCAAAATTACACATTTCTCAAATTATAAATTTAATTAAAAAAAAAAAAATGAAGTGCATGAAGTGTCAATTATTGGCACCCTTGTTTTCAGTACTTTGTGCACCCTCCCCTTGCAAGGATAACAACACTGAGTCTTTTTCCATAATGTTTAATGAGATTGGAGAACACATTGGGAGGGATCTTAAACCATTCCTCCATACAGAATCTTTCCAGATCCTTGATATCCTTCGGTCTGCGCTTATGGACTGCCCTCTTCAATTGAAACCACAGGTTTTCAATGGGGTTCAAGTCCGGAGACTGGCCATTGCAAAATGTTGATTTTGTGGTCAATTAACCATTTCTTTGTGGATTTTGATGTGTGCTTGGTTTCATTGCCTTGCTGGAAGATCCACTTGCGGCCAAGTTCCAGCCTCCTGGCAGAGGCAACCAGATTTTTGGCTAAAATGTCCTGGTACTGGGTAAAGTTCATGATGCCATTGACCCTAACAAGGGCCCCAGGACCAGTGGAATCAAAACAGCCCCATAACAAAGATCCACCACCATATTTTACAGTAGGTATGAGGTTTCGACGCCAAACCCACCGCTGGTATGCGTGGCTGAAGAGCTCTATTTTCGCCTCATCGGACCATAGCACCCAGTTCCAATCGAAGTGCCAATGCCGTTTAGCAAACTCCAGGCGCTTACGTTTGTTGGTTGCTCTCAATAAAGGCTTTTTTTCTGGCAACCCTTCCAAATAGCCTATTGGCATGGCGTCTAATTGTAGATTTGGAGACTTGGTGACCCCAAAATGCAACCAAGTTCTGTAATTCTTCAACTGTGGCCCTTGGATTTCCCTTTGCCTCCCAAACCATCTGCCTCACTGTGCGTGGGGGCAAGATACACTTGCGTCCTCTACTAGGCAAGTTTACCACTGTTCCAGTGGTTTTGAACTTCTTACTTATTGCCCTAATAGTGGTAAGTGGTATATTTTGTTTTTTAGCTATTATTTTGTACCCATTGCCAGATTTATGAAGGTCAACAACCATTTGTCTCTCTTCATTTGTGAGTTCTTTGCCTTTCCCCATGGTGATGGATGACAAATGGATTTCATATGTGTGTTGCCACATTTTTATACCCCAGTGAGACAGGAAGCCATGGAAGGCCACAATACAGTTCCTTAAGACTGAGATGAACTTGAAGTAGAATGTTAATGCAGATTTAATTTTGTTTGATTGTATTTATAAGAATCTTTAGGGGTGCCAATAATTCTGATACCTATCTGAGAAAAAAAAAAAACTGAGCAATTGTATTAGAACAAAATATGGTTTCCCATATATTTGAGTATAAAATATAGCTCATTACCTGTGTTTATTTTATACAGCCTTTTTTATTTTTTAAATAATATGTTCTAGAATAAATACATTGTATGAATTACTGTACCAAATTAAAAGTAGGCCTATGCAAAATGACTGAGTAAAAATAAAAGCAATGCATATGGTTATAACATTACATTTATCAACAAATTAGAAAAGGAAGGTACAGGTCTTGTGCAGCAGTCAGGGTTAAAACAGTAAGGATGATAAAAGCACTACTCTCAAATAAGAATAAACCTTACTATTTCACATATGTGACGTCAAGATTTGCTACTGGTAGCAAAACATGTGGAAGCATCAGCTTTACTACCTTGTCAAAATCCGATACCTGTACCAAAATGTCATCTGTAGCTATAAACATTATTTTTTTGGTCTAGTTAAAACAATCCAACAATTCATCTTGGTGATTACAAAGAGAGTAGTTTAAAAAAAGATTAAAAAAAAGGATAGCATAATTAAAATAAAGGTTATATAATTAACATTAGTTAAAAATAAGTAATATCAACAACATGACAAATAGTATCTGAACTCACAGGCAAGTAGCTGTATTAATAATAATAATAATAATAATAATAATAATAATACATATAAATCAATATACTGCATTTCCCATATATACCAAATCATGTGTTGTGAAAATTTAATAAAGCAGTGTTCGCGCTAGGCCGCGCTATTGCGCCAATGCCCCCCTGAAATAAAAAATGTCCCGCTGAAATTCTCTTAACGCGCCCGTGTGTCCCCCCTTCCCAGACGCAATACCAATACGCAGTAAATTAATGCATGTTGTATTAGTGTTGGAAAACATGGATCAAGAATTGATTAGCAGTTTGCTACGCATGTGGACTGGCAGAGCTATACTGGTGTTCTTTTCTGAAAAGAAACTAATATTGCAGATAGCAGACTGTTTGGTTCAAATTGCATGTACTGCTAACAATTGATAAGAGACTTTGTGTCTACAAGCTTCTTGTCCAACATTGACTGCAAGCTAACAAGATAACAGTGCTATGGACTAGGAGGGGCCAGGCTCTAAGACTTTTAGGAATACAAAGCATAAAGGGGCTAAAAGGCTCCCAGGGACTGCCGTTGGACCCAAAGGTTCACAGGGAGAGTAAGAGATAATACCACTGGACTCAAAGGGTCTAAGGCAAAACGGAGAGAAGATGACAAAAACCAGATGTATGGACCTTTTTGGGGCACCAGGGGTTTGAGGAATGCACTGACTTCAGAGGTCGTCACACTAGACTACACACACACACACACACTCACACTAAATGAAATATATGGTAATAGGATAATGAGTTGTACCTTTTCTATTGGTTAAGTGTCAGAGAAAGAGGAGGAGAGAGACACCTATGCAGAAGGGTATTTAATGTCATGCAACAATTGTAAGAACGAGTATTCTGTGTCCTGTACCTGGGACCAGACTCCCTGCATATTTCAATAAACCTAACAACTGACTGAAGAAAAGGACTCTGTGCAGTTTCTTGAATCTACTTGCTCACCATCCTCTTTTTTAAGTTACATCAATTAGCATGACATGACTGGCGACAGGCTAATCTTTTTGACTTGTTTGTTTACACTTGCTTTTTCATAATTAAACTCCCGTGTCATATTCTCCAGTCCAGCAGAATGCGCTCACACCTTCCCTGGTTACAGTCAGTTTCACAGTAAAGCCTGACGACAACATCAGGCTTGTTAACAACATGGCCCGGCGCAAATATAACCTTGTACCCCTGTTAGACCCGACCATTACTTCTGGAAGAATAAGTAATCAGCTTTGGCAGTGACTGTTGAAATGCAGGCTATTATATTTGTGATTAAAAATACTGTGTGCTGTAGATTTGCGAAACAAAAACCGCATCACCGACTAAAAAAAAAAAAAAAAAAAAGTAGCCTACGGTAACGTTATAAAATATGTGAAATTTGTAATTTTATTTTTATTATATATATATATATATATATATATATATATATATATATATATATATATATATACACACACACACAGTACTGTGCAAAAGTTTTAGGCAGGTGTGAAAAAACGCTGTAAAGTAAGAATGCTTTCAAAAATAAACATGTTAATAGTTTATATTTATCAATTAACAAAATGCAAAGTGAGTGAACAGAAGAAAAATCTACATCAAATCAATATTTGGTGTGACCACCCTTTGCCTTCAAAACAGCATCAATTCTTCTAGGTACACTTGCACACAGTTTTTGAAGGAACTCGGCAGGTAGGTTGGCCCAAACATCTTGGAGAACTAACCACAGTTCTTCTGTGGATTTAGGCAGCCTCAGTTGCTTCTCTCTCTTCATGTAATCCCAGACAGACTCGATGTTGAGATCAGGGCTCTGTGAGGGCCATACCATCACTTCCAGGACTCCTTGTTCTTCTTTACGCTGAAGATAGTTCTTAATGACTTTCGCTGTATGTTTGGGGTCATTGTCATGCTGCAGAATAAATTTGGGGCCAATCAGATGCCTCCCTGATGGTATTGCATGATGGATAAGTATCTGCCTGTACTTCTCAGCATTGAGGAGACCATTAATTCTGACCAAATCCCCAACTCCATTTGCAGAAATGCAGCCCCAAACTTGCAAGGAACCTCCACCATGCTTCACTGTTGCCTGCAGACACTCAATCGTGTATCGCTCTCCAGCTCTTAGGCGAACAAACTGCCTTCTGCTACAGCCAAATATTTCAAATTTTGACTCATCAGTCCAGAGCACCTGCTGCCATTTTTCTGCACCCCAGTTCCTGTGTTTTCGTGCATAGTTGAGTTGGTTGACCCTATTTCCAAGTCGGAGGTATGGCTTTTTGGCCGCAAGTCTTCCATGAAGGCCACTTCTGACCAGACTTCTCCGGACAGTAGATGGGTGTACCAGGGTCCCACTGTTTTCTGCCAATTCTGAGCTGATGGCACTGCTGGACATCTTCCGATTGCAAAGGGAAGTGAGCATGATGTGTCTTTCATCTGCTGCAGTAAGTTTCCTTGGCCGACCACTGCGTCTACGGTCCTCAACGTTGCCCGTTTCTTTGTGCTTCTTCAAAAGAGCTTGGACAGCACATCTGGAAACCCCTGTCTGCCTTGAAATTTCTGCCTGGGAGAGACCTTGCTGATGCAGTATAACTACCTTGTGTCTTGTTGCTGTGCTCAGTCTTGCCATGGTGTATGACTTTTGACAGTAAACTGTCTTCAGCAAACTCACCTTGTTAGCAGAGTTTGGCTGTTCCTCACCCAGTTTTATTCCTCCTACACAACTGTTTCTGTTTCAGTTAATGATTGTGTTTCAACCTACATATTGAATTGATGATCATTAGCACCTGTTTGGTATAATTGTTTAATCATACACCTGACTATATGCCTACAAAATCCCTGACTTTGTGCAAGTGTACCTAGAAGAATTGATGCTGTTTTGAAGGCAAAGGGTTGTCACACCAAATATGGATTTGATTTAGATTTTTCTTCTGTTCACTCACTTTGCATTTAGTTAATTGATAAATATAATCTATTAACATGTCTTTTTGAAAGCATTCTTACTTTACAGCATTTTTTCACACCTGCCTAAAACTTTTGCACAGTACTGTAGATACACACACAGTGTATGTGATTTTATACAGCACTGTATATCTTGCACTGAGAAAACACCACTGGAATCGGAATAAAGGAAATTATTATGTAATACAGTTCACGTGCAGTCGCGGTTTTAGTAAGTAGCATTTTCAAAACCATATCATTATGTGCAGTATTAAAATAAGTAAAAAAAAAAAAAACATAGCAAATCCACAAAACCAACGAAATACATATTGCATATCTGACATTTTATTTTTAGTGTAACACGGACCATCGTTTAACCTTGAAAAAAATTAAATACAGTACCTGAAGCAGATATACGCGTCTATCATATTGTAACGATCCGTGTATTGTGTTTGTGTACTGTATTCCCTCTTGTTTCTACTGTCTGTTAATGCCGCTGTATTGTGTTCCTCTCCCCCCCGTCTGTATTACCTGTAGCTGCGGGTTCACTCTGTCTCTGGCTGTGCGAGCTGCCCCTGTCATAGGCTGTTTGTTGTGTGTGCCCATTGGTCCTGGTGTGCGGCTGGGGACCAATGGGGTAGCTGTTCGCTCTGGCACCCGATTAACATAAAGGGGCGGGGCTCAGCTATAAAACTGGTCGTTGCACGCTCATTGGGGGGGTGCTGAGCAAGTGGCTGGAGCAGTGGTCTCTTAAAGAAGTTCATAAATAAAAGCCTTGAACTTGAAAACGGCGTGTTGTCTTTGTCTATCCTGTGCACTGCGCGAAAACGCTACACTGGTGTCAGAAGCGGGATCAGTACAACGAGTGATCCAGCGTTGAGCAGAAACAGGAGAAGACAAAGATGGACCAATGGCTGTGGTACGACTCCAGGCCGTCACAGAACCGGTGGGACGGCGGACTGGGGGATCTCCTCGGTGACTTGGAGGAGCGAGGTTGGTGCCTTGCCTGCGGGGAGTTCGGGCACCAGGTGACGTGCTGCCCCTTCCAGGACGAAGGGGACCTACTGCCTGCCCGAAAACAAAAGCGGAGGAGGGGTGGTCGTTCGAGGAGGCTAGCGAAGGAGTCTAGATCATCTCCCGCGTGGGAGATGGGGGGCCTACCGCTGCCGCCGCCGCCGCCGCGTGAGAGAGAGCCAGGGCCGCCGCCGCCGCCGCGTGAGAGAGCGCCAGGGCCGCCGCCGCCGCCGCGTGAGAGGGCGCCAGGGCCGCCGCCGCCGCCGCCGCGTGAGAGAGCGCCAGGGCCGCCGCCGCCGCCGCCGCGTGAGAGAGCGCCAGGGCCGCCGCCGCCGCCTGCGAGAGAGCCAGGGTCGCCGCCTGCGAGAGATCCAGGGTCGCCGCCTGCGAGAGAGCCAGGGCCGCCGCCGCCTGCGAGAGAGCCAGGGCCGCCGCCGCCGCCTGCGAGAGAGCCAGGGCCGCCGCCGCCGCCGCCTGCGAGAGAGCCAGGGCCGCCGCCGTCGCCGCCTGCGAGAGAGCCAGGGCCGCCGCCGCCTGCGAGAGAGCCAGGGTCGCCGCCTGCGAGAGAGCCAGGGCCGCCGCCGCCTGCGAGAGAGCCAGGGCCGCCGCCGCCTGCGAGAGAGCCAGGGCCGCCGCCACCTGCGAGAGAGCCAGGGCCGCCGCCTGCGAGAGAGCCAGGGCCGCCGCCGCCGCCTGCGAGAGAGCCAGGGCCGCCGCCGCCGCCGCCGCCTGCGAGAGAGCCAGGGCCGCCGCCGCCGCCGCCTGCGAGAGAGCCAGGGCCGCCGCCGTCGCCGCCTGCGAGAGAGCCAGGGCCGCCGCCGCCTGCGAGAGAGCCAGGGCCGCCGCCGCCGCCTGCGAGAGAGCCAGGGCCGCCGCCGCCGCCGCCTGCGAGAGAGCCAGGGCCGCCGCCGCCGCCGCCTGCGAGAGAGCCAGGGCCGCCGCCGTCGCCGCCTGCGAGAGAGCCAGGGCCGCCGCCGTCGCCGCCTGCGAGAGAGCCAGGGCCGCCGCCGCCGCCTGCGAGAGAGCCAGGGCCGCCGCCGCCGCCTGCGAGAGAGCCAGGGCCGCCGCCGCCGCCGCCTGCGAGAGAGCCAGGGCCGCCGCCGCCGCCGCCTGCGAGAGAGCCAGGGCCGCCGCCGTCGCCGCCTGCGAGAGAGCCAGGGCCGCCGCCTGCGAGAGAGCCAGGGCCGCCGCCGCCTGCGAGAGAGCCAGGGCCGCCGCCTGCGAGAGAGCCAGGGCCGCCGCCGCCGCCGCCTGCGAGAGAGCCAGGGCCGCCGCCGCCGCCGCCTGCGAGAGAGCCAGGGCCGCCGCCGTCGCCGCCTGCGAGAGAGCCAGGGCCGCCGCCGCCGCCGCCTGCGAGAGAGCCAGGGCCGCCGCCGTCGCCGCCTGCGAGAGAGCCAGGGCCGCCGCCTGCAGAGCCAGGGCCGCCGCCGCCTGCGAGAGAGCCAGGGCCGCCGCCTGCGAGAGAGCCAGGGCCGCCGCCGCCTGCGAGAGAGCCAGGGCCGCCGCCGCCTGCGAGAGAGCCAGGGCCGCCGCCTGCGAGAGAGTCACTCAGCTCAGCAGGGAATAGCAGATTGCCTTCCGCACAGCACGGCCCGTCGGCTCACCCACCAAAGGCCCTGGATGGAAAACCGGATATGCGGGGAGGGGGTCTGTGTTTCAGGGGTGGAGGTGGCCGATCTCAGTCATAAGCTGTATGGAGCCTTGTGAACTTTTTGGGGGCAAAAAGGCTAAGGTGGGGGTAGTGTAACGATCCGTGTATTGTGTTTGTGTACTGTATTCCCTCTTGTTTCTACTGTCTGTTAATGCCGCTGTATTGTGTTCCTCTCCCCCCCGTCTGTATTACCTGTAGCTGCGGGTTCGCTCTGTCTCTGGCTGTGCGAGCTGCCCCTGTCATAGGCTGTTTGTTGTGTGTGCCCATTGGTCCTGGTGTGCGGCTGGGGACCAATGGGGTAGCTGTTCGCTCTGGCACCCGATTAACATAAAGGGGCGGGGCTCAGCTATAAAACTGGTCGTTGCACGCTCATTGGGGGGGTGCTGAGCAAGTGGCTGGAGCAGTGGGCTCTTAAAGAAGTTCATAAATAAAAGCCTTGAACTTGAAAACGGTGTGTTGTCTTTGTCTATCCTGTGCACTGCGCGAAAACGCTACAATATCAACAACACCAACGTGTGTTGTAAAAACAAAAGCAACAATTGTTTTGAAAACTGTCCAGAATATTTACTTGCTAAGAATGAAAAAATGTAAACAAAAAAATGCAATTTTTATATGGAAATTGTCAAAATAAAAGGGGAAGCTGAAAGGTAAGAATTTACCAGTCAGGACAATGACATTTAAATACTACTACAATTAAACTGTATCTGTTAGTAATGTGGTTTCTTCTAGCAGTTTTCAAACTGGGGTACACGTACCCCTGGGGGTACGCGAGAAAAATTCTGAAATGGCAGACAACGCATTTTATTTAGTACCACTTGCCAATCCTATTGCAAACTTTTGTCATGTAATCAACGTTTAATCGCTAACACCAGACTGACAAGCTGTGACAGAGCGTTCAGCGCACACGACTAATTTACATATTAAATATGTGCGTTTTAAAGCCCTGTTGTTTAAATGTCATATAAACAGTTGGTCTGTCTGGGATAAAAAATAATAATAAAAGTAAAAGCCTAGTCTTTAACTCATTTTATTTCCTGTGTGCGTTCGTGCCTGTAAATCGATTTTTTTTTTTTTTTTTCAATGACCCGATTAAAGTTTATTGTAACTTAAGTACTACATTTCAAAATACAGAATGTATGGCCAATCAGAAACCAGAGTATTGCCATGCGGTCTAGTTTGAAAAGCCGTTATGTCTGCTGTGAGCGTAGTAAGAGTTTTTAGCTTTCAAATATGGATTGTTGGCTCAATACTAGAACATTGCAAAGGGCGATCAAGACGAAATAGTTATTTTTGGCGTTTTTAATATGTATCTTGCGGCTGAAGCTCTCTCCAATTCCCCTGCCATCATCAGAGATTTGTGTGGTAACAAGCAGGGACATCCATCACATACTAGGTAAGCGTTTTATTATTGTTTTTTTTAATTAGCATCAGTACTGTACGTTTTAGTCACCAAGAATTTAAAAATGCCAATAATATGTTTTGGTAATGAGGTTAGCTGTAGAGATGCGTGGGTAGTGAACTTCTTTGCCTTCTTTTCTGTAATTTTATTATCAATAAAAATACACGATTGCCATTTGCTATCATGGAATAGTCCTATGTCATTTCTGAGTGATATGAGGCTAGCACGGAGGCTTTGTTGATTTTAATTAATTAATATTTACAATAAAATGATGTTTCCGACAACTAGAAACCTGTTTGAGGGACTGTTTTTAGCCAAAAGTAAATATAATATATATTTCTGTTATAATATTGTAACTTTTATAATTGTATCCATCACACACTCCAAGGCTTGTGTGTTTTGTTGTATCCTGTTATTGTACAGATCTTTTTTTTCTGTTTTCATTTTATGACTGACTATCTCAGTGGACTACATTGTTTGGAAAAGGATATGCAGCTTAAAGATTGAAAACCCCTGTTCTAATGTGATTTGGTACAATGAATATCCTCTACTCAGTTGATACACCAGCATCATTGTGACACGTTTCCCAATAATTTCCCCAAAAGTGACAGTGAGTATTGTAGAGACACCTTGGTTGTATCTACAGCTTTACAGTTTTATTTTTTGTTTAAAAACAAAAAGGTCAGTAAACTCTGCTGGCATATTTAAAAACAAACAAAAAAAAGAAATGGTGGTTGGTTCTGAATCAAACATATTGACCTGTGATAGAGAGAGAAAGGATCGATGCTGCAAATCTCCCTCCCGATTAGAAAGGGCGCTGTGTAAGGGGGAAGGTATGCTGCCTCCTAGATCTACCACCTCGGTGGTAGGTGGAAACCGGAAGGTGACCATATTAGGAGGGGCGCGTAGCTGCAAGTACTCAGGACAATTCCATTGCAGTCAGCTGCGGGGCAGCCCTATATTGGAGAAATCATGGCGATGCGTTGGCTGCAGGGAGGAGTTTGCTGGGTACAAAGGGGAAGCAGCTATGTCAAAACCTCCCCTTGCGCTGAGAATGAAACACAAACGGCCGGAGACTGTACTGTTTTTATGATTTTGGATTACGTGTGTTTTGTGTTGCAGAGAAGCGTGGTGCCGTGAGTGGTGCAGTGCGGTGCTTTGCTGTGATGTGCAATGCAGGGATGTGCTCTTTATAATTGCCGGTCCGCGGCTCACTCCTCTCTGCAACACAAAACACACGTAATCCAAAATCATAAAAACAATACAGTCTCCGGCCGTTTGTGTTTCATTCTCAGCGCAAGGGGAGGTTTTGACATAGCTGCTTCCCCTTTGTACCCAGCAAACTCCTCCCTGCAGCCAACGCGTCACCATGATTTCTCCAATATAGGGCTGCCCCACAGCTGACTGCAATGGAATCGTCCTGAGTACTTGCAGCTACGCGCCCCTCCTAATATGGTCACCTTCCGGTTTCCACCTACCACCGAGGTGGTAGATCTAGGAGGCAGCATACCTTCCCTTTCTAATCGGGAGGGAGATTTGCAGCATCGATCCTTTCTCTCTCTATCACATGACCCCCCTCACTGAAGAAAATGTCCCCCTATATATATATATATATATATATATATATATATATATATATATATATATATATATATATATATATATATACACACACACACACACACACACACACACACACACACAAAGACTTGCATTATTTTTGTATTACTCTGCTACCAGTGAGTCTCAATACTAAGTTTAATTCATTGTGTTGAGTTTGAAAAATATTCGGACTGACGGACACAAATAAAAGCTGTAAACCAGATTCATTCTCCTGCGTCTGAGAACTTGTACTGTATAATAATTTATAGCACAAAACAGACCTCAAAACCACTCAGGGATGCTACATATTTTGGAGTATAGAAATATACTTCCTTGCTATTTCTACCCTAATTAGTTACTTTTTGTATAATTTCAGTTAGTAGAAATAGAGCACGGTTGCTTAAGTAGGGTCAAGTTAAGTCTCGCAAGAGGGGGTAGTTTTGGCTGACTGAGTTGGAGGAATTACGCTTTGGCTCCAAGGCTTTGAATATCTTACTTCATAATGGAGTGTTTAAAGCTTGTTTATCTATTGTTTACCTATTGTTAAATGTGCATCTTGCCCCCACGCACAGTGAGGCAGATGGTTCAGGAGGCAAAGGGAAATCCAAGGGCCACAGTTGGAGAATTGCAGAACTTGGTTGCATCTTGGGGTCACCGAGTCTCCAAATCTTGTTAATTTACAGACGACACAAAAATAGGAGGAGTGGCAAACCCTGTTGCAGCAGCAAAGGTCATTCAAAATGATCTAGACAGCATTCTGAGCTGGGCAGACGCATGGCAAATGACATTTAAATGGAGAAAAGTGTAAGGTACTGCACACAGGCAATAAAAATGTGCATTATAAATATCATATGGGAGATAATGAAATTGAAGAAGGAATCTAGGAAAAAGACCTAGGAATTTATGTTGACTCAGAAATGTCTTCATCTAGACAATGTGGGGAAGCTATAAAAAAGGCCAACAAGATGCTCGGATATATTGTGAGAGGTGTTGAATTTAAATCAAGGGAAGTAATGTTAAAACTTTACAATGCATTAGTAAGACCTCACCTAGAATATTGTGATCAACCTCGTTACAAAAAGGATATTGCTGCTCTAGAAAGAGTGCAAAGAACAGCAACCAGAATTATCCTGGGTTTAAAAGGCATGTTGTATGCAGACAGGCTAAAAGAATTGAATCTATTCAGTCTTGAACAAAGAAGACTATGCAGTGATCTGATTCAAGCATTCAAAATCCTAAAAAGGTATAGACAGTGTTGACCCAGGGGACTTTTTTGACCTGAAAAAAGAACCAAGGACCAGGGGTCACAAATGGAGATTGGATAAAGGGGCATTCAGAACAGAAAATAGGAGGCACTTTTTTTACACAGAGAATTGTGAGGGTCTGGAACCAACTCCCCAGTAATGTTGTTGAAGCCGACACCCTGGGATCCTTCAAGAAGCTGCTTGATGAGATTCTGGGATCAATAAGCTACTAACAACCAAACCAGCAAGATGGGCTGAATGGCCTCCTCTCGTTTGTAAACTTTCTTATGTTCATCTTATGTTCTTATAGCCTATGCTTTGGATATCTTATTAAATGAGATACAATGGTGAGCAGTATTTTAAATTGCACAGTTGCCATCGTTAACAGACCAAACCTGAATATATTTGCTACAGAAAAAAAGCATTATTTTCTAGTCAAATATTAAATACCTATCTTCATAACAGGCTAATAGTGTTCCTTTATGCAATGGAAATACTTGCGACTGGAAAGGAACATGGGCCTATATTAATATTATTCGAAAGAGTAATTATTTTAAATAAAAACGCACACACTCAAATAAGCACTTTAATATAAATGGAAAGAGACTCGCCTTAAATAGAAATTCTTTATCTATTTAAACTATATTTTTATACATAAAGGACATTAGTGTCTGGGTTGGGCCTGCATTTGTTGTATTTTAACACATTAATGCCTCTACAAAATCACTCATGTCTTAATATTCTTAAACTATAACCAGAATAATGTTATCATTGATGCAACCCAACCCACGTTTATTTTCAGCGATGTATTTGATATATATATATTTGTTAAATTTAGCTAAATCTGTACATCAGTACATGCCTCCGAAAGAAATCTGAAAATCTTTTTTTGATATTTTTTCCTGCCCTCTGTCATTACGGCCGTGGCAAAGTGGTTAGTATTGCGCAGGTGTAGAGGTGATGCAGTGCTTAAACAACGACAATACTGGTTGTTCAGCCATTGACAATACAATGGCTGAACAACCAGCTCACCAGCACAAATCAAAACACTGCCCCTCTGGCTGAACAACCAGCTCACCAGCACAATCCAAACACTGCCCCTCTGGCTGAACAACTAGCTCACCAGCACATTCCAAACACTGCCCCTCTGGCTGAACAACTAGCTCACCTGCACAATCCAAACACTGCCCCTCTGGCTGAACAACCAGCTCACCAGCACAATCCAAACACTGCCCCTCTGGCTGAACAACTAGCTCACCTGCACAATCCAAACACTGCCCCTCTGGCTGAACAATCAGCTCCCCTCTGCACACATAAAACACTGTTCACCCCGACCCTCTCTGTCCAGCTTGCCATCACCACCACCACTCACCAGAATGACTGGGACATCCAGCTGTGGCGATCTGCTGGCTTGCCGCACTGCTGTGCAGGAATCTACCAGCTCTACCCCTGTGCTGCTGATGCTCCGCCGGGAGTTCCGGACGCCTGCTGAGCTGCTGTTTGGCCACCCGCCAGACACCAAGGAGGATGCCCCCAGTCCAGAATACACTGCGTCACTCCAGCCTGCGGTCTTCTGCCAGAGGCGGTACTACAACCTCTGGGAATGAGGGCATCACTTTGTTGCCGGAAAGCTGGTCTGGGTATACAGATCCCCCGATATAAAACAATCTGCAATAGTGCCCAGCGATTGTGGGCACCGTAGCCGCCTTCTCTTCCCGCTGCCCTCCACAACGAAGGCGCCCGCTTGGCCATCTCCAAGACTATATTGGCTCTCAGGGATGAGATTGGTCAGCCGGGACAGCATGGGCCTTTCTATTGGATTAGATCTGGACGGGACTATTGCAATAATAAAAGAGCTGTCGGTTTCGGAATACAGAATTTGTGCACTTGGATTCTTACCGCTGCTATAATATATATATTATATAATATATATTCATCCTTTGTCATATATATATATGTATATATATATATATATGACAAAGGATGTTTGAGTAATCAAGTTCAGAAACATATCACTTGTACAGTAATATAATGCAACTCTTAAGACTATTTTAAGACTATAAATCTTGAGCAACACATTATATTAGTCATATACATTACAGTGTACATGGTTATTTTGGTAGACTTGGGTTTATTTAAGAAGATGTTGTCAATGTGATTGGTTTTGACAGTGTAATGTATTATACTGAAATAGGTGGACCAGTTTGAACAGGACCATCCCTGTTTCCCCCATCAGCCGAGCCCAGAGTCCCAACACTTTCCCCAAAACCTTAAAAAAGCCAGTTTGTGTAAATTATTTAAGTAGCACTCCTTACATAATTTACACAAACAATCGCCAATCATAGGAGGCTGTGTGGTCCCGTGGTTAAAGAAAAGAGCTTGTAACCAGGAGGTCCCCGATTCAAATCCCACCTCAGCCACTGACTCATTGTGTGACCCTGAGCAAGTCACTTAACCTCCTTGTGCTCCGTCTTTCGGGCGAGACTTAGTTGTAAGTGACTCTGCAGCTGATGCATAGTTCACACACCCTAGTCTCTGCAAGTCACCTTGGATAAAGGCGTCTGCTAAATATGGCATGAACAGTGATCTACAGAAATAATTCCTTTTTCATGTTGTAAAACACAATCATCTCAAATGATTCACAAATTAGAAGATGGAAAGTTGTACTGTGCTCGCACCAATGCTGAAGCCATAGTGATTAAAGTACTAATGGCTCCACATGCAATGGAAGACTTTAACAGTGATCCACTCTTCAGAAAAAGTACTGGTAACCAACAGTAAAGGTAGGCCAAGCTTATACATACAATCTACATTTATATTTAAAATGCATTAAAATATGTCCTAAATTATTGGCACCCTTGATAAAGATGAGCAAAAAAGACTAAAATTAATATCAGTGCTGAGCTATATTGTATTTGACTTTATTAATGATTCACTAGAATCAACCAAAGTTACACATTTCTCAAATTATAAATTAATTTCCAAAAAAAAGAAAATGAAAAAGGTGACAAATTATTGGCACCCTTGTTTTCAGTACTTTGCGCACCCTCCTTTTGAAAGGATAACGGCACCTTTTTCTATAATGTTTAATGAGATTGGAGAACACATTGGGAGGGATCCTAGACCATTCCTCCATACAGAATCTTTCCAGATCCTTGATATCCTTTGGTCTGCGCTTATGGACTGCCCTCTTCAATTGAAACCACAGGTTTTCAATGGGGTTCAAGTCCGGAGACTGAGATGGCTATTGCAAAATGTTGATTATGTGGTCAATTAACCATTTCTTTGTGGATTTTGATGTGTGCTTGTGGTCATTGTCTTGCTGGAAGATCCACTTGCAGTCAAGTTTCAGCCTCCTGGCAGAGGCAACTAGGTTTTTGGCCAAAATGCCCTGGTACTGGACAGAGTTCATGATGCCGTTGACCTTAACAAGGGCCCAGTGGAAGCAAAACTGCCCCATAACATCAAAGATCCACCACCATATTTTTCAGTAGGTATGAGGTTCTTTTCTGCATATGCATCCTTCTTTTGACGCCAAACCCACCGCTGGTGTGCGTGGCCAAAGAGCTCTATTTTCGCCTCATCGGACCATAGCACCCGGTTCCAATCGAAGTGCCAATGCCGTTTAGCAAACTCCAGGCGCTTACGTTTGTTGGTTGCTCTCAAATAAAGGCTTTTTTTTTCTGGCAACCCTTCCAAATAGCCTATTGGCATGAAGGTGGCGTCTAATTGTAGACCCCAAAAAGCAACCAAGTTATGTAATTCTCCAACTGTGGCCCTTGGATTTCCCTTTGCCTCCCAAGCCATCTGCCTCACTGTGCGTGGGGGCAAGATACGCTTGCCTCCTCTACCAGGCAAGTTTACCACTGTTCCAGTGGTTTTGAACTTCTTACTTATTGCCCTAATAGTGGTAAGTGGTATATTTTGTTTTTTTAGCTATTGTTTTGTACCCATTGCCTGATTTATGAAGGTCAACAACCATTTGTCTCTCTTCATTTGTGAGTTCTTTGCCTTTCCCCATACTGATGGATGACAAATGGATTTCATATGCGTGTTACCTCATTTTTTTCTTTCTTTTTTTTTTTTTTTAAATTCAGTCAGTCATCGCCAATTTTTTTACCCCAGTTTTCTCCAATTTAGTATGCCCAATTATTATCTGTATCCTCGGTTCACCGCTTGCAAACCCCCGCCGACTCGGGAAATGGTGGCTGGAACACGCGTCCTCCGAAACGTGCTCCTGCCAAGCCATCATTTTTCGCACTGCAGATCCACAGCAATGCCACCAGACCTATAGTGCCGGAGGACAACACAGATCTGACGGCTCCACTGCAGAACCACAGGCGCCCTATCGGCCCCAGGGGTCGCTGATGCGGGCGAGCCATGGATTCCCCTGCCGACCTAAGCCCGGGCAGCGCTCAGCCAATTGTGCGCCGTCCCCTAGGAACTCCCGGTCACGGTCGGCTGTGACATAGCCTGGATTCGAACCTGCGATCTCCAGGCTATAAGGCACATCCTGCACTCCACACGGAGCGCCTTTACTGGATGCGCCTCTCGGGAGCCCCTGTTACCTCATTTTTATACCCCAGTGAAACAGGAAGCCATGGAAGGCCACAAAACAGTTCCTTAAGACGGAGATGAACTTAAAGAAGTAGAATGTTAATGCACATTTAATTTTGTTTATAAGAATCTTTAGGGGGTGCCAATAATTCTGACACCTATCTTTGAGAAAAAAATGAAAACCACTGAGCAACTGTATTAGAATAAAAGAATATGGTTTTTCCATATATTTCAGCATAAAATATAGCTCATTACCTGTGTTTATTTTAGACAGCGTTTTTTATTCATCTTTATCAAGGGTGCCAATGATTTTGGAGGTGACTGTGCTAAGTAATATGTTCTAGAATAAATACATTGTATGAATTACTGTACCAAATTAAAAGTAGGCCTATGCAAAATGACCGAGTAAAAATAAAAGCAATGCATATGGTTAAGAGTTACATTTATCAGCTTTTGCTAACTTGTCAAAATCTGATACCTGTACCAAAATGTCATCTGTAGCTATAAACATTATTTTTTTGGTCTAGTTAAAACAATCCAACGATTCATCTTGGTGATAATTATAAAGAGAGTAGTTTAAAAAAGATTTGAAAAAAAAGATAGCATAATTAAAATAAGGTTATATAATTAACATTAGTTAAAGATAAGCAATATCAACAACATGACAAATAATATCGGAACTCACACAAGGCAAGTAGCTGTATTAATAATAATAATAAATAATAATAATAATAATTACTACATAGAAATCAATATACTGCAGTTCCCATATATACCAAATCATGTGTTGTGAAAATGTAATACAGTATTTTGGTAATTGTTCTAGGTCTACGAATTGATATATGGCTAAAATATATCATACATTGATCATGTTCTTTATTGAAAGTAGGCACATTTGATGTCGTTGCCAATTATTTTTGTTATTTTTCTCCCAATTTGGAATGACCAATTATTTTTAGGCTCAGCTCACCGCTACCACCCCTGCGATGACTCGGGAGGGCAGCGGTCGCTGGTGCGTGGTGAGCCAAGGACACCCTGGCCGACCTAACCCTCCCTCGCCCCAGGTGGCGCTCGGCCATTTGAGTGCCGCCTCCTGGAAGCTCCCGTCCTCGGTCGGCAAAGGAATAGCCTGGACTCGAACTCGCGACATCCAGATTATAGGGCACATCCTGCACTCCACACGGAGCACCTTTACTGGATACGCCACTCGGGAGCCCCAAGGGGTTCCTTTCTATATATCAATACGACATCGGGAGTACAATATGACAGAGGTAGCATTTCTATACAACGTTGCTCACACTACTTGGTTGTATTACCAGTCGTATTTCGCGAAACCGGTTTACTTTGTGTATAAATATTACAGGAGGACCACAGTCATTTCCCTCATTTGACTTATATAAACATGGCTGCTCTAATTTATGCTGTGTAATTAAGAACATAACATAAGAAAGTTTACAAACGAGAGGAGGCCATTCAGCCCATCTTGCTCGTTTGGTTGTTAGTAGCTTATTGATCCCAGAATCTCATCAAGCAGCTTCTTGAAGGATCCCAGGGTGTCAGCTTCAACAACATTACTGGGGAGTTGGTTCCAGACCCTCACAATTCTCTGTGTAAAAAAGTGCCTCCTATTTTCTGTTCTGAATGCCCCTTTATCTAATCTCCATTTGTGACCCCTGGTCCTTGTTTCTTTTTTCAGGTCAAAAGATTCCCCTGGGTCGACATTGTCTATACCTTTTAGGATTTTGAATGCTTGAATCGGACCACCGCATAGTCTTCTTTGTTCAAAACTGAATAGATTCAATTTTTTTAGCCTGTCTGCATACGACATGCCTTATGTATGCCTAATGCATTGTAAAGTTTTAACATTACTTCCCTTGATTTGAATTCAACACTATATAAATCCGAGCATCTTGTTGGCCTTTTTTTATAGCTTCCCCACAGTGTCTAGATTAAGACATAGGCTGAGACAACTACACCGACAGAGGGCATCGGAAGAAAGTATAGTGATCCTCTTCTTCCGTCACATGTGTTCCAACATATTTAATAATTATGTGTTAATTATTAGAATTACAATTGTTAAATAACTATTATTAACAATGTTGTGTTTATGGTGCAATTCGAAATGTGTACATTACACGGGAATATATAAAATTACATATACAGCAGGAGTTAGATAGAAAATTGGGTGTTAGGTCACTTAAACCTATAGTCATATGACTCATGATTATGCAAATGGAATTTCCAAGACCGTTCAAAATACATTCCTTGTGTATGCGTGCTGCATGTATTTTCAGACATGGCTAGTCTACCTGTTGTATTAAAACACACCAACTACAATTTGACTCAAAATAGGTGATAACTGATCGAGATTATTCTAATAACTAGAAGTTGCAGGCAACTTTAAGGCTTCCAGACGTTTACAGCAGAACAAGATATGGTTTGAGACTTGTGAAAATAGAAATCATACAAACATTTTGTTAATGGAAAGCCTTATTTTATCGTGTGTGTTTTTTGTAGGAGAATGGTTAATATAAACACACCAGTTTTTGTAAAATTACAAAAGGTCACATCTAAAACTACAAACATACAAAACTTGCAATTGTATAACAGATTCAGGATTTGTGATGTTTTATTAACAGTGCAAATCGTAAAAATAATTATATAACGATTAAGCAAACTGTATTCGTGTGACTTGTAAAGCTCATGTATATGCCTGCATGTCCACGAGGTTATTTTAAACTAGAAAGGAAGGGGGGGGGGGGGACAGAAGGGAGACCACATCAAATGAAGGACAACAACTCACGTAAGACAACTATTAAATGTATTTATCTTAATGCTAGAAGTCTCAGAAACAAAATGTTAGAACTTGAAGCTACTGCACTAACAAGTAACTACAATGTGGTAGGTGTTACAGAAACTTGGTTGTCAGAGTAATGGAGACGAAAATAATATTAGTGGGTACACACTGTATAGGAAAGACAGGCAGGACAGAAGAGGCGGAGGGGTAGCGCTATACATAAGAAATAGTCTTGAAGCCCAGGTGTTAAATCTGGACAAAAAAAACAACGCCAAATCAATATGGGTCAGAATAATGGATAAAAATTCAAAAGGGCGTAATAGGAGCATGCTATAGACCGCCAAATTCAGACGCTGAACAAAATAATCTGTTATACAATGACATCAGAAATGCGTGTAGCAAAGGAGAAGCCATACTAATGGGGGATTTCAACTTCCCCCATATAAAATGGGAGAACCTGGTGGGGAGCACGACGGATGAAATTGAAATTATTATTATTAATATTTATTTCTTAGTAGACGCCCTTATCCAGGGCGACTAACAGTCGTAAAAAAAACACATTTCAAGAATCACAGTACAAGTAATAATACAATTAAGAGCAAGATAAATACAATGACTTTGGTTCAAGCAAGTACAAGTGTGACAAAATCCGATTCAATAATACAGCAGATAACAGTGTCAGTGATAGTTACATCAGGATATAATTAAATACAAAATACTAATGGTGGAAATGACAAATGACTGCTTCCTAACACAATTTGTCAAGGCACCGACTAGAGGGGAGGCATGCCTTGATTTAGTCTTTTCAAATAACGAAGACAGAATAACTAAAACAGAGGTCAGAGAGCCATTGGCAAACTCAGACCACAACATGGTCTCATTTGAAGTATTTTTTAAAACCCCAAAAGTAATGACTAAAGCTAAGGTTTACAATTTTAGAAAAGCAAACTATGAAGGTATGAAACAGAGACTAACAGAAGTAGATTGGAGTAAAATAGAGAAAACATCCACAGAAAAAGGATGGCTGTTTTTTAAAAATGTAGTACTAGAGGCACAAAACAATTGCATCCCAAAAGTAGACAAATCTAAAACAAAATGGTTTAATAGATCAATTAAAAAAAATATTCAGCGAAAAAAGGCACTTTACAGAGCTTTTAAAAGGGACCAAAAACAAAGTACACAGAAAGAGTACTTGGAACTGCAAACACAAGTCAAAAAGGAAGTTAGAAAGGCCAAGGGAGAGAGATAGAAATCAATATTGCTAAGGGGGCTAAAACCAATTCCAAAATGTTTTTCTAATATTATAACAGCAAGAGAACATTCAAAGTGGAGGTTAAATGTCTAAGAGACACAAATGGCAAAATCATAGAGGAAGAAAAAAAATAGCAAATATATTAAATGATTACTTTTCACAGGTTTTACAAAGGAGGACACGACAACATGCCCCACATGTCGACCTGTTCCTATCCAGGTTTAAATAACTTTAGCATAACAGAGGCAGAAGTGTTAAAGGTACTAGGAGCTCTTAAAATAAATAAATCCCCTGGGCCAGATGAGATCCTGCCAATAGTACTCAAAGAAATGAAAGAAGTTATTTACAAACCGCTAACCGAGATGGTCGCACTTCATTAAGCTCCTGACTGTTATCCCCTATCTACGTTTTATATATATATATATATTTTTTTTAAATTTAGTCGTTGCCAATCAGTTTTTATTATTTTCTCCCCAATTTGAAATGCCCAATTATTTTTAGGCTCAGCTCACCACTACCACCCCTGCACCGACTCGGGAGGGGCGAAGATGAACACACGCTGTCCTCCGAAGCGTGTGCCGTCAGTCGCCCGCTTCTTTACACTCTGCAGACTCACCGTGCAGCCGCCTCAGAGCTACAGCGTCGGAGGACAACGCAGCTCTGGGCAGCTTACAGGCAAGCCCGCAGGCGCCCGGCCAGACTACAGGGGTCGCTGGTGCGCGGTGAGCCGAGGACACCCTGGCCGACCTAACCCTCCCTCCCCCCCGAGCGACGCCCGGCCAATTGAGCACCGCCCCCTCGGAGCTCCTGTCCACGGTTGGCTGTGGAATAGCCTGGACTCGAACCGGCGACGTCCAGGCTATAGAGCGCATCCTGCACTCTAGCGAGTGCTTTTACTGGATGCGCCACTCGGGAGCCATGTTTTATATTTAAATGTACTTTGCGTTTTATATTTAAATATACTTTGCCTAAAGACGTCTTTTTTCTTATTAAATCCTATTAACGATGGCAGCGAACAAGAAAAACACTGCATCTCCGCAAAAAACTCCTGAAGGCAAACGTTTTAAGTCCTTGCCGCTCAGAGATTCGATGCGCTGCATAGTAGCTGACATGTTGTCTGAGGCCTTGGGGACTGCGCTGGGCCCGGTAAAGGATTACATGGCTGAAAACTGAGCCATGCTTCGATCACTTAAAGAAGATATCAGCACTCATGCTAAAAACAAGGAGAGAGTATCTGCTAAAGTTGAGATTTTGCAAGGCAATCTTCGTCAAATAAAAAAGGACACTAACCATTGTCTCTCCCAGATTGACAAATTCCAAATGAAAATTAACAATTTGGAAGACAGATCACGACGAAACAATATTAGGTTGGTAAATTTACCATCGGGCCTTGAGGGCGACAACCCTGTTTGTTATCTTGCTGGATCCCAGACCTCGCTTCGGCTGCTCCTGGGCTTATTGAGATAGACAGAGCTCACCGGGTTTACTCAAACCACTCAGGCAACTCAGACAAGCCTCGTACGCTGTTGTTCAGAGTTCTACGTTATGCCGATCGCCAGGCTATTCTACAGGGTGCTCGCAAAGCGCAACCGTCCCTTCCAGGAGGCCGCCGTCTGGGTTTCTACGCCGACTACAGCCCGGCCACAGCCCAGAGCAGGAATGCTTTTACGGGGGTTAGAGCTAAACTTCGACAGAAGGGTGTGGATTCCTTTTTTAATCTACCCAGCAGTCTTGAAGATCACCCACAGGGGCGATAAACTTTTGATTCACTAGGAGAAGTGGAGGATTTTTTGGCTGGCTTGGATTCCTCGGCTACGGTGGCTGTAATCGCTCGAAAATCCTTGCAGCTCCTACTGAGGAGGTCCCTATGCAAGGCTCGTAAGGAGGGAAGAACAGGATAAGAATTGTTCTATCCTGAACTGCAAAGTGGACCGGTACTGTATGGCACTGTATTTCGTGTTTACCCTTTTTTTTTTTTTTTTTTTACCTGCAATACCTGTTTTCAGCACCTCTATTTTTGTCCTGAACACAAGGGAGACGGCTTTAGAGTTCCCTGTACTTTTTTTTTCCCCTCTCTCAAGGAGGATAGGCACCTTGGTTGTGTTTTTACTACAATATTAAGAGACCATCTTAAATATTATTAGATAATTGATGTAATGCTGATTGTGTTTTACAAAGTTAAAAGGTGGCAATCAAACACTTTTTTTTTCAATTTTTTTTTTTAATGTTTTTATTATGCAATATTACGAGACACATACTACATAACTCTTGAATAACTAATGCAATGTTGATTACGTTTCTTTTTTTTACTAAACTCAGTTTGTGTTCTTACTACAATATTACGAGTCTCTTATACTGTATAATAATTTTGAATAACTAATGCAATGTAGATTGTGTTTTATATTTATTGTGTTTTATATTTATATGTTAAGGTGGTAGTTTTTTTTTTCTCTCGTTGCCGTTATACACTCCATAGTTCTATACCCTTCTTAAATAGCACAATTTCTTTCCTCTTTACAAATGTTTTATTGCTTTATACTGGAATCAAAAGGGGTGGTTCAAAAAACCTTTTATTACTATTATTGTATCGCTAATTTATAGCTCTCTTTCTGATCTTGTGTAAGATGCAAATTTATTTTTCTCTCTCTTGGATCCACTACTATAGAACATGGTGCTCAGATACATCAAACTGTCGCATTGTTGAGGAGACAGATTTCATTCCTATTAACAGTAATAATTAGCTTCTAGTTTGGCCGCCCTTTCTAATGTACTACTCTCAATTCAAAAGGATGGTTAATGCAGTTTGCAATATTAGTTTTAAGGGGGTACAGGTGTTTGATGTTTGATGCTCGACATCGCATCGTGTTTGTCACAAATGTTTGCTACAGAGGGGATTTGGGGGAGGAAGGGTGGGGATGGGTGGGGGGTGGGTTACATAGGTTTTCCACTTTGTTTCTTTACCATAAATGTTCTTGTGATCTTTCATACTTAGAAAATTTAAACTCATGCTGTGCCGTCTCGAATGTTTCAGATTCTCTCATGGTGCTTGGAATACTTTGATAATGGCTAATATTACAGTTTTACCCCTCAAATGTTAGAGGATTAAACTCGCCATTTAAGCGTACACGGGTCCTGGATCTCTTACGAAGGAAAAATTTTGATGTAGCTCTTCTACAGGAGACACATTTAAAGCCAAAGGATACACTTCGACTCCAGAATAGTAGATAAACTAATAGTTGCTTCTGGAGACGGCTCTCGTACAAAAGGTGTGTTAATACTGATGAAACGAAGCATAAATTTAACAATTGAGAGTCAGCTCTGATCACACTGGCAGATTAGCTTTCTGCTGTGCCTCCATTCAGGGGAAGAAAGTGGCGTTTGTCAGCATTTATGCACCCACCATTTTTGACCCTTTATTCTTTCCATGGCTTACCAAAAAACTATTACCACTGACAGAGTATTCACGGATTATGAGGTCTGATATGAACGCCTTTTTCGATTCCAAACTAGACAAATCCAATATTTCTATCTCTAATGCACAAGCATCGGCCTCTAAGGCACTCAGGCATTTTTCTAAAGATTTAAATTTAATCAACATATGGCGCACACAAAATCCAACGGCCAGGGATTATACATACTTCTCACCTTACCATAAAACATTTTCAAGGATCGATTAGCCTATATTCTTTCCTCCCCTGAACTAAACCCTTTAGCTGGGAATGTAGGGTTTCTCCCTCGTAGTCTTTCAGATTATAATGCAATTTTAACCACATTCAATTTAGCATCGATCCAGAGTAAACCGTCCAGGTGGAGATTTAATACTACACTTCTCCAAAATGACAAATTTCTCTCGCAACTTAAACCAAAACTGATTGAATTTATTAACATTAGCAAAGATTCGTTTCTGATCCAGCACTGGTCTGGGCAGCTATCAAAGGTTTTGTACGCAACAATGCGATTTGGTTTTCCTCTCATCTTAAAAAATCTAAATTACAATTAATTTCCCAATTAGAGCTAAGTTGTAGTAAACTGGAAAAGGCTCTGAAATCTAATTACACCAGGGATACTGAACTTAAATTAAAGGCGGAAAAGGCAGAACTAAATAATCTATTAAAGGCAGCAAGTTGAGTTTCTTATGCATATCACCAAACATAAGTATTACTCTGAGGGAAGTCGACCGAGCCGCCTCCTTGCCCTAACTCTTAAGCGTCAAGGCGGCAAATGTAATATTCAAATCGATTAACTGCCCGGTGAAGGGCCCTACTTCAAACCCAAAAGATATTAACAAAACATTTAATCCTTTTTTTCAAAATTATACTCCTCTGACAAACAGCCCTCCCCTGACCACTGCCAAGCCTTTCTACAGGATTTGAATGTTCCTAATATCTCCTAAGAGGAGGCAAAGCAGCTAGATTCTCCAATCTCAATAGACGAATTACATCAAGCTGTAAAAACCACTAAAAAAGGCAGCTCCCCTGGGATCGACGGTTTGCCGGCTGAACTATATCTAGCTTTGTAGGATACTCTGGGCCCAATCTGGTTATCCACCATAAATTCTGCAATCGCAAAGGACTGATTTCACCAAGACTGTAATACTGCACTAATTACCCTGCTCCCTAAAGCAGGCAAGAATCCCCAGGAATACGCAAGTTACAGGCCTATTTCCTTAATCAATGCAGACATTAAAATGTACGCTTGGGTTATTGCTCTCCGTTTGGAGAAAGTTATCAATGGTTCGATTAATCCTGACCAAACCGGCTTTATTAAGGGTCGATTAGCATCTGACAATATCCGTCGCTTATTACATGTTATTGCTGAAGCTGAAAAATTTAATTCACTGAGTGGGCTTTTATTTCTCGATGCTGAATAAGCTTTTGACCATTTGGAATGTATTTATGGTGTGTTTTAAAGAAATTTGCTTTCGGTCCAAATTTTATTAGAATGATACAAGTTCTGTACTCTAACCCTTCCGCGAGAGTTTCCACAGGTGGAATCTTTTCAGACTTATTTAGTATTTTTCGTGGATCCAGACAAGGGTGCCCTCTCTCCCCTCTACTCTTTGACTTGTCACTAGAACCCTTAGCCCAATTTATCCGCCAAAGCTCCTTAGTTTCACCAGTAAAAACTGGATCGTCCTGCCACTCAATTTCACTATACGCCGATCACACACTTTTATATGTGTCCGATTTAGAGCGCTCTCTTCCAAATATACTTCCGATTTTTGAAGATTTTGGTTTAATAGCTGGTTATAAGATTAACTGGTCAAAAATCAGTGTTAATGCTACTCAACAAAGAGGCAGGCAGAGTAAATATCCTCCCCACCATTCCAGTTGCACATCAAGTAACTTATTTGGGCATTGAGATACGTCCCTCCATATCAACAAAAAAAATAATTACACAAAAGCGATAAAAAAAATTGAGGGGGATTTGAACAGATGGATGCTACTACCAGCATCTGTTCCTGCCTGTATTGCCGATTTAAAATGAATATTCTCCCCCGTATTAATTTTATTAGTTCAATGCTCCCATTGCCTCCACCGGTGGGCTACTGGTCAAAACTCGATTCCTTGTTGAGAATTTGTCTGGAATGGTAAACACTCTTGTATTGGGCTCCCGAGTGGCGCATCCAGTAAAGGCGCTCCTCGCAGGATGTGCCCTATAGCCTGGAGATCGCTGGTTCGAATCCAGGCTATGTCACAGCTGACCGTGACCGAGAGTTCCTAGGGGGCGGCGCACAATTGGCTGAGCGCTGCCCGGGTAGGGAGGGCTTAGGTCGGCAGGGGAATCCACGGCTCACCGCGCATCAGCGACCCCTGTGGCCGATAGGGCGCCTGTGGCTCTGCAGCGGAGCCGCCAGATCTGTGTTGTCCTCTGGCACTATAGGTCTGGTAGCATTGCTGTGGATCTGCAGTGCGAAAAATGACGGCTTGGAAGGAGCACGTTTCGGAGGACGCGTGTTTCAGCCTCCGTTTCCTGAGTCGGCGGGGGGGTTGCGAGCGGTGAGCCGGGGATACAGATAATAATTGGGCATGCTAAATTGGGGTGAAAACCGGGGTAAAAATAATTGGCGACGACTAAATTTAAAAAAAAAAAAAAAAACACTTGTATTAAATGGTCTTTATTACAACGCAGTAAAGCACAAGGCAGTTGGGCCTTTCCAAATTTCACATTTTATCACTGGTCTTTCTTACTATGTACACTAAACCACTGGATGAACCCAACTGTACACTCATCTTGGAAGGAGATAGAACAGGAAATATTATCGCCAATTAGAATACAAGATATACTGTTCTCTGGTCTTACTTACAAAAGGTGTTACCTGCATTATGGCCCCATAATCGCATACATTGTGCAAACTTTTCGGGTAGTGGAAAGAACTTTGGGTCTTAAAATTAAGCGGCACAGACATTCGCCCATTTGGAACAATGTTAAAATTTTAACTGGTGGTAAACCCCTTTCCTTGGACTCGTGTTGAACGATGTAGCCGGTCAGGAGTCTATCCTAGAGTTCCAGGAACTAGTTTCTTGCTATAATATCCCTAGCACCTCTTTGTTTGTTTTTTTATTTTAGACGGAGATCTGCTTTAAAAACATATGGGGTTCCCTGGGGCTCCAACTTAATCCGTCACCCAGTAGTGGATTGGGTCCTGGGGCCAGCACCTAAGGGCTTAGTCTCCCATATATATATAAGCATCTCACCGCACACTCCCTTGCTCCTCTCTCTTGTTCAAAGCTATGGGAGAAGGATATAGCGCAGTGGGGAGGGACTATAGATTGGGAAGCGGTGTGGGATAGTGTTTTTGGAGCATCCAAGAATCCAAATCACCAATTTATTCACTTTAAAATATGCCACAGAACTTATTTGACCCCTCGTAAAAGACATCTAATGGGGCTAGCCCCTCATCCTCGTTGTACTTTGTGCAACCTAGGAGTACCAGGCACGCTGATGCATATACTATGGGACTGCCCAGATGTTCAACTTTTTTGGGGGCAGGTAGTCGATTCCATTTCTGCCATTATTGGGAAGCGCTTCCCACTGGACCCTGCCCTTTTTCTCCTGGGTGATGTTTCTAAATTTCCTCTCACTGAGAAGGAGCGTAGACTGTGGCTGCCAAGTATGAAAATGATTGTGCAGCGCTGGCTCCCTCCTCACCAACTCTCCTTGCAGCACTGGCTACAGGTGTTTTTAGGCATTATTTTTTTGGAGATGTCCTCAGCCAGAGTCAATGGAGCCAAAGCTTCCACTCTGCTGATGTGTAGAGACTCGGCAACTGCAATTAAGAAGTTACTATTGTTGTAACAAGTATGCACTGCTCATTTATTTCTGGTCAACCCATGTAACAAGGGGGTGGGGGGAAATTTTTCCAATGTCTTTCTGTTCACTTTGTATATAATTTTTCAATAAAAACTTAAATTACAAAAAAAAAAGAAAATTACCTATATGGTAACAATATCCTGGGAGACAGTCAGCATGGTTTTAGGAAAGGGAGATTGTGTCTAACTAACCTGCTTGACTTTTTTGAGGATGCAACATTGACAATGGATAATTGCAAAGCATACGACATGGTTTATTTAGATTTCCAGAAAGCTTTTGACAAAGTCCCGCATAAAAGATTAATTCTCAAACTGAACGCAGTAGGGATTCAAGGAAATGCATGCACATGGATTAGGGAGTGGTTAACATGTAGAAAACAGAAAGTACTGATTAGAGGAGAAACCTCAAAATGGAGCGAGGTAACCAGTGGTGTACCACAGGGATCAGTATTAGGTCCTCTGCTATTCCTAATCTACATTTAATAAATTTAGATTCTGGTATAGTAAGCAAACTCGTTAAATTTGCAGACGACACAAAAATAGGAGGAGTGGCAAACACTGTTGCAGCAGCAAAGGTCATTCAAAATGATCTAGACAGCATTCAGAACTGGGCAGACACATGGCAAATGACATTTAATAGAGAAAAGTGTAAAGTATTGCATGCAGGCAATAAAAATGTGCATTATAAATATCATATGGGAGAAATTGAAATTGAAGAAGGGAACTATGAAAAAGACCTAGGAGTTTATGTTGACTCAGAAATGTCTTCATCTAGACAAAGTGGGGAAGCTATAAAAAAGGCCAACAAGATGCTTGGATATATTGTGAGAAGTGTTGAATTTAAATCAAGGGAAGTAATGTTAAAACTTTACAATGCATTAGTAAGACCTCACCTAGAATATTTTGTTCAGTTATGGTCACCTCATTACAAAAAAGGATATTGCTGCTCTAGAAAGAGTGCAAAGAAGAGCAACCAGAATTATCCCGGGTTTAAAAAGCATGTAGTATGCAGACAGGCTAAAAGAATTGAATCTATTCAGTCTTGAACAAAGAAGACTACGCGGCGATCTGATTCAAGCATTCAAAATCCTAAAAGGTATAGACAATGTCGACCCAGGGGACTACTTTGACCTGAAAAAAGAAACAAGGACCAGGGGTCACAAATGGAGATTAGATAAAGGGGCATTCAGAACAGAAAATAGGAGGCACTTTTTACATAGAGAATTGTTAGGGTCTGGAACTCCCCAGTAATGTTGTTGAAGCAGACACCCTGGGATCCTTCAAGAAGCTGCTTGATGAGATTCTGGGATCAATAAGCTACTAAACAACCAAACGAGCAAGATGGGCTGAATGGCCTCCTCTCGTTTGTAAACTTTGTTATCTTCTTATGTCTAGTTTGATGAAACTAGCCATCACAGCTCAAAAGCACACCTATCTGGGCAACCTTATTTGGAAAGACGGAGCTGATAGATTGTACATAAGGTACTCATTCAAGACGTGCTCCAAGAAGAGGCCTTCCTTGACCCAGGTGCCGAGATTACCCTTATAACGAACGAATGAACGAACTGTTTGAGGCACTAAAAGCCGAACTGCAAATACAGGGTAGAACTGTGGACGAACACCCCAGTGAAATAAAGTTTACTGGATATGGCAGCAAAGAGATGCAGCGACCCAGATGTAAGAGTTGGTTAGACATCATTCAATGGGACAAAAATCCAATCACCCAATCCACGTCAGATACAGCGAGGGAAGAGAACTACTAATTGGCATGGACTTACTGCGCAGGCTGAAACCCATAATGGACTGCGATCAGAATGAACTATGGGCAGGCGGCAAAAATGGAGAAAACTACCTACAAATATGCAAAATTTACACAGACCACTACACTACAAGTGGCTATAGCGATGAATATGCCATTGCAGCACTGGGTTTTGTTGTCACTGCCCCACAAAGCCAAACAGCCCACGCAGATGAGAATCCTTTAGACCTGACACTGCTGTTCCCTCCTGACTCCCAAGAGTTAACCACTAGCAGCCCCAGCTTAAATGCAGAAGATGCTGCTGCAGCAAAGCCCGAGCAAGGAGGCTGCTCAACCCAGGCTGCTTGTCTCCTCGATGCGGAACCAGCACCCTTGTGCACAACCATCAACAAGGGGGAGAAACCCACGTCCTACTACAAATAGAGGACACGGTTGCCAAACTTTATCCCCTGTACTTAACATATGAACGGACATTGATCAATGTAAAACTGTTCAACAAACTTCAGAGGCTGAGAAGAGACCTTTCCTTCATTGATAAAGCAGAGCACTTGCATAGTGTTCCCAACCACAAGGCGGCCTGCAGAGCTGCAGGTAGATGCAACCTGTGGATCCGATTAGGAAATAGGAGACTCCTGCACACTGTGTGATCCCAGACCTCAGTAAATCTTTCTATCTTGGAGCAGACTTCCTAGTGCGACTCGGCATATGCGTGGATAGAATTGGTGAACAGCTGTGGACCGGACTGCAAGGTGACCCTTCCCCAATCACAGACCGCAAAGTTGCTGTCTGGGCAGACAATCCCACAGGTCTGCCATGTTGTCACTGCGCAAGACACTACGCTCCCAGCACAACAGAGGAGTATCCTAGTGCAAATTGCACCCCAAGAAGGACAAGGATTACCCGAAAAGGAAGCATTTTTCCAACCAGGGATCTACTTCTCCAACCTGAACCTTGCAGTAGCTAAAATGGACTACATAGAGTTTACATCAAATTCTTCTTACCTTTTGGTGGACAATCTCAGTGCAGAATCAGTCACAATCCCTGCACACACAGAGATAGGATTGGCAATTGCAAACAACTTCCATTATTTGGAACGCACTGTCCCAGTTATAGGAACAGTACCAGACAATGTGGAGAAGCAAAACAATGTCACACACTACCTCAAGGACTAATTTTCATTCAATCCATCTGCCCTACAAACAAAAGACGATTTATACAACAGCAGGATAGAAAAGGGGGGAATTGGTCCTCTCCGTCTAGGTGACTGATGAGATAAAACTGCCAGCCACACCACATAAACAAAGTAGTGCCAATACCTGCAAATGACTTATTAGAAGTCACGGAAGACAGAGTCCAGGTACAGACTGAAGAAATCTTCCCTGGATTTGAAGAGCAGCTGAAAGAAAAGATCTCCACAACAAATGCATTGGAGACAAATACACAGCGGCTACAACTGGAGCAATTGATTCGTAAGCATATGAGACTTTACTCTAAATATTCCTATGATTGTGGGGAAACCAACGTACATATGGTCAAAATACCAGCTGACACTGGACAAAAACCAGTTTATGTCAGACAGTACAGGATCCCCATCGCAGCCCATGAGTCAATACAATAGACAATTGACAAACTATCGGAATGAGGCCTTATCAGGGAATGTAACTCCACCTATAACTCGCTTATCTGGCCGGTCCTGAAGCCTAAAGGAAAGTGGAGGATAACCATTGCTTACAGGCAGCTAAACAAGTTCCATCTAGATGGCCCATGGCCTACTTAGATAAAACCCTTACCAAGGTTAAACATGCAAAGTTCTTCACAGCCGTCTATGTGTCTAATGGATTTTGGACCCTGAAAGTGGACCCTAGAGACCAGTACAAATTAGCCTTCTCTTTCAACAATTGTCAGTTCACATGGAATAGGTGCCCATTTGGCTACTCCAACTCGCCAGCGGAATTTGCGCAAAGTATTCCCAGATGCAGCAACAAGGAAGATTTCTATCTATGTGGATGACATTTTGGTATGGAGTGACATCTGGGAAGAACACCTTGAGACACTTGGGTATGTACTACACCAACTAGAAAAGGCAGGTGCCAAAATACCACTTACTAAAGGACAGTGGTGTAGAAAACAGGTGAACTACGTTGGCTTTGAAATAGGAACAGAAGGCATACAACCACAGCAAAGCCGAACAGAAGCCCTGCGAGCTGTAAGACCACCCACTTCTGTAAAAGAAGTCCACAGTTTTCTGGGCATATATAACTACTTGCGTCACTTCGTGGATGACTACGCGAGGATTGCAAAACCTCTCTAAGTTTATTAAAGAAAGAAGAACCTTGGATATGGGGTCAAAGCAAGAAAAAGCCACAACAGTACTTAAAGACTATCACGCAAGCCCCATCCCTAGCATATCCTGATAAGAGTAAGGAGTTCACAGGATTCACAGATCAGAGTGTCAGTGCAGTCCTGTGCCAGATGCACGACAATGAAAAATGGATCGTGGCATACGCAAGCAAAACCCTGAGTGAAGTAGAACTCAAATACTCAGACTGCAAGAAAGCTTTATTTGCCACAATATGGGCAATACAACACTTCAAGAATCTTGTGTGTGGCGTAAAAATCATCCTGGAGACACGGCACCGTACCATTGCCTTCCTGAACAGCCAGACAATCCGAGATGGCAGAGTGTCAAGCAGCCCGATTGCCTCCTGGATTTTGGCAGTTGAAGGGCTCCCGATAGAAGTACGATATGCAAAGGACAAGAAGAGTGAAGTAGCACAAAACCTAGCGGAACTTCACGACTGCACTATGTGCGAACCCAGTGCAGAAGTACAATGAAGATGTGTGTCGGGGACTGCCAAACATCTACGTAGATGGCAGCGCAACTAGGAAGGGAGGAACACTGAAGGCAGGAGTGGGACTAATTTGGGAACATAATTCGTTCCAAAAGAGTTACCACCTGTAATAAAAAACCAGCCAATATGCCGAGTTGGTAGGAGCTTTGCTGGCTGTCCAAACAGCTATCCAGCAGGACATTACAGAATTTGTAATCTGTACAGACTCTTCATACACAAAGGACAGTTTTATTAACTACCCGTCTGGCTGGAAACGAAAAGGCATGAAGAAACCCGATGGTAAACCAGTTGCAAACCTAGAGCTGATACTGGCTATCTATCAACTTGTCTCTGAACATGGCCTCAAGATCTACTGGAAGAAGGTAGTGGGGCACTTGAAAAACAAGGGAACGACCAAGCAGACAGGCTGGCAAAAGAGGGTGCTTCGAACGGAGAAAACTGGGAACTCAGCCCAGAACTCCAAGTAATGGTCCATGCCATCATCCGCAGACAAGATATAGCCCTATCACCACAGGTGACTGCCACCTTGTACAACGAAGAGCTACCCACAGATTTGGTAGAAATGCAAGAAGGGGATGCTACAATCTGCAAGATGCACAGCCATGTCCAAGATGCTGAAGCGAACCCACTCACCCCAGCTAGCCTGCTCGATGATCCTGAACTGAAAATCCTGGCAAGTCAGAAGCAAAAGATCTCCCTTAAAACAGACTACCTGACTACCTGAGTTTACCCATGAAAAGGATAATATACCCAGGTGGATAATCCCTCGGAGTTACCGGAAAACAATGTTGCAACATGCTCATGACGAACCATGCAGAAGAGGCTTCCCTCGACATTTATAATTAGTGTACTACTGTTGCTTGTATAGACCTGTATCAAGATTTTGTATTGCGTGTTGCCATTATTTTAGAATTCTATTTTCTTTTTGCTTATTTTGTTAGATGTAGACAATGTTTTAGGAAATCGGACATTTAAGACAAATTTCACATCATATTGATTTAATACCACTATGCGTACAAGATGCAAGCGTTTTTTATTCTTAAATGGCCTAACAAGTATAGAATAACCCAGGTAATAAATCCCTAAGAGAATTAAACTGTTTGCAATGTCTAACCAAAGTTGCAACCCGACATATTTGGTGTCTAAAGAAATGTAATTTCTTATGGTAAAAATAATGGGAATTCAGAATAAAACCTGAATTATTTAGCAAAAGTTATGCACGTTTTAAAAGTTTCCCCTTTCCAGATTATGATAATGAACTAATCAGACAGGAAGGGGGAGCAATCAATCAAGGTTTCAAGCCCATTCAGCTACAAAATAGCCAATCAGAGCATGCAGCGGGAAAATTCAAATAATCTCTTTGTTGAAAAGTATAAAAGCCAACTGTAAACATTAGCTCCTTGCCTCTGCTCTATCCCCCTGCACTATTCCCCTACTCTGTCCCTCTGCAATAGCCTGTGTGCTATCCCCTGACTGCTGATTCCTGCTCGCTCAGATTCAAAGAAACTACAAGACTGCACCTGGAGCCCTCAGCTCTCAGTATTTATACATCAAGGTTGGGGGCCCGCACACTTGGAGAAACACAAGGCAAGAGAACGCTGAAAGCGACTGCTTTCCAGGATAGGTAACAATACTCAAATATCTATTCAGGTATTGTGTGACCCTTGTTGTTGTGTCAGTATGTGCTAATATTTCTTTGGTAAATTGTTGTTTTAAACATTAGTTCTCATTGTAATGCTTTTAATGTGACATTAATTGTGTAACTGGTGTGATTTTCAAACTTATTTTGTTGCATGCTTAATAAATACCATCTTTCTAAGAAGAGATTCACAGTATTAAGTCATTTGCTCATGTTGAACAAACACGATTTATGAACTTTGAACAGTCTGGAATGTGGTCTATTTTTGGCTTGTTGTAACGTGTAAATCCGCCATCGTTTTCAGAGAGCGGTATTAAAAACGGGTTTGTACATTATAATAGGACACTTTATTGTAGAGGTCCCACCGAGATCTTAACAGTCGAAGGTATCTCTTTATCCCCTACAGTTTTTGGAGGTCCTTTAATTTATTGCTCTTCGGAATATAAAAATTGCCTACAATAGTAATCACAGGGGCATTCAGAACAGAAGATAGGAGGCACTTTTATACACAGAGAATTGTGAGGGTCTGGAACCAACTCCCCAGTAATGTTGTTGAAGCCGACACCCTGGGATCCTTCAAGAAGCTGCTTGATGAGATCCTATGTAACACAATTTTTGTTCCTGGGTAGTAAGTGTTATTTCCTATTTGCTTATGCCTCAAAAGTACAGAAAATGGCTATTATTCCCCACAAACTTTGCTTTTGTGACCAGGACAGTGATATTTTGAAATGTACCTATTTCCAATGAGAAAACAGGCGAATTTGTGTCTTTTCGTTCACATAAAGTCAGAAAAAAACAACATATGAATCCAAATTAACATGTATTTATACTAAAGTAATACAAAAATGACTACAAAAGATTTAGAAGCGAGTAGTTTTTCGAGATTTACGATTATACTGTAAATCACTTTCACGAATCAGCCCCCAAATGTAGTCTCCCATCATGTTCTCGTTATACTGTCCTTGGTAGCGGCGTACAAAGTCCAGTATATCCTGGTGGAAGCGCTTGCCTTGCTCCTCCGAGTACGCTCCCATGTTCTCCTTGAATTTATCAAGATGAGCATCAAGGACATGGACTTTGAGGGACATCCTACAGCCCATTGTGCCATAGTTCTTCACCAGAGTCTCAACCAGCTCCACATAGTTTTCGGCCTTGTGATTGCCCAGGAAGCCCCGAACCACTGAACCACTGCGACAAAGCTGTTCCAAGCCGCTTTCTCCTTACTAGTGAGCTTCTTGGGGAATTCATTGCACTCCAGGATCTTCTTTATCTGTGGTCCGACGAAGACACTGGCTTTGACCATTGCCTCAGACAGCGTAGGGAAGAAGTCTTGAAGGTACTTGAAGGCTGCCGACTCCTTATCTAGAGCTCTGACAAATTGTTTCATAAGGCCCAATTTGATGTGCAGTGGTGGCACCAGCACCTTCCGGGGGTCCACCAGTGGCTCCCACTTGACGTTGTTCCTCCCCACAGAGAACTCGGTCTGCTGTGGCCAGTCCCACCTGTGGTAGTGCGCCTTGGTGTCCCTGCTGTCCCAAAGGCAAAGATAGCAGGGAAACTTGGTAAAACTGCCTTGGAGACCCATCAGGAATGCCACCATTTTGAAGTCTCCTATGACCTCCCAGCCGTACTCATCTTACTTCAAGGCGTCCAGCAAGGTCTTGATGCTGTTGTAATCCTCTTTGAGGTGCACCGAGTGAGCCAGGGGAAGAGAAGGGTACTTGTTACCATTATGGAGCAGCACAGCTTTGAGGCTCCTGGATGAGCTGTCAATGAAGAGGCGCCACTCATTCTGGTTACAGGCGATTCCAATTGCCTCAAACAGACTGGTCACATTGTGGCAGAAGCAGAGCCCACACTTTCATCCAACAAGTTCCACTGCTTGAGCCTAGACGTCAAAAGCTCGGCATTGGACTTGGCGAGACCAAGATCTCTAATCAAGTCATTGAGGTCTTTTTGGTTGGGGTAGTATGGGTTTCTCTCCTCAGCTCCAACTCTGAAATTGTCATCTGGATCTACAACATCTTCCTCGCTCTCTGACTTGCTGCTCTCTTTCTAAAGACGGCTGCTCTCTCTCCGGAGGAGTGGGTACGGGGAGCTCATGGCAGTGTGGCACTGGGGCGATGGATGAAGGAAGGTCCGGATACGTGATAGCAGGTGCATTCTTGCCAGTCCGACGTTTGGAAGGGTCCACCATGCATTAGTAGCAGTTGCTTGAGTGGTCAGTGGGTTCCCGCCAAATTCTTGGGATAGCGAACTTCATGGCTCTCTTTTCCCCTCTGTACCATCCTACAAAAATACATTTATTTCACCCATGACTAATGTGTAAGAGATTCTCGCAACATTTTTCATATAATATATTTTTTCAATAACATTGAAAATTGTAAAACATTTTAAAATTAAAAACTTTTACAATTTTAAAAATTAACAAATTTTATAACATAAAATTCCGAGCAACAATTGTCCATCTTACCTTCCAGAGTTTTTTTGCAGTACTCGCAGGTGAAATGAGGTGCCCAGGGTTTGTCTTGATCCCCGACAGGCATGCCAAAATATGCCTTGTAGGCCTCACACATCTTAGCAGATGCTTCCACGGAGTACTTTTTCGCTCGTCTTGATAAATTGGCCGCAGACATAGCAAAATGCGTCTGCCGGATGCTTGCAGCCTCTTGATGCCATCTCAGAAAAATGCAGATATGTATCCACTTAGGCAGCTGGAACTAAACTGAACTGGTGGGCTTAAGGCCCCTGTATTTATACTACTATTTATATTACTGGAAAGTTCTAGAAGTTACTCCAAGTTTACTCAGCACAGAATCTATCTGGAATGTTCTGGAAAATAGGTAAATTTCAAAATATCACTGTCTGGTCACAAAAGCAAAGTTTGTGGGGAATAATAGCCATTTTCTATACTTTTGAGGCATAAGCAATTAGGAAATAACACTTACTACCCAGGAACAAAAAAAAAAAAAATTGTTACACGGTGCTACTACAACCAAACGAGCAAGATGGGCTGAATGGCCTCCTCTTGTTTGTAAACTTTTTTTATGTTCTTACGTTAATAAATGTAACCCTTGTCCAGGGTACTACATAAACACTAATGCGATTTCTGCAGTAAGTAGTCGTACTTTAATTTCAATTGTATGTAATTTGTACACCAAAGGGATTATCCATTTCAACATTACTCTTTTCCATTTGAAGTAGTTTCCATGTTTTTCCATTTCATATACCTATAACTTGATATTTATGTACTGGACTTTCTTTCAAGCTCTGCTGTTCAAGTAATGCTAATACATTATTTATTGTTTTGTATTTATTGTAATCAAGCAACAGTTAACGGAATTAAAAAAATAAACGAAAGAAAAAATACAACTTACTGTAGAAAGCGATTTAATTTTTACAGAATGCACAGAAACAAACTTCTGAAAACTGTAATATCAACAGTTTGAAATCGCAATTCTCACAACTGCATTTTTAAAAATGTATTAATACACTTGCGCATTCTCAGACTGTAGTTAATGAGAAACGACAACATGGGAAAGTATGTTTCCTCAGAATCTTGGAAGACTAGAAATAAATGTAAGGACTGGTTGGTTCCATGAATATTTTTTGAAACTTAAAATGTGTTTTTTTTTTGTATAAAATGCAAAGGAAAAAACTGAATACATGAAAAATAGAAAACAAACACACAGCTCATGGCTTACCTTTTCTGTAGTCAAATTTACTACCAATTAATACGGCTTCTTATCGTCTTCGATTTACAAATTGCTTCACATTTTTCTGTGTCTCACTTGGTATTATGGTTTCTATATAACGTGACATTGTTTGATTTAGTGCCCAAAATATAATTGCTCTGTTTCATTGGTGTCTGGTTCACCACTTTTTCTGTGTGTAATTACTGCAAAACCAAAACGGAGTCTGCTTAAATATGTGGACTTTACTTACTTTTAAATTTGCTGTGTGCCAAGACAAGTTTGTGGTTTTAAAATTCTAATAAAAAAAATGTTTTGTAATTACTTTTCATAGACAAGTAACTTTTACTTGCTCTTTAAATCAACGCCTAAAATCATAAAAAAAATTACAAAGTTATACACTTATTTTGATTTTTGGGTCCCTATTAAGCCTCATACTCCTTTCCTTCTACTTGGGATTTCTAGCCTCTACTTTAAATGAAAATTAAAAGACTGCAATATTTACCAGCGCAGGCATTTGAAACATGACATATCGCATATCATTACCCTGTGAAATACCCCATTCAGATGGACGCTAAAGTGCAACAGAATTTTAACATTATTATTATTATTTATTTCTTAGCAGACGCCCTTATCCAGGGCGACTTACAATTGTTACAAGATTTCACATTATACAGATATCACATTATTTTTACATACAATTACCCATTTATACAGTTGGGTTTTTACTGGAGCAATCTAGGTAAAGTACCTTGCTCAAGGGTACAACAGCAGTGTCCCCCATTGGGGATTGAACCCACAACCCAAACCACTACTCCACACTGCTGCCCATTACACATTATTTTCAAATTAGCGTGATAATTAATGCATTTCTTTTGGTTATTAATTAAAACACATTTAAGCTTTAGTTCTTCTGTTGGTTATTAATGAAAACACAGTTTTAAGCTTTACTCCTTGCTTATACAACTCATACCGCCCACTACATACCACGTGAGAACTGCAATTTCCGCTGTGGGACAGCCGCTATAGGCTGCAGTAATACCCTATTTTGTGTGAAGGCTAGCATTTCAACCAATTAGCACAAGCAATGCAATGTGGGGGCGGATATTGTTTAAACCTATCAGCACCAAGCGTTGGCGTGCTGTAAGCCGTTACTTTCTGAAAGTCTGGTAGCAGCTGGTTTTGTTGTGATAACTGATTCCAGTAATGTCTGATAACAAAACGTGTAAAACATCCAGCACTACATTTAAAACAAAGACGAGCAAAGAATATTTTAACTATTAACATACGTAAATAAATAAAGCCATATTATCAGGATGTACATGTATGTAATTATAAGTACTGTACAGCGCTGTGCAGATGGGAGTGGTTCTGCCATGTTGTTATTTGTGTTTGTACTCAAATGCTCAGTTAGTAAATAGTCTGGATTTTATGCTGAAACACGTGTCCAATTTTATGGATTTAGTATTTCAAAAACAGTAACTTAAGACTGAACAGTAAAAATTTCGTTTACCAGAACTTATTAGCAAAAATAAATAATTTCGCCTCGCTTGGCATTTCTAATTCAACTTTGCCTCAAATTAGAAATTTGCCTAATTCAAGTTAGGCGTCCTGACCCCTCCGATACATCAGCAGCATGGTCCAAATACATGTATGAATGAATGAATGAATAAAATACATACATACATACCAGTTACTAACAGCCGTCTGTTTCAATGAGAAACAAAGGGAATCAGGACTTGTTCAATCTCAGCTGTCCACCTTAGCTTTGGGCTGCAGCGGCACCGCTCGAGTGACTCGAATCCTTTTTCATCCTTTTTCATCCTTGGTCTCGTCAGCGCTTTGAAATAAGAACATAAGAAAGTTTACAAACGAGAGGAGGCCATTCAGCCCATCTTGCTCGTTTGGTTGTTAGTAGCTTATTGATCCCAGAATCTCATCAAGCAGCTTCTTGAAGGATCCCAGGGTGTCAGCTTCAACAACATTACTGGGGAAACGACATTATTCTTGGGAAACGGTGACGGTATTAAAAAAAAAAAAAAAAAAAAGCAATTCTTGGATTATTCGGCTTAAAACAACCCCAATAAAACATATGTATTCGTGTAAATGCCCCTGTCAGGGACTATTTTTTTTTAAAAAACTACAATATTTACTGTTACATCGTTTCCAACAAGTTGTAAATAATAAATTGTGTGGCAATTTTGAAAAGTTCATTTAACGGTTAGCCTACTGTCACGATAATTTTTTGTAATAAATCATTTAAAAAAAATAACTTACCTCGCTTCCAGTTTCTAGAATAATAATATAATAAATAACCAACAACTGAGGTAAATTCAGTGTAGTTAAAGAGAACAAAAAGCCAAATGAAATAAAAGCCGTTGCTTCTTTACTGTTTGAAATCAGCTCGAGAGAGACTCCAGACAAGCTTCCCGCTTCACTCTGTGCGCGTGCGGCTGCTTCAGACAAAAGTTGTATTTCATCACCCTAAGAAGTTACATTTGTAATGTCTGGCACCTGTTTTGTAATAAATAATCAATCTGTTATTGCAACCAATAAGGTAACTGATAAGCTTGTAAAGAAAATAAAAGGGCGGGACTAGCGCAGTGTGTGTGAGCCCGAGTGCACAGTTAAGCCCGACTCAAGCAGTCCCGACTCATCTCATCGGCCGTACAGTCTGGATGAATCGTAGCAGTGTGCGCGCCCTTAAAACCAAGATTACACAGATTTCAGTCGAGATGTCTTCAGATTTGAAGACTGACTGAGACCGATTAGTCATGAGGGTGTCAACCAATGGTGAAGCAAGTTTAAGTGACGTAGCTTATCATGTAACTTGTCATACAAGATGACGGAATATTGACAGCTTTAGTTCCACAGGTAAAAATACATTAGTCTTGAAATGCTCCGAGTGTCCCGAATTCATAAATACCAGATATGTGCACATTTGAATAGTAAACGCCTAAAAAACTAATCAAAAGGTAAATTATCAGTTTACCTGTTCATTATCAATCTACTGGCAGCCTATATTTTCTTACTGCGCTAAAACAGAAGTAACCAGTGCGTCGATCTCCAATAGGTCACAAATCACAAGCCCCTAGATCCACACGCTGAGAAAAAAACGTCAAATAAAAACCAGGTTGGATTTTATCTGCAACAGGCTAAAGTGTAGTAGACAAACTATACAAAAAGCCAAACGCTGCCTGAAACGTTTGCACGGTGTAAATGATCAATAGCTTAATTAATAGACTAAGCGCTTCTTTTGATTGCCTGGCGGCGCTGTCTCTGACGTCTAATCAGCATACGATGCCAGGCACAATGCGAGGGTCGCTGTTGGGCTAAGTTTATACAAAAAATGTGTACAGGGCAGTATTAATTAACTGTACATGCATAGTAAATCACCAGTGTATCGTTGTGGTCAGTAATTAAGTCTTAGCAGTGTGCGACACCCAGTCGGGAAAAACTCAATTGTGATGTCAAAACAAAACTGAGCACAACCGATCTTAACTGCGGGAAAGAGATAACCAGCCAGAATCGGTATTTAGCTGGGGAGTTTGAGCGTGTCCAGAGGGAGGCATGTAGTACACACAGACACGCAGCCGCGCAACATTGTACATGTCCAACCATTTCACCAAGAGCGGATCTAATACAGCTGGAGCCTGTCAGGCTGCTGCGTGATTACCCTCAGCTGCAGCGGGCTGCCGATCAGGGTAAGACAAAACCTCTTTTCTCATTCAGTGTGTTGATATTTTCGCCTTCAGAATAAACCCTGTAGTTTTACACAATTATTAAATACTATAGTGCAGGAGGTTTTAAAGGGAGGGGGAGGATTATGTTATGTATGAAACATCGTGTAAAAAACGTGTAAAACATCCAGCACTACATTTAAAACAAAGACGAGCAAGGAATATTTAACTATTAACATACATATGTCAATATCGATCAATAAATAAGCCATATTATCAGGATGTACATGTTACTGTTTGTTTAGCACTTCCTAATAAGCTGCATGTTGGAATTATAAGTACTGTACAGCGCTGTGCAGATGGGAGTGGTTCTGCCATGTTATTTGTGTTTGTACTCAAATGCTCAGTTAGTAAATAGTCTGGATTTTATGCTGAAACACGTGTCCAATTTTATGGATTTACTATTTCAAAAACAGTAACTTAAGACTGAACAGTAAAAATTACGGTTACCAGAGCTTCTTAACAAAAATAAATAATTTCGCCTCGCTCGGCATTTCTAATTCAACTTTGCCTACCCCCCCCCTATTAAACAAAGTTAGGCGTCCTGACCCCTCCGATACATCAGCAACATGGTCCAAATACATGTATGAATGAATGAATGAATAAAATACATACATACATACCAGTTACTAACAGCCGTCTGTTTCAATGAGAAACAAAGGGAATCAGGTCTTGTTCAATCTCAGCTGTCCACCTTAGCTTTGGGCTGCAGCGGCACCGCTCGAGTGACTCGAATCCTTTTTCATCCTTGGTCTCGTCAGCGCTTTGAAATAAGAAGATAAGAAAGTTTACAAACGAGAGGAGGCCATTCAGCCCATCTTGCTCGTTTGGTTGTTAGTAGCTTATTGATCCCAGAATCTCATCAAGCAGCTTCTTGAAGGATCCCAGGGTGTCAGCTTCAACAACATTACTGGGGAAACGACATTATTCTTGGGAAACGGTGACGGTATTTAAAAAAAAAAAAAAAAAAGCAATTCTTGGGTTATTCGGCTTAAAACAACCCCAATAAAACATATGTATTCGTGTAAATGCCCCTGTCAGGGACTATTTTTAAAAAAAAACTACAATATTTACTGTTACATCGTTTCCAACAAGTTGTAAATAATTAAATTGTGTGGCAATTTTGAAAATCAATTTACCCACAGCGTTCATTTAACGGTTAGCCTACTGTCACGATAATTTTTTGTAATAAATCATTTTAAAAAAATAACTTACCTCGCTTCCAGTTTCTAGAATAATAATATAATAAATAACCAACAACTGAGGTAAATTCAGTGTAGTTAAAGAGAACAAAAAGCCAAATGAAATAAAAGCCGTTGCTTCTTTACTGTTTGAAATCAGCTCGAGAGAGACTCCAGACAAGCTTCCCGCTTCACTCTGTGCGCGTGCGGCTGCTTCAGACAAAAGTTGTATTTCATCACCCTAAGAAGTTACATTTGTAATGTCTGGCACCTGTTTTGTAATAAATAATCAATCTGTTATTGCAACCAATAAGGTAACTGATAAGCTTGTAAAGAAAATAAAAGGGCGGGACTAGCGCAGTGTGTGTGAGCCCGAGTGCACAGTTAAGCCCGACTCAAGCAGTCCCGACTCATCTCATCGGCCGTACAGTCTGGATGAATCGTAGCAGTGTGCGCGCCCTTAAAACCAAGATTACACAGATTTCAGTCGAGATGTCTTCAGATTTGAAGACTGACTGAGACCGATTAGTCATGAGGGTGTCAACCAATGGTGAAGCAAGTTTAAGTGACATAGCTTATCATGTAACTTGTCATACAAGATGACGGAATATTGACAGCTTTAGTTCCACAGGTAAAAATACATTAGTCTTGAAATGCTCCGAGTGTCCCGAATTCATAAATACCAGATATGTGCACATTTGAATAGTAAACGCCTAAAAAACTAATCAAAAGGTAAATTATCAGTTTACCTGTTCATTATCAATCTACTGGCAGCCTATATTTTCTTACTGCGCTAAAACAGAAGTAACCAGTGCGTCGATCTCCAATAGGTCACAAATCACAAGCCCCTAGATCCACACGCTGAGAAAAAAACGTCAAATAAAAACCAGGTTGGATTTTATTTGCAACAGGCTAAAGTGTAGTAGACAAACTATACAAAAAGCCAAACGCTGCCTGAAACGTTTGCACGGTGTAAATGATCAATAGCTTAATTAATAGACTAAGCGCTTCTTTTGATTGCCTGGCGGCGCTGTCTCTGACGTCTAATCAGCATACGATGCCAGGCACAATGTGAGGGTCGCTGTTGGGCTAAGTTTATACAAAAAATGTGTACAGGGCAGTATTAATTAACTGTACATGCATAGTAAATCACCAGTGTATCGTTGTGGTCAGTAATTAAGTCTTAGCAGTGTGCGACACCCAGTCGGGAAAAACTCAATTGTGATGTCAAAACAAAACTGAGCACAACCGATCTTAACTGCGGGAAAGAGATAACCAGCCAGAATCGGTATTTAGCTGGGGAGTTTGAGCGTGTCCAGAGGGAGGCATGTAGTACACACAGACACGCAGCCGCGCAACATTGTACATGTCCAACCATTTCACCAAGAGCGGATCTAATACAGCTGGAGCCTGTCAGGCTGCTGCGTGATTACCCTCAGCTGCAGCGGGCTGCCGATCAGGGTAAGACAAAACCTCTTTTCTCATTCAATGTGTTGATATTTTCGCCTTCAGAATAAACCCTGTAGTTTTACACAATTATTAAATACTATAGTGCATGAGGTTTTAAAGGGGAGGGATTGTGTTATGTATGAGGCGCTGTACAGGGAAAAAAAAATCATTCATTCAATGGTCATTCATGTTGGTTCACTGGCATATGCATTGGTTTAATGTGGCATATCTATTGGTTTACTGTGGCATATGTACTGGTTCGCTGGCATATGCATCGGTTCTCTCACGCATGCATGGTTTGATGGCGCATGTATAGGAAAATAATTCTAAGGCGGCACAATTTAGACCCTCTGGTCCTGCTTTATTAGCACAATTTCGCCTTCGTTTGATTTATTTCTGTTTTCCTGTGGAACATACTGTAAAACTGAAATAAATATTTAACATTAAGACACTGAGGTTTTTTTCTTTTTTAAATATTATTTTCCTCAGGCAAACACAATGGCCATCAAAAGCTGGTGCACAATTAAAGCGAAAGGCCCCACTTCATGTTCGCTGCCGGCTAATAATGCAGCATGGCAGCAGATACACCTCAAAAAAATAATATAAACTGAACCAAGACTTTTCCAAACTGTAGCCAGTACGGGTATGATTATTAATGTTATTATCTTCATTATTATTATTATAACGTGCATGGCCTTGGAGCAGGTCCAAGGATGCATGCAGTTTTATTTCAAACATTTCTAGAATATTTGCTTCAGAGACGGAGAAAATATATAAATAGAATATAGGAAAAATATGCGAACAGGTTATAGCAGAGTTCAGAAATATGAATGGTGGGGGAGGGAGGCAGAAGAGAAGTTTTGCAAGATCTATAAATTGACTCAAACAATAGTACTAAAAAATTACTTGTTTTCAGAAGGTTCAAGCTTCACTAGATTGTGAATTACTTGCTAACCTCTGCATTGGCTGAAGTCTGCAAAAGGCGTTATTGTTATTATTATTTAAATTAAGCCTGTTATTATTATGATTGCACTGTCCTGGCGTACATGAAATATAGACTGAGGTATACATCAGAACATAAGACAGTTTACAAACGAGAGGAGACCAGTCAGCCCATCTTGCTTGTTTGGTTGTTAGTAGCTTATTGATCCCAGAATCTCATCAAGCAGCTTCTTGAAGGATCCCAGGGTGTCAACTTCAACAACATTACTGGGGAGTTGGTTCCATACCCTCACAATTCTCTGTGTAAAAAAGTGCCTCCTATTTTCTGTTCTGAATGCCCCTTTATCTAATCTCCATTTGTGACCCCTGGTCCTTGTTTCTTTTTTCTGGTCAAAAAAGTCCCCTGGGTTGACATTGTCTATACTATTTTCAGATTTTGAATGCTTGAATCAGATCACCATGTAGTCTTCTTTGTTCAAGACTGAACATATTCAATTATTTTAACCTGCCTGCATACAACATGCCTTTTAAACCTGGGATAATTCTGGTTGCTCTTCTTTGCACTCTTTCTAGAGCAGCAATATCCTTTTTGTAACGAGGTGACCAGAACTGAACACAATATTGTCTAGATGAAGACATTTCTGAGTCAACATAAACTCCTAGGTCTTTTTTCATAGATTCCTCCTTCAATTTCAGTATCTCCCATATGATACTTATAATGCACATTTTTATTTCCTGCATGCAATACTTGACACTTTTCTCTATTAAATGTCATTTGCCATGTGTCTGCCCAGTTCTGAATGCTGTCTAGATCATTTTGAATGGCCTTTGCTGCTGCAACAGTTTTTGCAACTCCTCCTATTTTTGTGTCGTCTGCAAATTTAACAAGTTTGCTTACTATACCAGAATCTAAATCATTAATGTAGATTAGGAATAGCAGAGGACCTAATACTGATCCCTGTGGTACTCCACTGGTTACCTCGCTCCATTTTGAGGTTTCTCCTCTAATCAGTACTTTCTGTTTTCTACATGTTAACCACTCCCTAATCCATGTGCATGCATTTCCTTAAATCCCTACTGTGTTCAGTTTGAGAATTAATCTTTTATGCGGGACTTTGTCAAAAGTTTTCTGGAAATCTAAATAAACCATGTCGTATGCTTTGCAATTATCCATTGTCAATGTTGCATCCTCAAAAAATCAAGCAGGTTAGTTAGACACGATCTCCGTTTCCTAAAACCATGCTGACTGTCTCCCAGGATACTGTTACCATATAGATAATTTTCCATTTTGGATATTATTATAGTTTCCATAATTTTACATATAATAGAAGTCCCTTTTTGTGGATCGGTATTACGTTTGCAATTTTCCAGTCTGTCGGTACAACCCCTGTGTCAAGACTGTTGCATGATCTTGGTTAGCGGTTTGTAAATAACTTCTTTCATTTCTTTGAGTACTATTGGGAGGATCTCATCTGGCCCAGGGGATTTGATTATTTTAAGAGCTCCTAGTCCCTTTAACACTTCTGCCTCTGTTATGTTAAAGTTATTTAAAATTGGATAGGAACAGGTTGACATGTCGGGCATGTTGTCCGTGTCCTCCTTTGTAAAAACCTGTGAAAATTAATCATTTAATATATTTGCTATTTTTTTTCTTCATCTATGATTTTGCCATTTGTGTCTCTTAGACATTTATCCTCCTCTTTGAATGTTCTCTTGGTGTTATAATATTGGAAAAAAAAAACATTTTGGAATTGGTTTTAGCCCCCTTAGCAATATTGATTTCTATCTCTCTCTTGGCCTTTCTAACTTCCTTTTTGACTTGTGTTTGCAGTTCCAAGTACTCTTTCTGTGTACTTTGTTTTTAGTCCTTTTTAAAAGCTCTGTAAAGTGCCTTTTTCACTGAAAATTTGTTTTAATTGATCTATTAAACCATTTTGTTTTAGATTTAGATTTGTCTAATTTTGAGGTGTAATTGTGCCTCTAGTGCTACATTTTTTAAAAAAAACAGCCATCCTTTTTCTGTGGATGTTTTCTCTATTTTACTCCAATCTACTTCTGTTAGTCTCTGTTTCATACCTTCATAGTTTGCTTTTCTAAAATTGTAAACTTTAGCTTTAGTCATTACTTTTGGGGTTTTAAAAAACATTTCAAATGAGACCATGTTGTGGTCTGAGTTTGCCAATGGCCCTCTGACCTCTGTTTTAGTTATTCCTTCTTCACTACTTGAAAAGCTAAATCAAGGCATGCCTCCCCTCTAGTCGGTGCCTTGACAAATTGCGTTAGGAAGCAGTCATTTGTCATTTCCACCATTTCAATTTCATCCGTCGTGCCCCCGATTGGGTTTTCCCATTAGTAAGGCTTCTTCTTTTCTACACGCATTTCGAATGTCATTGTATAACAGATTATTTTGCTCTGCGTTTGAATTTGGCGGTCTATAGCATGCTCCTATTATTATGCCCTTTGAATTTGTGTCCATTATTCTGATCCATATTGATTCTGCATTGTTTTCTTTGTCCTAATTTAACACCTGGGCCCTGTACCCACTAATATTATATTTGTCTCCATCACCCTCAGACAACCAACTTTCTGTAACACCTACCACATTGTAGTTACTTGTTAGTGCAGTAGCTTCAAGTTCTAACATTTTGTTTCTGAGACTTCTAGCATTAAGATAAATACATTTAATAGTTGTCTTACCTGAGTTGTTGCCCTTGTTTTGATGCGGTCTCCCTTCTGTTTTTTTGTTTTCTCCCCCCTTCCTTTCTAGTCTAAATGCTTCTGGACCTCCTCCTGGATCCTTTCTCCGAAATTCAGAGCTAGGAAGGAAATTAAAAGACAAGACCAACACTGTGGTATTTTCTGGGATACTGCCGGTGTCCTAGGAAATAAGTTGATCGGGAAATAAGTTGATCAAGCTCTAGAATTTAAAGGGGAGGTTCCATTGTTTCTAATGTAAACGAGCCTAGGTTAGGAAATAAGTAGATCGAGCCAGGAAATAAGTTGATCGGATATATTAATGAACAATAAATAATTTAAAATGAATTTTGTAAGTATAATTTATATCAATTAGTAGATCGGATATATTCGACAGTATTACGCTAGATAAGGGAATGTGAATATCGCTGTAATATATATTAGCAGCAAATAAATAATTTAAAATGAATTGTATGATTGTACATTTCTGACTGTGTATTTCTGTTTGTGTAACAAACGTTAACTAGCAAAACGTGTTACTTATTAACATTATTTTGCATTTCTGGAGGAGTTTTTGTTTTGGGAAGCACTACAGTATGGACAGCAGGTATGCAAGCGATTGTCCAAAAGTTAAAGCATAGGGAGGCTGTGTAGTCCAGTGGTTAAAGAAAAGGGCTTGTAAACAGGAGGTCAAATCCCACCTCAGCCACTGACTCATTTGACTCTGAGCAAGTCACTTAACCTCCTTGTGCTCCGTCTTTTGGGTGAGACGTAGTTGTAAGTGACTCTGCAGCTGATGCATAGTTCACACACCCTAGTCTCTGTAAGTCGCCTTTGATAAAAGGCATCTGCTAAACAAAAAAAAAATTAAAAAAAGCTTTCATGGAAATAATTAAGCTCCATGCTGTGATTACTAACTAGGCCACGGTGCACATCAATCACATGATGTACTTGAAAAATGTTGCTTATACTGTATTATTATTTTGTATTTGTTCTTTAATTTATTTTTACATACAATACTTTGTAGAATTAGGACAGAAAACGAACAGGAGACTGGTCATCACAGTGCATGTATTTCAATTACAAGTTTGGGAAGAAACAATACATTAATTAAAAACTAAAGAGTTCATGTCTTTGCTAAACCATGGTAAATACCTGTAGTTCAATACCAACCAAGATTTTGTGTTGTGAGAGAGATCATACAGTATATGTAGGCTACTGTGTGTCAGCATCATTTTAAAATGGTAAATCCCTGTAATGCAACAACCAATAAGACCTAAAATGAGAAAGCGATACAGTATATTGAATTAAAGTGAATTATCACGATTTAAAATCATGTAGATACACATATATACAGTATCTCTTCCTCATTATATATATCTTTTTTATATATCTATATTCCTCATTATAAATTCCTGTAGTGCAACAACCACGTAAGACATAACGAGCAATCATATCTACCATGGCATGCGTTTTTCATTTTTGTATTTGTCCGATCAAGAGGATTTGACAGGGTCCTTTTTTTTTTTTTACATAGTACAAATCTTATCCCTTAGTAATACTATATAAGAAATAATATTACTGCAAGGAATACAGTTGTCACGTTTACGAAGAATATGGCATTTATGTTAATGTATTGTGTGCGAACAACATGAGAGATTTTTTTAAATTCCCAACCTGAGTACACGACACAATTTCTTTCTAAAAAAAACTTTCGTCTGGCTATTTGTGGTTCACCCTATCCCAATTTAAAAACCACAACCCTAAACCTAGAACCTTTTTTAAATAAACATGAGACATGCAAACAAATCAAGATACTGTATATACTATTCTTTTTTTTTTTTTTTTTTTAACTGGCAGAGGTAGGCCTACGTTTTGCCATATCTAAACTGTAGTAAAGTTACAGCGTTACGAATATTAAAATGTAAAAATACGACCTTGTCATACTAATATGATGGATGCAGCATGTCATCAGATTATATTACTGAAACATTTTAATTTTGACTAAAGACATTTTGACATGTAAAATCATTTAATATATAAATAAATCTCTGCGATCACACATAAACTATCTGTCTGAATGACAACAATGTTATAGAAACATAAAAAGACAGGGATTTAAAAGATTTTCCCATATAAAGAGTCGTCGATCACACATTTTCAAGTTCATACGAAAAGACGGTACGAACACACACCAACATATACAGTCATATAAAATAAAAAATAAAATGGCCAGATAAAAATAAAAAGCCATGCAGTGAACCTCCCCTTTAATCAAACTGTAGCTCCGCCTTACTTTTGTCTACTTTTGCCTTACTGCGCTTGCGCGATCAACTTATTTCCTGGTCAACTTATTTCCTACGACACCGGCACCTTGCAAAAGACCATATGGACAGCTGGAAATACAAAATCAAAATGCATGGCTGAAATCGTGGTGCACACGAAGGCTTCATCTTTCTTGAACATTGGAGCACTTTCTACAACAAGGACTATACAGGTGGGACGGACTGCACTTAAACAGAAAGGGAACCAATCTACTCGGAGAAAGGATCCTTGAGGAGGTCCAACAATATCCTGGGAGGCAGTCAACATGGTTTTAGGAAAGGGAGATCGTGTCTAACTAACCTGCTTGATTTTTTTGAGGATGCAACATCGACAATGGATAATTGCAAAGCATACGACATGGTTTATTTAGATTTCCAGAAAGCTTTTGACAAAGTCCTGCATAAAAGATTAATTCTCAAACTGAACGCAGTAGGGATTCAAGGAAATGCATGCACATGGATTAGGGGGTGGTTAACATGTAGAAAACAGAAAGTACTGATTAGAAGAGAAACCTCAAAATGGAGCGAGGTAACCAGTGGTGTACCACGGGGATCAGTATTAGGTCCTCTGCTATTCCTAATCTACATTAAATGATTTAGATTCTGGTACAGTAAGCAAACTTGTTAAATTTGAGGACGACACAAATAGGAGGAGTGGCAAACACTGTTGCAGCAGCAAAAGTTATTCAAAATGATCTAGACAACATTCAGAACTGGGCAGACACATGGCAAATGACATTTAATACAGAAAAGTGTAAAGTATTGCATGCAGGCAATAAAAATGTGCATTATAAATATCATATGGGAGATAATGAAATTGAAGAAGAAATCTATGAATAAGACCTAGGAGTTGACTCAGAAATGTCTTCATCTAGACAATGTGGGGAAGCTATAAAAAAGGCCAACAAGATGCTCGGATATATTGCGAGAAGTGTTGAATTTAAATCAAGGGAAGTAATGTTAAAACTTTACAATGCATTAGTAAGACCTCACCTAGAATATTGTATTCAGTTGTGGTCACCTCATTAAAAAAAAGGATATTGCTGCTCTAGAAAGAGTGCAAAGAAGATCGACCAGAATTATCCTGGGTTTAAAAGGCATGTTGTATGCAGACAGGCTCAAAGAATTGAATCTGTTCAGTCTTGAACAAAGAAGACTACGCGGCGATCTGATTTAAGTATTCAAAATCTGAAAACGGTATAGACAATGTCGACTCGGGACTTTTTTGACCTGAAAAAAGAAACAAGGACCAGGGGTCACAGATGGCGATTAGATAAGATAGTCAGCATAAACACAGTCATTTATAATGTCCAACATCTCAATTTCGTCCGTCGTGCTCCCCACCGAGTTCTCCCATTGTATACGTGGGAAGTTGAAATCCCCCATTAGTATGGCGCCTCCTTTTCTACACGCATTTCGAATGTCATTGTATAACAGATCATTTTGATTAATTTTCTGGACAGAGTTAACTGATGTATTGGCAGATTACATAATCCATTCTGGCAAAATTGCATTCATATTCACAACTGAATAAGTACACAAATATTGACTTCCTTTAATCACACAACCCTGGTACCATCACTTTTTGTTATGATTTTTGGTGGCATCAGTATATGTGTATAAAAATGTCAAATTTCGAAAACCTATGGACAGACCCATGTTGGTTTCTGCTAAACTAACTACCGAGTGATAGAGAAGGGGCAGTGGATCACAAGGACCATTATCTCTCCACTGTGTGCATACACCATTTTTAAATATAAGTTCCGCTGGGTAGCACCTCGCCCACCCCCTGCTGTAATTATTTTTATACACCAATGAGTTTGGTTTTTCACATCCGGACAAGAACATCATATCATATTTGCCTCAGGTTCAGCTACTAATATTTGCCTCCAGTTCAGTGATATGGTACCATTTGAATAGTAAAAACATGTCTGGAGTTGTGGAATGCGGAATAAAGGGTAGATGCAGCCGTTTCACAGAGTCATATCTTGGTACAAATCGCTGAATTTTATCACAACCATTATTACAAGCATCGCGTAGCACTGACTGGTATTACGTCTCAGGAATCTTCCCCCCTAAAAGATCACTCACAATATCCGACGCTGTGCTTGCCATGTGCTGTCCTATCCTATCACAGGCCTGTTTGGATGAACTTTGTTCAATGTAATTCAACAACATTTATAATATGTACCTGTTTAATCACAAAACTATCCTGATATTTCATTCCTTCACCTAATTTTTCCTTTAACTTTACCAGGTATCTTTTAACTTCTTCAATCTGAAACGTATTACACAAAGAATTTCCTGACCCAAACATTCCCGTTATGTCTTCTACTAGTTCTCTCTTCATTCTTCGATGGTGGTGTTGTTGCTTCTTGAAAAATAGGCCTTGAGCTCGAGTGTTATTTTAACTGTCTCTGAATCAAGTCATTGTATACACCTGCATCAACAACAAACCTTTTACACAGTTTCTGATTTCCAATGTCCCATGAGGTGAAATCCAAAACCACCAGAATGCGAACCCACAGTACTTGATCAATCAGTGGTCTGGGATCCGCTGAAGACCAAGCCATTCTCTGGTCCCGGAGACTCTGTAGGGCAACTTCCGGCCACACCTCCCAGGATTCCAAGTACAATGAGTAGTTTCAGCATTCTCATTTACCTACAAAGACAAGTGCAGTATTAATTCTTCGTTAATATCTTCCAGCCCTTGGCTTTGTGAGAGAGAATGCTTGCTGCTTTATCTCAATCTGTTTTGCCACAAACTTGCAAGATCTCTATTGTGATACAAACAGTAAACAATAAATGATGCTAAGTAATAAAGCGGCGTGTCAATCACCCCAAGTTCGAGCGTACCTCTTTGCGAACGCCACTTTGATTTTCTGGGATCTGGTAAGGTCTCTCGCATACTGTGACACCTGAGGGAGAGACAATGTCATATTCAACCAAGTTAGTCCTGCCGGGCAGTCAGAAAAAACATCGCTGAACTCCTCAATAAGCTTACGCAGTTCTCGTTGCTGATCTGGAACCAATTGTTCCCCCATCAAAATGAATTTAGTGCTAGGGGTCCGTAGACAGGGGCCTAAATCATCCTGTACTTCGTCTGGGGCTATAAATTAGACCTCCCTTGGCTGCCAGGGCTTTAATAAATTGACATGATGGGGCTCCCGAGTGGCGCATCCAGTAAAAGCACTCGCTGGAGTGCAGGATGCACTCTATAGCCTGGACGTCGCGAGTTCGAGTCCAGGATATTCCACAGCCGACCGTGGACGGGAACTCCGAGGGGGCGGTGCTCAATTGGCTGAGCGTCGCTCGGGGGGAGGGAGGGTTAGGTCGGCCAGGGTGTCCTCGGCTCACCGCGCACCAGCGACCCCTGTAGTCTGGCCGGGCGCCTGCGGGCTTGCCTGTAAGCTGCCCAGAGCTGCGTTGTCCTCCGACGCTGTAGCTCTGAGGCGGCTGCACGGTGAGTTTGCAGTGTGTAAAGAAGTGGGCGGCTGACGGCACACGCTTCGGAGGACAGCGTGTGTTCATCTTCGCCCCTCCCGAGTCAGCGCAGGGGTGGTAGCGGTGAGCTGAGCCTAAAAATAATTGGGCATTTCAAATTGGGGAGAAAACAATAAAAGAAAAAAACAAAAACAAAAACAAAAATAAATTGACATGATAAATTTCACATTCATTATGGCTATCTTAATTTCATAATTCATAATTCACCTTTCCTACAGCCCGAATCACTTAATATGGCCCACTTAATATGGCCCCGGTCAAAAGGTTCGAATTAGTGCATTTTTTATTATTATTTTTTTTAATTTAGTAAATCGCCAATTATTTTATTATTTTCTCCCAATTTGGCATATCCAATTATTTTTAGGCTCAGCTCACCGCTACCATCCCCGCGCTGACTTGGGAGCGGCGAAGACGAACACATGCTGTCCTCCGAAGTGTATGCCGTCAGCCGACCGTTTTTTTTACTCTGCAGACTCACCGTGCAGCCACCTCAGAGCTACAGCGTCGGAGGACAACACACGATGTTGAGCCGATTTGAGGTTGTCCTGAGCCAAACGACCGACCAAATCCAGGCAATCTCTTAGTAGGAGAACGTTTCACTACATTTTTGGCCGAGCCTTTGTGCTCCTCCCACCCCTCTCTCAGCAGGTCGAGAATGCCGCGAGGCTGTCGGCCGTACAAGAGCTCAAAGGGGGAGAACCCTGTCGAACTCTGTGGCACCTCTCTCACTGCAAAAAGGAGGTAGGGGAGAAGCGACGCCCAATGTTTCTGCTCTTGATTTACAAAACGTTCCACTAAACCATCCGTCTGTGGATGATAAACAGATGTCCTGATGGGACGTATTTTTAATATTTTATACACTTGCTGTAACGTATTACCCAAAAAGTTGTTACCATGATCAGTCAAAATCTCCTTGGGGATCCCTACTCTAGCCAAAATCTGCACTAATTCTGTGGTTATCGCAGCGGCACTAGTGGACCTCAATGTAACTGCTTCCAGGTATTGCGTTGCATAATCTACCACCACTAATATATGCGTATACCCGGAATCAGAAGGTAGCAAAGGGCCCACTATATCCATTGCAATGTGTTCAAAGGGGGTGGAAATAATTGGCAGTGGAACCAAATGGGCAGGGCACACTCGACCCGGCGCTACTCGCTGGCAGTCTGGGCATGTGGCTACATATTTCAACACATCAGTATGAAGTCCTACCCAATAGAATCGAACAATATTCGTTCCCTTGTCTTGTCAGTTCTGAGGTGCCCGGCAAAAGGGATATCATGCGCCAGCCTCATGACCACAGGCCGACAAGACAGGTGAACCAGTAATTGTGTTACAGGCTGTCCTGTGCCCGTGGCTAGGTTTACAGTAATTGCCCCTTGATAAGTGTGGAAATACTAGCACCATTAACAGCCTTACCTTCAATAGACCAAACCTGTCCCCAAGCGTGCACTAGTGAGGGGTCGTTGTGTTGGCCCCACACTATGTCCGCACTTGAGTGCCACATGTCCGGTATATTGAGAGGGGCGGGAGTAACATCTGCCCTTGATGGCCCAGTAACCTTGCCCTCTCGGTCACACTGTGTTCCGACCCCCTTTGACTGGCGTTTGTTACCATCCAAGCGTTCTCCCACCACACCCCAGCCTCGTCTCATTGATGCTCCCTCCCATTTTTCAGTCCTTCTCTCTATTTGTTTTTCTAGGACGGAAAGCAGGTGAAAACATTTCAGCTTGAAAAGGGAAAATATCACCAAATCAATTCCCTTTTTCTGCCACGTTTACGTGTGTGGCTGAGACTGACATTAATTATTTTGGCCAGTCTTGGCCCAGAATAACCGGGTGTGGTAGCCTTTCCGTGACCCCTACTACCAGGTGACGTTTTATCGGTCCTACCAAATAAACACTTTGTGTGGGGTATCCCGGCGTGTCTCCATGAATACAGGAGATGGCCACCTGACCTTGTGACCGCCACGACACACCGCCCAAGAGAGCTGTCCACCCTGTGTCCACTAATGCGTGGGTTTTCACATTCCTTAAAACCACATAAATTATACAAGGCCCCTCCTGACCATTTTCCTTTCACTTACCTATTTCTGGTGCCCAGTTACACATCGCCACGTCACACTCCATTGCAGCGGACCATGACCTGGCCAGGTGTCCCGGTTGGTTGCACCTGAAAGGAGTAGGGGGATAGAGGAAACATGGGTTAGTATCTGTCCCGCTTCTGGTATGGCAACGGGGCAAGGGCAGCACCTCTACCCCAGCTGGGGACCAACCTTGGTCTCCATGAAGGGGAGGCAAGGGGACCCATTGGGGTCAGCGATCTTAGAGGTCTGGATCCCGGGGCTGGTGTGGGTGCTGGTAGTGGTGGGAAAGAGAGAGGAGGGGGTGGTTGGCGGCTTCAGTTGGTGGGGCTCGTGAGTATGCCGGTCTGGTCAGAGACCAGGGAGTCTTCAAAGTCCTCTGTAAGTTTCACTGCTTCGTCCAGGGTGTTGGGGTTGTGGCGCCGTATCCACGCTTGCGTATCGGCACCGACCACATAGCGGAACTGCTCCACTACGATCGCTTCCCCCATCTATGGGTTGGTTTTCTTGGTGGGGGTCAGCTAGTGTACCATGTGGTCACACAACCGTTGCGCGACCACACTGGGGCGTGTATCTGGGGACCTTTGGTACTCCCTGAACCATACCCGGCAAGTCTCGGCGGTGATATTGAGGTGACTGAAGATTGCCAGTTTTACCAGGTCGTAATCGGAGGCTTCAGCGTCGGTCATCACCTGGTATGCTGCCTGAGCCTCCCCGATCAGGCAGCGTCACAGCTGCTTTGCCCAGAACTCCCATGGCCATGATGCGGTGGTAGCCAGCCTCTCGAAAGCAACCAGGTATGCTTCCGGGTCATTCTCCGTCGTCATCTTCAACGCCCATGACTTCTGCGCCATCATCACAGGTGCTGTTGAATGGTTGTTACCAGACCTACCCTCTCAATGAGTGCTGTATACCGTTCCTCTCTCCTTGGCCTCCTGTCTACCTCCAGCAGCTCCGCCAGTGCAGTGCGATCCATGATCCCATGTGTGGCAAAGTGGTTAACAGTGAACAGGTGCAGAAGTGATGCAGTGCTTAAATCAGGAGACAAGAGAGTGATAATCCAATTGAAAGGCTTTTAATATTGTAATCCAGGTCTGGTGACCATAAACATTATTATTATTATTATTTATTTCTTAGCAGACGCCCTTATCCAGGGCAGCTTACAATTGTAAGCAAATACATTTCAAGTGTTACAGTACAAGTAATAATACAATTAAGAGCAAGATAAATACAATGACTGTGGTTCAAGCAAGTACAAGTGTGACAAAATACAATTCAATAATACAGCAGATAACAGTGATAGTTATATCAGGATATGATTAAATACAAAATTACTACAGATTAAATACTTGGCAGATTACAGTACTCTGAAGTACAGGATTAAATGCAGTAAAATAGGGGGCAGATAAGAGCAAATATAGCGCATTTAAGGAAGGGTGATAAGTGTCCCAGGGGAAAAACAGAGGAGTTTTACAGGTGTTGTCTGAAGAGGTGAGTATTAAGGAGGCATCGGAATGTGGTCGGGGACTGGGCGGTCCTGACATCTGTAGGAAGGTCATTCCACTGCGGAGCAAGGGTGGAGAAGGAGCGGGCTCTGGAGGCAGGGGAGCGTAGAGGAGGTAGAGCCAGTCTTCTAGTGCAGGCGGAGCGGAGAGGTCGAGTGGGGGTGTAGGGAGAGATGAGGGTCTGGAGGTAGCTGGGTGCAGACTGGTCAAGGCATCTGTAGGCTAGTACAAGAGTCTTGAACTGGATGCGAGCGGTGATCGGGAGCCAGTGGAGTGAGCGGAGTAGTGGAGTTGTGTGGGAGAAGCGAGGCAGAGAGAACACCAGACGGGCAGCGGAGTTCTGGATGAGCTGGAGCGGATGGGTGGCGGACGCAGGGAGGCCAGCCAGGAGGGAGTTGCAGTAGTCTAGGCGGGAGAGTACCAGGGCCTGGACCAGGAGCTGGGTGGCATAGTTGGTGAGGAAGGGTCGGATTCTTTGGATGTTGCTCAGGAAGAATCGGCAAGTGCGTGCCAGAGTGGAGATGTGCTGGGAATAAGAAAGGCATGGGTCCAGGGTGACTCCAAGGTTCTTAGCAGAGGAAAAGGGAGAGAGTGTGAAGAATTCCTGAGGAAAAGAGATAGAGAGATCAGAGGAGGGGGAGGAGGAGGGAAAGAAAAGGAGGTCAGATTTAGAGAGGTTGAGTTTGAGGTGATGCGAGTGCATCCAGGAGGAAATAGCAGACAGACAGGTAGAGATACGGGAGGAGATGGTGGAGTCAGAGGTGGGGAAGGAGAGGAAAATCTGAGCATCATCAGCATAGAAATGGTATGAGAAACCATGGGATGCGATGAGGGGAACGTGTTAGCTGTCTACTAATAATAACAAGCAACAATTAGAGACAAAACAAACAAAACAAAACACTCACATATGATATATCAACACTGGTCCTTTCGGGTCGTTTCCTTAACCATCAACAAATGGCAGCCTGCGGACAGGTGTAGTGTGTAGCATTAGTAAGACCTGATTTAGAATATTGTGTTCAGTTCTGGTCATCTCGTTACAAAAAGGATATTGCTGCTCTAGAAAGAGTGCAAAGAAGAGCGACCAGCATTATCCTGGGTTTAAAAGATGGAGATTAGCTAAAGGGGCACTCAGAACAGAATAGGAGGCACAGGAGACAGGGGAAAAGAGCAAGAGAAAAAAGTGAAAAAGGAAAAACTATTAAACACACCTCCCCAAATGAGGTGTAAGCTTACACAAACACACGCTCCGTGCACAGTGCATTCTGCAAGATGCAGATCTAGAGAACCCTTCAACCCACACCCCCACAAATGTATTATCCTACATTAATACTGCCTCATATTTAAAGTAAGAGAAAAGATAATAAATGAATATAGAAAAATGAATACGTAAATGAAAAAAATCTAAAATAATAAAATGTATGCATAGACACATGCATATACATGTGGGCTTCACATATACCTGCGTATACTATTTAAATTTAAATAAATATATACTGTATTACTTCAAATAAACGCCACTCTTAATAAAGAAACAAAGTTGTTTTTTCTTCTACCTCTGCTCAACAAATAAAGAAACGTGCAAATCTGCTTATTATTATTATTATTATTATTATTTATTTCTTAGCAGATGCCCTTATCCAGGGCGACTTACAATTGATATCACATTATTTTTTTTAAATACAATTCCCCATTTATACAGTTGGGTTTTTACTGGAGCAATCTAGGTAAAGTACCTTGCTCAAGGGTACAGCAGCAGTGTCCCCCACCAGGGATTGAACCCACGACCCAGAGCCCTAACCACTACTCCACACTGCTGCTTATGTACATGACAGCCCCGAAGAGACTGCAACCTCAATCCGGCATGTAATACAAACTAATGTACCCCCACCTTAGTAAGCAAATGTTATTTTATAGTACAGTCCCGACAGACAACCCAAGATGAACTACTTACAGCACAGCAGTCCTTCACGTCCCTTTTTTCCCCAGTAGAGTTCAGTGCCAACACAGCAGGGGATAAAACAAGGGCTGTCTATTTACCTCGTCGTCAGCTTGGATGGTGAAAACTTAAACTCAGAGGAACCGAGAGCTTTGCCGGTCACTCTAAGCGCTATCAGAAAGCTGGCTGAAGATGTCTTTTAGTAGGGGGTTTAGTTGTTTGGTTTATTATTCAATTGGAATTTTACTCAGTCCTGTACAATTATATATATATATATATATATATATATATATATATATATATATATATATATATATATATATATATATACACTGTATATATAAAACTTGCTTTACTATCTATGAGAAGATTTTGTTTTGGTTTCTCTTACAGAGAAATTACAAACAAGTAGGTAAATTACAGTGAGAAAAAAAGAAATAACCGAGTAGGATATACTTTAGTTTTAACAGAAATCAAACCAATATTCAGAGGTAATATTTTTTCGTTAAAAACAACTGCATCACACTCAACTACCGTTCTCTCTCCTATTCTTGTCCCATCTCATAGCAACCAACACACATTCGTGATTCGCTGGTACAGTACTCCCCTGACCTCCCAACTCCCACCTGATAGGCTCTCGTTAACTGTCAGTAAATGTACTGTATTCGAGCTCCAAAAACACACAAGAGTATAGTGCTGCAGATCGGAGACTCTCATGGCGCCGTTTCTAAAATGCCTTAAATCATTTAATAAAATATCGCAGTGTTTGTAAAGCATGGTATTATTAATAAAGGCAGCCCTCGTTTAAGGGCCGCAGTCATTTTGATCAATTTAAAATAAACGCTGTGGCGCCAAATTGAAGCAATACGGTATATATATATATATTGTAATACGGTATATATATATATATTGTAATACGGTGTGTATATATATTGTAATACGGTGTGTATATATATTGTAATACGGTATATATATATATATAGTAATACGGTATATATATATTGTAATACGGTATATATATATATATTGTAATACGGTATATATATATATATAGTAATACGGTATATATATATATATATTGTAATACGGTATATATATATATATTGTAATACGGTATATATATATTGTAATACGGTATATATATATATATTGTAATACGGTATATATATATATATAGTAATACGGTATATATATATATATATTGTAATACGGTATATATATATATATTGTAATACGGTATATATATATATATTGTAATACGGTATATATATATATATTGTAATACGGTATATATATATTGTAATACGGTATATATATATATATTGTAATACGGTATATATATATATTGTAATACGGTATATATATATATATTGTAATACGGTATATATATATATATTGTAATACGGTATATATATATATTGTAATACGGTATATATATATATATTGTAATACGGTATATATATATATATTGTAATACGGTATATATATATATATTGTAATACGGTATATATATATATATTGTAATACGGTATATATATATATTGTAATACGGTATATATATATATTGTAATACGGTATATATATATATTGTAATACGGTATATATATATATTGTAATAAATTGCCCCCACTCGGGTTCGTTGCCCCTTTAAAAATTGACCCAGACACAGAAATTGGGGTTCAGCGCTTCCGCGCACTTTTAATAATACAAACAGAAATACCAAAAACAAAAACAAACACCTAGCTCTTTACGAGCACTAACTTAACTTTCAGGAACACCCTGACTACAAGTAGGACGGCTAAGCCGTTTCCCCACCAAACAAAAACCCAACAAATTAAAACCACACAGGTTTCACACAGCACTTACTTTTGTATGACTGCTCGGAGACAGAGCACACTATCTGCTTCCTTCTATACAGCAGCCTAGAACAGACTGGCTGCTTCATTTAAATACCCTGCACCTGGTTCTAATTTAACAATAATTACCAGGTGCAAGGGATAATTAACAATTAACACAACTGTGCATTCTGCACATGTTTTCTTCCATGCAGGGAGGATTAACCCCCTCCCTGCTGTGTTACACTTCCCCCCCCCCCCCCTTAAGTGCACAGCACTGATCGGCCATTCCAAGGCCACATTCACCCCCCCCCCCCCCCCCTTTGAAGTCCGGTGCCAGCGGAAGGGACCGCGATCCGGCGAGTAGGGACCCAAACGTCTTGCCAGGGGCGACCGACGCATAGGCCGGTAACCTGGACGGTGCAGCAACAGGCAGAGGTGCGAGCCACGGGACCGGCGCAGCGACCTCTGAGAGTCCAGGGGGAACACAGCGGGAGGAAGGGGGAACGCCAGTGACGTCACACGACCGCGTCGTGACGTCTGAGGTTTCAGGGGGAGCGGAGCAAGGGACCAGGTGAGCAACTGTGCCTGGTGGTGCCCCGACCTGGGCACGAGGTCGAGCACAGGGAGGTCCATGCATTCCGGCAGGGTGTCCACAAGCACAGGGCAAGGGACCGTGCCCGGCAGCACCGGACTGGTTTCCAGGGGTGGTGGTCGGGGCTGTGGTGGAGGTGACTCCCTCACCTCTTCTGGCTCCCGAGACGGCAGCTCCACCCCCTCTGGCTCTTGGGTTGGCAGGTCCACCCCTTCTGGCTCTCTATTGACAGTGCTGTGGCAGGTGAATCAGTCCCATGGTGTGCACTCTATTGATAGTGCTGTGGCAGGTGAATCAGTCCCATGGTGTACACTATTGACAGTACTATGGCAGGTGAATCAGTCCCATGGTGTGCACTCTACTGACAGTGCTATGGCAGGTGAATCAGTCCCATGGTGTACACTCCATTGACAGTGCTGTGGCAGGTGAGTCAGTCCCATGGTGTACAATCTATTGAGAGTGCTATGGCAGGTGAATCAGTCCCATGGTGTGCACTCTATTGACAGTGCTATGGCAGGTGAATCAGTCCTATGGTGTGCACTCTACTGACAGTGCTGTGGCAGGTGAATCAGTCCCATGGTGTGCACTCTATTGACAGTGCTGTGGCAGGTGAATCGGTCCCATGGTGTGCACTCTACTGACAGTGCTGTGGCAGGTGAATCAGCCCCATGGTTTACACACTATTGACAGTGCTATGGCAGGTGAATCAGTCCCATGGTTTACACACTATTGACAGTGCTGTGGCAGGTGAATCAGTCCCATGGTGTGCACACTATTGACAGTGCTATGGCAGGTGAATCAGTCCCATGGTTTACACTCTATTGACAGTGCTGTGGTAGGTGAATCAGTCCCATGGTGTGCACTCTATTGACAGTGCTGTGGTAGGTGAATCAGTCCCATGGTGTGCACGCTATTGACAGTGCTATAGCAGGTGAATCAGTCCCATTGTGTGCAGTCTATTGACAGTGCTATGGCAGGTGAATCAGTCCCAATGGTGTGCACTTTTGACAGTGCTATGGCAGGTGAATCAGTCCCATGGTGTACGCTCTATTGACAGTGCTGTGGCAGGTGAATCAGTCCCATGGTGTGCACTCTACTGACAGTGCTGTGGCAGGTGAATCAGTCCCATGGTGTACACTATTGACAGTGCTATGGGAGGTGAATCAGTCCCATTGTGTGCACTCTATTGACAGTGCTGTGGCAGGTGAATCAGTCCCATGGTGTACACTATTGACAGTGCTATGGCAGGTGAATCAGTCCCATGGTGTACACTCTATTGACAGTGCTGTGGCAGGTGAATCAGTCCCATGGTGTACACTATTGACAGTGCTATGGCAGGTGAATCAGTCCCATTGTGTGCACTCTATTGACAGTGCTATGGCAGGTGAATCAGTCCCATGGTGTACACTATTGTCAGTACTATGGGAGGTGAATCAGTCCCATGGTGTACACTCTATTGACAGTGCTATGGTAGGTGAATCAGTCCCATGGTGTACACTCTATTGACAGTGCTATGGCAGGTGAATCAGTCCCATGGTGTGCACTCTATTGGCAGTGCTATGGCAGGTGAATCAGTCCCATGGTGTACACTCGATTGACAGTGCTGTGGCAGGTGAATCAGTCCCATGGTCTGCACTCTATTGACAGTGCTATGGCAGGTGAATCAGTCGAATGGTGTGCACTCTATTCACAGTGCTATAGCAGGTGAATCAATCCCATGGTGTGCACTCTATTGACAGTGCTGTGGCAGGTGAATCAGTCCCATGGTGGGCACTCTATTGACAGTGCTGTGGCAGGTGAATCAGTCCCATGGTGTACACTCTATTGACAGTGCTGTGGCAGGTGAATCAGTCCCATAGTGTACACAATATTGACAGTGCTATGACAGGTGAATCAGACCCATGGTGTACACTGTTGGCAGTACTATGGCAGGTGATTCAGTCCCATGGTGTACACTCTATTGACAGTGCTATGGCAGGTGAGTCAGTCCCATGGTATGCACTCTATTGACAGTGCTGTGGCAGGTGAATCAGTCCCATGGTGTACAGTTTATTGACAGTGGTATGGTAGGTGAATCAGTCCCATGGTGTGCACTCTATTGACAGTGCTATGGCAGGTGAATCAGTCCCATGGTGTATACTCTATTGACAGTGCTGTGGCAGGTGGGTCAGTCCCATGGTATACACTCTATTGACAGTGTTGTGGCAGGTGAGTCAGTCCCATGTTGTACACTCTATTGACAGTGCTATGGCAGGTGAATCAGTCCCATGGTGTACACTCTATTAACAGTGTTATGGCAGGTGAATCAATCCCATGGTGTGCACTCTATTGACAGTGCTATGGCAGGTGAATCAGTCCCATGGTGTACACTCTATTAACAGTGTTATGGCAGGTGAATCAGTCCCATGTTGTGCACTCTATTGACAATACTGTGGCAGGTGAATCACTCCCATGGTGTGCACACTATTGACAGTGCTGTGGTAGGTGAATCAGTCCCATGGTGTGCACTCTATTGATAGTGCTGTGGCAGGTGAATCAGACCCATGGTGTGCACTCTATTGACAATGCTGTGGCAGGTGAATCAGTCCAATGGTGTACAGTTTATTGACAGTGGTATGGTAGGTGAATCAGTCCCATGGTGTGCACTCTATTGACAGTGCTGTGGCAGGTGAGTCAGTCCCATGGTGTACACACTATTGACAGTACTATGGCAGGTGAAACATTCCCATTGTGTGCACTCTATTGACAGTACTGTGGCATGTGAAACATTCCCATGGTGTGCACACTATTGACAGTGCTGTGGTAGGTGAATCAGTCCTATGGTGTACACTATTGACAGTGCTATGGCAGGTGAATCAGTCCTATGGTGTACACTATTGACAGTGCTATGGCAGGTGAATCAGTCCCATTGTGTGCACTCTACTGACAGTGCTATGGCAGGTGAATCAGTCCCATGGTGTGCACACTATTGACAGTGCTATGGCAGGTGAATCAGTCCCATGGTGTACACTCTATTGACAGTGCTGTGGCAGGTGAATCGGTCCCATGGTGTGCACTCTATTGACAGTGCTGTGGCAGGTGAATCAGTCCCATGGTGTGCACTCTATTCACAGTGCTGTGGCAGGTGAATCGGTCCCATGGTGTGCACTCTATTGACAGTGCTGTGGCAGGTGAATCAGTCCCATGGTGTCCCATGGTGTGCACTCTATTGACAGTACTGTGGCAGGTCAAACATTCCCATGGTGCCATACTATGGCAGGTGAATCAGTCCCATTGTGTGCACACTATTGACAGTGCTGTGGCAGGTGAATCAGTCCCATGGTGTGCACTCAATTGACAGTGCTGTGGCAGGTGAATCAGTCCCATGGTGTGCACTCTATTGACAGTGCTGTGGCAGGTGAATCAGTCCTATGGTGTACACGATTGACAGTGCTATGGCAGGTGAATCAGTCCCATTGTGTGCACTCTACAGTGCTATAGCAGGTGAATCAGTCCCAATGGTGTACACTTTTGACAGTGCTATGGCAGGTGAATCAGTCCCATTGTGTGCACTCTATTGACAGTGCTATGGCAGGTGAATCAGTCCCAATGGTGTACACTTTTGACAGTGCTATGGCAGGTGAATCAGTCCCATGGTGTACACTCTATTGACAGTGCTGTGGCAGGTGAATCAGTCCCATGCTGTGCACTCTACTGACAGTGCTGTGGCAGGTGAATCAGTCCCATGGTGTGCACTCTATTGACAGTGCTGTGTCAGGTGAAACATTCCCATGGTGTGCATACTATTGACAGTGCTGTGTTAGGTGAATCAGTCCCATTCTGTGCACTCAATTGACAGTGCTATGGCAGGTGAATCAGTCCCATGGTGTGCACTATATTGACAGTGCTATGGCAGGTGAATCAGTCCCATGGTGTGCACTCTATTGACAGTGCTGTGGCAGATGAATCAGTCCCATGGTGTGCACTCTATTGAAAATGCTGTGGCAGGTGAATCAGTCCAATGGTGTACAGTTTATTGACAGTGGTATGGTAGGTGAATCAATCCCATGGTGTGCACTCTATTGACAGTGTTGTGGCAGGTGAATCAGTCCCATGGTGTGCACTCTATTGACAGTGCTATAGCAGGTGAATCAGTCCCATTGTGTGCACTCTATTGACAGTGCTATGGCAGGTGAATCAGTCCCATGGTGTACACTCTATTGACAGTGCTGTGGCAGGTGAATCAGTCCCATGGTGTGCACTCTATTGACAGTGCTATGGCAGGTGAATCAGTCCCATGGTGTACACTCTATTGACAGTGCTATGGCAGGTGAATCAGTCCCATTGTGTGCACTCTATTGACAGTGCTATAGCAGGTGAATCAGTCCCATTGTGTGCACTCTATTGACAGTGCTATGGCAGGTGAATCAGTCCCATGGTGTACACTCTATTGACAGTGCTGTGGCAGGTGAATCAGTCCCATGGTGTGCACTCTATTGACAGTGCTGTGGCAGGTGAATCAGTCCCATGGTGTGCACTCTATTCACAGTGCTGTGGCAGGTGAATCAGTCCCATGGTGTGTACTCTATTGACAGTGCTGTGGCAGGTGAATCAGTCCCATGGTGTGCACTCTATTGACAATACTGTGGCAGGTGAATCAGTCCCATGGTGTGCACTCTATTGACAGTACTGTGGCAGGTCAAACATTCCCATGGTGTGCACACTATTGACAGTGCTGTGGTAGGTGAATCAGTCCCATGGTGTGCACTCTATTGACAGTGCTGTGGCAGGTGAATCAGTCCCATTGTGGGCACTCTACAGTGCTATGGCAGGTGAATCAGTCCCAATGGTGTACACTTTTGACAGTGCTATGGCAGGTGAATCAGTCCCATGGTGTACACTCTATTGACAGTGCTGTGGTAGGTGAATCAGTCCCATGGTGTGCACTCTATTGACAGTGCTGTGGCAGGTGAATCAGTCCTATGGTGTACACGATTGACAGTGCTATGGCAGGTGAATCAGTCCCATTGTGTGCACACTATTGACAGTGCTGTGGCAGGTGAATCAGTCCCATGGTGTGCACTCAATTGACAGTGCTGTGGCAGGTGAATCAGTCCCATGGTGTGCACTCTATTGACAGTGCTGTGGCAGGTGAATCAGTCCCATGGTGTGCACTCTATTGACAGTTCTGTGGCAGGTGAATCAGACCCATGGTGTACACTATTGACAGTACTATGGCAGGTGAATCAGTCCCATGGTGTGCACTCTATTGATAGTGCTATGGCAGGTGAATCAGTCCCATGGTGTGCACTCTATTGACAATACTGTGGCAGGTGAATCAGTCCCATGGTGTGCACTCTATTGAGAGTACTGTGGCAGGTGAAACATTCACATGGTGTACACTCTATTGACAGTGCTATGTCAGGTGAATCAGTCCCATGGTGTGCACTCTATTGACAGTGCTGTGGCAGGTGAATCAGTCCCATGGAGTACAGTTTATTAACAGTGCTATGGTAGGTTAATCAGTCCCATGGTGAGCACTCTATTGACAGTGCTGTGGCAGGTGAATCAGTCCCATGGTGTGCACTCTATTGACAGTGCTTTGGCAGGTGAATCAGTCCCATAGTGTGCACTCTATTGACAGTGCTTTGGCAGGTGAATCACTCCTATGGTGTACACTCTATTGACTGTGATATGGCAGGTGAATCAGTCCTATGGTGTACACTATTGACAGTGCTATGGTAGGTGAATCAGTCCCATGGTGTGCACTCTATTGACAGTGCTGTGGCAGGTGAAACAGTCCCATGGTGTGCACTCAATTGACAGTGCTGTGGCAGGTGAATCAGTCCCATGGTGTGCACTCTATTGACAGTGCTATGGCAGGTGAATCAGTCCCATGGTGTGCACTCTATTGACAGTTCTGTGGCAGGTGAATCAGACCCATGGTGTACACTATTGACAGTACTATGGCAGGTGAATCAGTCCCATGGTGTGCACTCTATTGATAGTGCTATGGCAGGTGAATCAGTCCCATGGTGTGCAGTCTATTGACAATACTGTGGCAGTTGAATCATTCCCATGGTGTGCACTCTATTGAGAGTACTGTGGCAGGTGAAACATTCCCATGGTGTACACTCTATTGACAGTGCTATGGCAGGTGAATCAGTCCCATGGTGTACACTCTATTAACAGTGCTATGGCAGGTGAATCAGTCCCTTTGTGTGCACTCTATTGACAGTGCTATGGCAGGTGAATCAGTCCAATGGTGTGCACTCTATTGACAGTGCTGTGGCAGATGAATCAGTCGCAGTGTGTGCACCCTATTGACAATGCTGTGGCAGGTGAATCAGTCCCATGGTGTGCACTCTATTGACAGTGCTATAGCAGGTGAAACCGTCCCATGGTGCATACTCTATTGACAGTGCTGTGGCAGGTGAGTCAGTCCCATGGTGTACACTCTATTGACAGTGTTATGGCAGGTGAATCAGTCCCATTGTGTGCACTCTATTGACAGTGCTATGGCAGGTGAATCCGTCCCATGGTGTACACTCTATTGACAGTGTTGTGGCAGGTGAGTCAGTCCCATGGTGTACACTCTATTGACAGTGCTGTGGCAGGTGAATCAGTCCGATGGTGTGCACTCTATTGACAGTGCTGTGGCAGGTGAATCAGTCCCATGGTGTGCACTCTATTGACAGTGCTGTGGCAGGTGAATCAGTCCCATGGTGTGCACTCCATTCACAGTGCTGTGGCAGGTGAATCAGTCCCATGGTGTGCACTCTATTGACAGTGCTGTGGCAGGTGAATCAGTCCCAATGGTGTACACTTTTGACAGTGCTATGGCAGGTGAATCAGTCCCATGGTGTACACTCTATTGACAGTGCTGTGGCAGGTGAATCAGTCCCATGGTGTACACTCTATTGACAGTGCTATGGCAGGTGAATCAGTCCCATGGTGTGCACTCTATTGACAGTGCTATGGTAGGTGAATCAGTCCCATGGTGTACACTCTATTGGCAGTGCTGTGGCAGGTGAATCAGTCCCATGGTGTGCACTCTATTGACAGTACTATGGCAGGTGAATCAGTCCCATGGTGTACACTCTATTGACAGTGCTGTGGCAGGTGAATCAGTCCCATGGTGTGCACTCTATTGACTGTGAAATGGCAGGTGAATCAGTCCTATGGTGTACACTATTGACAGTGCTATGGTAGGTGAATCAGTCCCATGGTGTGCACTCTATTGACAGTGCTGTGGCAGGTGAATCAGTCCTATGGTGTACACGATTGACAGTGCTATGGCAGGTGAATCAGTCCCATTGTGTGCACTCTTCAGTGCTATGGCAGGTGAATCAGTCCCAATGGTGTACACTTTTGACAGTGCTATGGCAGGTGAATCAGTCCCATTGTGTGCACTCTATTGACAGTGCTATGGCAGGTGAATCAGTCCCAATGGTGTACACTTTTGACAGTGCTATGGCAGGTGAATCAGTCCCATGGTGTACACTCTATTGACAGTGCTGTGGCAGGTGAATCAGTCCCATGGAGTACAGTTTATTAACAGTGCTATTGTAGGTTAATCAGTCCCATGGTGAGCACTCTATTGACAGTGCTGTGGCAGGTGAATCAGTCCCATGGTGTGCACTCTATTGACAGTGCTTTGGCAGGTGAATCAGTCCCATGGTGTACACTCTATTGACAGTGCTATGGCAGGTGAATCAGTCCCATTGTGTGCACTCTATTGACAGTGCTATAGCAGGTGAATCAGTCCCATTGTGTGCACTCTATTGACAGTGCTATGGCAGGTGAATCAGTCCCATGGTGTACACTCTATTGACAGTGCTGTGGCAGGTGAATCAGTCCCATGGTGTGCACTCTATTGACAGTGCTGTGGCAGGTGAATCAGTCCCATGGTGTGCACTCTATTCACAGTGCTGTGGCAGGTGAATCAGTCGCATGGTGTGCACTCTATTGACAGTGCTTTGGCAGGTGAATCACTCCTATGGTGTACACTCTATTGACTGTGATATGGCAGGTGAATCAGTCCTATGGTGTACAGTTTATTGACAGTGCTGTGGCAGGTGAATCAGTCCCATGGTGTGCACTCTATTCACAGTGCTGTGGCAGGTGAATCAGTCGCATGGTGTGCACTCTATTGACAGTGCTTTGGCAGGTGAATCACTCCTATGGTGTACACTCTATTGACTGTGATATGGCAGGTGAATCAGTCCTATGGTGTACAGTTTATTGACAGTGCTATGGTAGGTGAAACAGTCCCATGGTGTGCACACTATTGACAGTGCTGTGGCAGGTGAATCAGTCCCATGGTGTGCACTCTATTGACAGTGCTGTGGCAGGTGAATCAGTCCCATGGTGTGCACTCTATTGACAGTGCTATGGCAGGTGAATCAGTCCCATTGTGTGCACTCTATTGACAGTGCTATAGCAGGTGAATCAGTCCCATTGTGTGCACTCTATTGACAGTGCTATGGCAGGTGAATCAGTCCCATGGTGTACACTCTATTGACAGTGCTGTGGCAGGTGAATCAGTCCCATGGTGTGCACTCTATTGACAGTGCTGTGGCAGGTGAATCAGTCCCATGGTGTGCACTCTATTCACAGTGCTGTGGCAGGTGAATCAGTCCCATGGTGTGCACTCTATTGACAGTGCTGTGGCAGGTGAATCAGTCCCATGGTGTGCACTCTATTGACAGTGCTGTGGCAGGTGAATCAGTCCCATTGTGGGCACTCTACAGTGCTATGGCAGGTGAATCAGTCCCAATGGTGTACACTTTTGACAGTGCTATGGCAGGTGAATCAGTCCCATGGTGTACACTCTATTGACAGTGCTGTGGTAGGTGAATCAGTCCCATGGTGTGCACTCTATTGACAGTGCTGTGGCAGGTGAATCAGTCCTATGGTGTACACGATTGACAGTGCTATGGCAGGTGAATCAGTCCCATTGTGTGCACTCTATTGACAGTTCCGTGGCAGGTGAATCAGACCCATGGTGTACACTATTGACAGTACTATGGCAGGTGAATCAGTCCCATGGTGTGCACTCTATTGATAGTGCTATGGCAGGTGAATCAGTCCCATGGTGTGCACTCTATTGACAATACTGTGGCAGGTGAATCAGTCCCATGGTGTGCACTCTATTGAGAGTACTGTGGCAGGTGAAACATTCACATGGTGTACACTCTATTGACTGTGCTATGGCAGGTGAATCAGTCCCATGGTGTGCACTCTATTGACAGTGCTGTGGCAGGTGAATCAGTCCCATGGAGTACAGTTTATTAACAGTGCTATGGTAGGTTAATCAGTCCCATGGTAAGCACTCTATTGACAGTGCTGTGGCAGGTGAATCAGTCCCATGGTGTGCACCCTATTGACAGTGCTTTGGCAGGTGAATCAGTCCCATAGTGTGCACTCTATTGACAGTGCTTTGGCAGGTGAATCACTCCTATGGTGTGCACTCTATTGACAGTGCTGTGGCAGATGAATCAGTCGCAGTGTGTGCACCCTATTGACAATGCTGTGGCAGGTGAATCAGTCCAATGGTGTGCACTCTATTGACAGTGCTATGGCAAGTGAATCCGTCCCATGGTGCATACTCTATTGACAGTGCTGTGGCAGGTGAGTCAGTCCCATGGTGTACACTCTATTGACAGTGTTATGGCAGGTGAATCAGTCCCATTGTGTGCACTCTATTGACAGTGCTATGGCAGGTGAATCAGTCCCATGGTGTGCACTCTATTGACAGTGCTGTGGTAGGTGAAACAGTCCCATGGTGTGCACACTATTGACAGTGCTGTGGCAGGTGAATCAGTCCCATGATGTGCACTCAATTGACAGTGCTGTGGCAGGTGAATCAGTCCCATGGTGTGCACTCTATTGACAGTGCTGTGGCAGGTGAATCAGTCCCATGGTGTGCACTCTATTGACAGTTCTGTGGCAGGTGAATCAGACCCATGGTGTACACTATTGACAGTACTATGGCAGGTGAATCAGTCCCATGGTGTGCACTCTATTGATAGTGCTATGGCAGGTGAATCAGTCCCATGGTGTGCACTCTATTGACAATACTGTGGCAGATGAATCAGTCCCATTGTGTGCACTCTACTGACAGTGCTATGGCAGGTGAATCAGTCCCATGGTGTGCACTCTATTGACAGTGCTGTGGCAGGTGAATCAGTCCCATGGAGTACAGTTTATTAACAGTGCTATGGTAGGTTAATCAGTCCCATGGTGAGCACTCTATTGACAGTGCTGTGGCAGGTGAATCAGTCCCATGGTGTGCACTCTATTGACAGTGCTTTGGCAGGTGAATCATTCCTATGGTGTACACTCTATTGACTGTGATATGGCAGGTGAATCAGTCCAATGGTGTGCACTCTATTGACAGTGCTTTGGCAGGTGAATCAGTCCCATTGTGTGCACTCTATTGACAGTGCTATGGCAGGTGAATCAATCCCAATGGTGCACACTTTTGACAGTGCTATGGCAGGTTAATCAGTCCCATGGTGAGCACTCTATTGACAGTGCTGTGGCAGGTGAATCAGTCCCATGGTGTGCACTCTATTGACAGTGCTTTGGCAGGTGAATCAGTCCCATAGTGTGCACTCTATTGACAGTGCTTTGGCAGGTGAATCACTCCTATGGTGTACACTCTATTGACTGTGATATGGCAGGTGAATCAGTCCTATGGTGTACACTATTGACAGTGCTATGGTAGGTGAATCAGTCCCATGGTGTGCACTCTATTGACAGTGCTGTGGCAGGTGAAACAGTCCCATGGTGTGCACACTATTGACAGTGCTGTGGCAGGTGAATCAGTCCCATGGTGTGCACTCAATTGACAGTGCTGTGGCAGGTGAATCAGTCCCATGGTGTGCACTCTATTGACAGTGCTGTGGCAGGTGAATCAGTCCCATGGTGTGCACACTATTGACAGTGCTATGGCAGGTGAATCAGTCCCATGGTTTACACTCTATTGACAGTGCTGTGGTAGGTGAATCAGTCCCATGGTGTGCACTCTATTGACAGTGCTGTGGTAGGTGAATCAGTCCCATGGTGTGCACGCTATTGACAGTGCTATAGCAGGTGAATCAGTCCCATTGTGTGCAGTCTATTGACAGTGCTATGGCAGGTGAATCAGTCCCAATGGTGTGCACTTTTGACAGTGCTATGGCAGGTGAATCAGTCCCATGGTGTACGCTCTATTGACAGTGCTGTGGCAGGTGAATCAGTCCCATGGTGTGCACTCTACTGACAGTGCTGTGGCAGGTGAATCAGTCCCATGGTGTACACTATTGACAGTGCTATGGGAGGTGAATCAGTCCCATTGTGTGCACTCTATTGACAGTGCTGTGGCAGGTGAATCAGTCCCATGGTGTACACTATTGACAGTGCTATGGCAGGTGAATCAGTCCCATGGTGTACACTCTATTGACAGTGCTGTGGCAGGTGAATCAGTCCCATGGTGTACACTATTGACAGTGCTATGGCAGGTGAATCAGTCCCATTGTGTGCACTCTATTGACAGTGCTATGGCAGGTGAATCAGTCCCATGGTGTACACTATTGTCAGTACTATGGGAGGTGAATCAGTCCCATGGTGTACACTCTATTGACAGTGCTATGGTAGGTGAATCAGTCCCATGGTGTTCACTCTATTGACAGTGCTATGGCAGGTGAATCAGTCCCATGCTGTGCACTCTATTGACAGTTCTGTGGCAGGTGAATCAGACCCATGGTGTACACTATTGACAGTACTATGGCAGGTGAATCAGTCCCATGGTGTGCACTCTATTGATAGTGCTATGGCAGGTGAATCAGTCCCATGGTGTGCACTCTATTGACAATACTGTGGCAGGTGAATCAGTCCCATGGTGTGCACTCTATTGAGAGTACTGTGGCAGGTGAAACATTCACATGGTGTACACTCTATTGACAGTGCTATGTCAGGTGAATCAGTCCCATGGTGTGCACTCTATTGACAGTGCTGTGGCAGGTGAATCAGTCCCATGGAGTACAGTTTATTAACAGTGCTATGGTAGGTTAATCAGTCCCATGGTGAGCACTCTATTGACAGTGCTGTGGCAGGTGAATCAGTCCTATGGTGTACACGATTGACAGTGCTATGGCAGGTGAATCAGTCCCATTGTGTGCACACTATTGACAGTGCTGTGGCAGGTGAATCAGTCCCATGGTGTGCACTCAATTGACAGTACTATGGCAGGTGAATCAGTCCCATGGTGTGCACTCTATTGATAGTGCTATGGCAGGTGAATCAGTCCCATGGTGTGCACTCTATTGGCAATACTGTGGCAGGTGAATCAGTCCCATGGTGTGCACTCTATTGAGAGTACTGTGGCAGGTGAAACATTCACATGGTGTACACTCTATTGACAGTGCTATGGCAGGTGAATCAGTCCCATGGTGTGCACTCTATTGACAGTGCTGTGGCAGGTGAATCAGTCCCATGGAGTACAGTTTATTAACAGTGCTATGGTAGGTTAATCAGTCCCATGGTGAGCACTCTATTGACAGTGCTGTGGCAGGTGAATCAGTCCCATGGTGTGCACTCTATTGACAGTGCTGTGGCAGGTGAATCAGTCCCATTGTGGGCACTCTACAGTGCTATGGCAGGTGAATCAGTCCCAATGGTGTACACTTTTGACAGTGCTATGGCAGGTGAATCAGTCCCATGGTGTACACTCTATTGACAGTGCTGTGGTAGGTGAATCAGTCCCATGGTGTGCACTCTATTGACAGTGCTGTGGCAGGTGAATCAGTCCTATGGTGTACACGATTGACAGTGTTATGGCAGGTGAATCAGTCCCATTGTGTGCACACTATTGACAGTGCTGTGGCAGGTGAATCAGTCCCATGGTGTGCACTCAATTGACAGTGCTGTGGCAGGTGAATCAGTCCCATGGTGTGCACTCTATTGACAGTGCTGTGGCAGGTGAATCAGTCCCATGCTGTGCACTCTATTGACAGTTCTGTGGCAGGTGAATCAGACCCATGGTGTACACTATTGACAGTACTATGGCAGGTGAATCAGTCCCATGGTGTGCACTCTATTGATAGTGCTATGGCAGGTGAATCAGTCCCATGGTGTGCACTCTATTGACAATACTGTGGCAGGTGAATCAGTCCCATGGTGTGCACTCTATTGAGAGTACTGTGGCAGGTGAAACATTCACATGGTGTACACTCTATTGACAGTGCTATGTCAGGTGAATCAGTCCCATGGTGTGCACTCTATTGACAGTGCTGTGGCAGGTGAATCAGTCCCATGGAGTACAGTTTATTAACAGTGCTATGGTAGGTTAATCAGTCCCATGGTGAGCACTCTATTGACAGTGCTGTGGCAGGTGAATCAGTCCCATGGTGTGCACTCTATTGACAGTGCTTTGGCAGGTGAATCAGTCCCATAGTGTGCACTCTATTGACAGTGCTTTGGCAGGTGAATCACTCCTATGGTGTACACTCTATTGACTGTGATATGGCAGGTGAATCAGTCCTATGGTGTACACTATTGACAGTGCTATGGTAGGTGAATCAGTCCCATGGTGTGCACTCTATTGACAGTGCTGTGGCAGGTGAAACAGTCCCATGGTGTGCACTCAATTGACAGTGCTGTGGCAGGTGAATCAGTCCCATGGTGTGCACTCTATTGACAGTGCTATGGCAGGTGAATCAGTCCCATGGTGTGCACTCTATTGACAGTTCTGTGGCAGGTGAATCAGACCCATGGTGTACACTATTGACAGTACTATGGCAGGTGAATCAGTCCCATGGTGTGCACTCTATTGATAGTGCTATGGCAGGTGAATCAGTCCCATGGTGTGCAGTCTATTGACAATACTGTGGCAGTTGAATCATTCCCATGGTGTGCACTCTATTGAGAGTACTGTGGCAGGTGAAACATTCCCATGGTGTACACTCTATTGACAGTGCTATGGCAGGTGAATCAGTCCCATGGTGTACACTCTATTAACAGTGCTATGGCAGGTGAATCAGTCCCTTTGTGTGCACTCTATTGACAGTGCTATGGCAGGTGAATCAGTCCAATGGTGTGCACTCTATTGACAGTGCTGTGGCAGATGAATCAGTCGCAGTGTGTGCACCCTATTGACAATGCTGTGGCAGGTGAATCAGTCCCATGGTGTGCACTCTATTGGCAGTGCTATGGCAGGTGAATCAGTCCCATGGTGTACACTCTATTGACAGTGCTGTGGCAGGTGAATCAGTCCCATGGTCTGCACTCTATTGACAGTGCTATGGCAGGTGAATCAGTCGAATGGTGTGCACTCTATTCACAGTGCTATAGCAGGTGAATCAATCCCATGGTGTGCACTCTATTGACAGTGCTGTGGCAGGTGAATCAGTCCCATGGTGGGCACTCTATTGACAGTGCTGTGGCAGGTGAATCAGTCCCATTGTGGGCACTCTACAGTGCTATGGCAGGTGAATCAGTCCCAATGGTGTACACTTTTGACAGTGCTATGGCAGGTGAATCAGTCCCATGGTGTACACTCTATTGACAGTGCTGTGGTAGGTGAATCAGTCCCATGGTGTGCACTCTATTGACAGTGCTGTGGCAGGTGAATCAGTCCTATGGTGTACACGATTGACAGTGCTATGGCAGGTGAATCAGTCCCATTGTGTGCACACTATTGACAGTGCTGTGGCAGGTGAATCAGTCCCATGGTGTGCACTCAATTGACAGTGCTGTGGCAGGTGAATCAGTCCCATGGTGTGCACTCTATTGACAGTGCTGTGGCAGGTGAATCAGTCCCATGGTGTGCAATCTATTGACAGTTCTGTGGCAGGTGAATCAGACCCATGGTGTACACTATTGACAGTACTATGGCAGGTGAATCAGTCCCATGGTGTGCACTCTATTGATAGTGCTATGGCAGGTGAATCAGTCCCATGGTGTGCACTCTATTGGCAATACTGTGGCAGGTGAATCAGTCCCATGGTGTGCACTCTATTGAGAGTACTGTGGCAGGTGAAACATTCACATGGTGTACACTCTATTGACAGTGCTATGGCAGGTGAATCAGTCCCATGGTGTGCACTCTATTGACAGTGCTGTGGCAGGTGAATCAGTCCCATGGAGTACAGTTTATTAACAGTGCTATGGTAGGTTAATCAGTCCCATGGTGAGCACTCTATTGACAGTGCTGTGGCAGGTGAATCAGTCCCATGGTGTGCACTCTATTGACAGTGCTGTGGCAGGTGAATCAGTCCCATTGTGGGCACTCTACAGTGCTATGGCAGGTGAATCAGTCCCAATGGTGTACACTTTTGACAGTGCTATGGCAGGTGAATCAGTCCCATGGTGTACACTCTATTGACAGTGCTGTGGTAGGTGAATCAGTCCCATGGTGTGCACTCTATTGACAGTGCTGTGGCAGGTGAATCAGTCCTATGGTGTACACGATTGACAGTGCTATGGCAGGTGAATCAGTCCCATTGTGTGCACACTATTGACAGTGCTGTGGCAGGTGAATCAGTCCCATGGTGTGCACTCAATTGACAGTGCTGTGGCAGGTGAATCAGTCCCATGGTGTGCACTCTATTGACAGTGCTGTGGCAGGTGAATCAGTCCCATGGTGTGCACTCTATTGACAGTTCTGTGGCAGGTGAATCAGACCCATGGTGTACACTATTGACAGTACTATGGCAGGTGAATCAGTCCCATGGTGTGCACTCTATTGATAGTGCTATGGCAGGTGAATCAGTCCCATGGTGTGCACTCTATTGACAATACTGTGGCAGGTGAATCAGTCCCATGGTGTGCACTCTATTGAGAGTACTGTGGCAGGTGAAACATTCACATGGTGTACACTCTATTGACAGTGCTATGTCAGGTGAATCAGTCCCATGGTGTGCACTCTATTGACAGTGCTGTGGCAGGTGAATCAGTCCCATGGAGTACAGTTTATTAACAGTGCTATGGTAGGTTAATCAGTCCCATGGTGAGCACTCTATTGACAGTGCTGTGGCAGGTGAATCAGTCCCATGGTGTGCACTCTATTGACAGTGCTTTGGCAGGTGAATCAGTCCCATAGTGTGCACTCTATTGACAGTGCTTTGGCAGGTGAATCACTCCTATGGTGTACACTCTATTGACTGTGATATGGCAGGTGAATCAGTCCTATGGTGTACACTATTGACAGTGCTATGGTAGGTGAATCAGTCCCATGGTGTGCACTCTATTGACAGTGCTGTGGCAGGTGAAACAGTCCCATGGTGTGCACTCAATTGACAGTGCTGTGGCAGGTGAATCAGTCCCATGGTGTGCACTCTATTGACAGTGCTATGGCAGGTGAATCAGTCCCATGGTGTGCACTCTATTGACAGTTCTGTGGCAGGTGAATCAGACCCATGGTGTACACTATTGACAGTACTATGGCAGGTGAATCAGTCCCATGGTGTGCACTCTATTGATAGTGCTATGGCAGGTGAATCAGTCCCATGGTGTGCAGTCTATTGACAATACTGTGGCAGTTGAATCATTCCCATGGTGTGCACTCTATTGAGAGTACTGTGGCAGGTGAAACATTCCCATGGTGTACACTCTATTGACAGTGCTATGGCAGGTGAATCAGTCCCATGGTGTACACTCTATTAACAGTGCTATGGCAGGTGAATCAGTCCCTTTGTGTGCACTCTATTGACAGTGCTATGGCAGGTGAATCAGTCCAATGGTGTGCACTCTATTGACAGTGCTGTGGCAGATGAATCAGTCGCAGTGTGTGCACCCTATTGACAATGCTGTGGCAGGTGAATCAGTCCCATGGTGTGCACTCTATTGACAGTGCTATAGCAGGTGAAACCGTCCCATGGTGCATACTCTATTGACAGTGCTGTGGCAGGTGAGTCAGTCCCATGGTGTACACTCTATTGACAGTGTTATGGCAGGTGAATCAGTCCCATTGTGTGCACTCTATTGACAGTGCTATGGCAGGTGAATCCGTCCCATGGTGTACACTCTATTGACAGTGTTGTGGCAGATGAGTCAGTCCCATGGTGTACACTCTATTGACAGTGCTGTGGCAGGTGAATCAGTCCGATGGTGTGCACTCTATTGACAGTGCTGTGGCAGGTGAATCAGTCCCATGGTGTGCACTCTATTGACAGTGCTGTGGCAGGTGAATCAGTCCCATGGTGTGCACTCCATTCACAGTGCTGTGGCAGGTGAATCAGTCCCATGGTGTGCACTCTATTGACAGTGCTGTGGCAGGTGAATCAGTCCCAATGGTGTACACTTTTGACAGTGCTATGGCAGGTGAATCAGTCCCATGGTGTACACTCTATTGACAGTGCTGTGGCAGGTGAATCAGTCCCATGGTGTACACTCTATTGACAGTGCTATGGCAGGTGAATCAGTCCCATGGTGTGCACTCTATTGACAGTGCTATGGTAGGTGAATCAGTCCCATGGTGTACACTCTATTGGCAGTGCTGTGGCAGGTGAATCAGTCCCATGGTGTGCACTCTATTGACAGTACTATGGCAGGTGAATCAGTCCCATGGTGTACACTCTATTGACAGTGCTGTGGCAGGTGAATCAGTCCCATGGTGTGCACTCTATTGACTGTGAAATGGCAGGTGAATCAGTCCTATGGTGTACACTATTGACAGTGCTATGGTAGGTGAATCAGTCCCATGGTGTGCACTCTATTGACAGTGCTGTGGCAGGTGAATCAGTCCTATGGTGTACACGATTGACAGTGCTATGGCAGGTGAATCAGTCCCATTGTGTGCACTCTTCAGTGCTATGGCAGGTGAATCAGTCCCAATGGTGTACACTTTTGACAGTGCTATGGCAGGTGAATCATTCCCATTGTGTGCACTCTATTGACAGTGCTATGGCAGGTGAATCAGTCCCAATGGTGTACACTTTTGACAGTGCTATGGCAGGTGAATCAGTCCCATGGTGTACACTCTATTGACAGTGCTGTGGCAGGTGAATCAGTCCCATGGAGTACAGTTTATTAACAGTGCTATTGTAGGTTAATCAGTCCCATGGTGAGCACTCTATTGACAGTGCTGTGGCAGGTGAATCAGTCCCATGGTGTGCACTCTATTGACAGTGCTTTGGCAGGTGAATCAGTCCCATGGTGTACACTCTATTGACAGTGCTATGGCAGGTGAATCAGTCCCATTGTGTGCACTCTATTGACAGTGCTATAGCAGGTGAATCAGTCCCATTGTGTGCACTCTATTGACAGTGCTATGGCAGGTGAATCAGTCCCATGGTGTACACTCTATTGACAGTGCTGTGGCAGGTGAATCAGTCCCATGGTGTGCACTCTATTGACAGTGCTGTGGCAGGTGAATCAGTCCCATGGTGTGCACTCTATTCACAGTGCTGTGGCAGGTGAATCAGTCGCATGGTGTGCACTCTATTGACAGTGCTTTGGCAGGTGAATCACTCCTATGGTGTACACTCTATTGACTGTGATATGGCAGGTGAATCAGTCCTATGGTGTACAGTTTATTGACAGTGCTGTGGCAGGTGAAACAGTCCCATGGTGTGCACACTATTGACAGTGCTGTGGCAGGTGAATCAGTCCCATGGTGTGCACTCTATTGACAGTGCTGTGGCAGGTGAATCAGTCCCATGGTGTGCACTCTATTGACAGTGCTATGGCAGGTGAATCAGTCCCATTGTGTGCACTCTATTGACAGTGCTATAGCAGGTGAATCAGTCCCATTGTGTGCACTCTATTGACAGTGCTATGGCAGGTGAATCAGTCCCATGGTGTACACTCTATTGACAGTGCTGTGGCAGGTGAATCAGTCCCATGGTGTGCACTCTATTGACAGTGCTGTGGCAGGTGAATCAGTCCCATGGTGTGCACTCTATTCACAGTGCTGTGGCAGGTGAATCAGTCCCATGGTGTGCACTCTATTGACAGTGCTGTGGCAGGTGAATCAGTCCCATGGTGTGCACTCTATTGACAGTGCTGTGGCAGGTGAATCAGTCCCATTGTGGGCACTCTACAGTGCTATGGCAGGTGAATCAGTCCCAATGGTGTACACTTTTGACAGTGCTATGGCAGGTGAATCAGTCCCATGGTGTACACTCTATTGACAGTGCTGTGGTAGGTGAATCAGTCCCATGGTGTGCACTCTATTGACAGTGCTGTGGCAGGTGAATCAGTCCTATGGTGTACACGATTGACAGTGCTATGGCAGGTGAATCAGTCCCATTGTGTGCACTCTATTGACAGTTCCGTGGCAGGTGAATCAGACCCATGGTGTACACTATTGACAGTACTATGGCAGGTGAATCAGTCCCATGGTGTGCACTCTATTGATAGTGCTATGGCAGGTGAATCAGTCCCATGGTGTGCACTCTATTGACAATACTGTGGCAGGTGAATCAGTCCCATGGTGTGCACTCTATTGAGAGTACTGTGGCAGGTGAAACATTCACATGGTGTACACTCTATTGACTGTGCTATGGCAGGTGAATCAGTCCCATGGTGTGCACTCTATTGACAGTGCTGTGGCAGGTGAATCAGTCCCATGGAGTACAGTTTATTAACAGTGCTATGGTAGGTTAATCAGTCCCATGGTAAGCACTCTATTGACAGTGCTGTGGCAGGTGAATCAGTCCCATGGTGTGCACCCTATTGACAGTGCTTTGGCAGGTGAATCAGTCCCATAGTGTGCACTCTATTGACAGTGCTTTGGCAGGTGAATCACTCCTATGGTGTGCACTCTATTGACAGTGCTGTGGCAGATGAATCAGTCGCAGTGTGTGCACCCTATTGACAATGCTGTGGCAGGTGAATCAGTCCAATGGTGTGCACTCTATTGACAGTGCTATGGCAAGTGAATCCGTCCCATGGTGCATACTCTATTGACAGTGCTGTGGCACGTGAGTCAGTCCCATGGTGTACACTCTATTGACAGTGTTATGGCAGGTGAATCAGTCCCATTGTGTGCACTCTATTGACAGTGCTATGGCAGGTGAATCAGTCCCATGGTGTGCACTCTATTGACAGTGCTGTGGTAGGTGAAACAGTCCCATGGTGTGCACACTATTGACAGTGCTGTGGCAGGTGAATCAGTCCCATGATGTGCACTCAATTGACAGTGCTGTGGCAGGTGAATCAGTCCCATGGTGTGCACTCTATTGACAGTGCTGTGGCAGGTGAATCAGTCCCATGGTGTGCACTCTATTGACAGTTCTGTGGCAGGTGAATCAGACCCATGGTGTACACTATTGACAGTACTATGGCAGGTGAATCAGTCCCATGGTGTGCACTCTATTGATAGTGCTATGGCAGGTGAATCAGTCCAATGGTGTGCACTCTATTGACAATACTGTGGCAGGTGAATCAGTCCCATTGTGTGCACTCTATTGACAGTGCTATGGCAGGTGAATCAGTCCCATGGTGTGCACTCTATTGACAGTGCTGTGGCAGGTGAATCAGTCCCATGGAGTACAGTTTATTAACAGTGCTATGGTAGGTTAATCAGTCCCATGGTGAGCACTCTATTGACAGTGCTGTGGCAGGTGAATCAGTCCCATAGTGTGCACTCTATTGACAGTGCTTTGGCAGGTGAATCACTCCTATGGTGTACACTCTATTGACTGTGATATGGCAGGTGAATCAGTCCTATGGTGTACACTATTGACAGTGCTATGGTAGGTGAATCAGTCCCATGGTGTGCACTCTATTGACAGTGCTGTGGCAGGTGAAACAGTCCCATGGTGTGCACACTATTGACAGTGCTGTGGCAGGTGAATCAGTCCCATGGTGTGCACTCAATTGACAGTGCTGTGGCAGGTGAATCAGTCCCATGGTGTGCACTCTATTGACAGTGCTGTGGCAGGTGAATCAGTCCCATGGTGTGCACACTATTGACAGTGCTATGGCAGGTGAATCAGTCCCATGGTTTACACTCTATTGACAGTGCTGTGGTAGGTGAATCAGTCCCATGGTGTGCACTCTATTGACAGTGCTGTGGTAGGTGAATCAGTCCCATGGTGTGCACGCTATTGACAGTGCTATAGCAGGTGAATCAGTCCCATTGTGTGCAGTCTATTGACAGTGCTATGGCAGGTGAATCAGTCCCAATGGTGTGCACTTTTGACAGTGCTATGGCAGGTGAATCAGTCCCATGGTGTACGCTCTATTGACAGTGCTGTGGCAGGTGAATCAGTCCCATGGTGTGCACTCTACTGACAGTGCTGTGGCAGGTGAATCAGTCCCATGGTGTACACTATTGACAGTGCTATGGGAGGTGAATCAGTCCCATTGTGTGCACTCTATTGACAGTGCTGTGGCAGGTGAATCAGTCCCATGGTGTACACTATTGACAGTGCTATGGCAGGTGAATCAGTCCCATGGTGTACACTCTATTGACAGTGCTGTGGCAGGTGAATCAGTCCCATGGTGTACACTATTGACAGTGCTATGGCAGGTGAATCAGTCCCATTGTGTGCACTCTATTGACAGTGCTATGGCAGGTGAATCAGTCCCATGGTGTACACTATTGTCAGTACTATGGGAGGTGAATCAGTCCCATGGTGTACACTCTATTGACAGTGCTATGGTAGGTGAATCAGTCCCATGGTGTACACTCTATTGACAGTGCTATGGCAGGTGAATCAGTCCCATGGTGTGCACTCTATTGGCAGTGCTATGGCAGGTGAATCAGTCCCATGGTGTACACTCTATTGACAGTGCTGTGGCAGGTGAATCAGTCCCATGGTCTGCACTCTATTGACAGTGCTATGGCAGGTGAATCAGTCGAATGGTGTGCACTCTATTCACAGTGCTATAGCAGGTGAATCAATCCCATGGTGTGCACTCTATTGACAGTGCTGTGGCAGGTGAATCAGTCCCATGGTGGGCACTCTATTGACAGTGCTGTGGCAGGTGAATCAGTCCCATGGTGTACACTCTATTGACAGTGCTGTGGCAGGTGAATCAGTCCCATAGTGTACACAATATTGACAGTGCTATGACAGGTGAATCAGACCCATGGTGTACACTGTTGGCAGTACTATGGCAGGTGATTCAGTCCCATGGTGTACACTCTATTGACAGTGCTATGGCAGGTGAGTCAGTCCCATGGTATGCACTCTATTGACAGTGCTGTGGCAGGTGAATCAGTCCCATGGTGTACAGTTTATTGACAGTGGTATGGTAGGTGAATCAGTCCCATGGTGTGCACTCTATTGACAGTGCTATGGCAGGTGAATCAGTCCCATGGTGTATACTCTATTGACAGTGCTGTGGCAGGTGGGTCAGTCCCATGGTATACACTCTATTGACAGTGTTGTGGCAGGTGAGTCAGTCCCATGTTGTACACTCTATTGACAGTGCTATGGCAGGTGAATCAGTCCCATGGTGTACACTCTATTAACAGTGTTATGGCAGGTGAATCAATCCCATGGTGTGCACTCTATTGACAGTGCTATGGCAGGTGAATCAGTCCCATGGTGTACACTCTATTAACAGTGTTATGGCAGGTGAATCAGTCCCATGTTGTGCACTCTATTGACAATACTGTGGCAGGTGAATCACTCCCATGGTGTGCACACTATTGACAGTGCTGTGGTAGGTGAATCAGTCCTATGGTGTACACTATTGACAGTGCTATGGCAGGTGAATCAGTCCTATGGTGTACACTATTGACAGTGCTATGGCAGGTGAATCAGTCCCATTGTGTGCACTCTATTGACAGTACTGTGGCATGTGAAACATTCCCATGGTGTGCACACTATTGACAGTGCTGTGGTAGGTGAATCAGTCCTATGGTGTACACTATTGACAGTGCTATGGCAGGTGAATCAGTCCTATGGTGTACACTATTGACAGTGCTATGGCAGGTGAATCAGTCCCATTGTGTGCACTCTACTGACAGTGCTATGGCAGGTGAATCAGTCCCATGGTGTGCACACTATTGACAGTGCTATGGCAGGTGAATCAGTCCCATGGTGTACACTCTATTGACAGTGCTGTGGCAGGTGAATCGGTCCCATGGTGTGCACTCTATTGACAGTGCTGTGGCAGGTGAATCAGTCCCATGGTGTGCACTCTATTCACAGTGCTGTGGCAGGTGAATCGGTCCCATGGTGTGCACTCTATTGACAGTGCTGTGGCAGGTGAATCAGTCCCATGGTGTCCCATGGTGTGCACTCTATTGACAGTACTGTGGCAGGTCAAACATTCCCATAGTGCCATACTATGGCAGGTGAATCAGTCCCATTGTGTGCACACTATTGACAGTGCTGTGGCAGGTGAATCAGTCCCATGGTGTGCACTCAATTGACAGTGCTGTGGCAGGTGAATCAGTCCCATGGTGTGCACTCTATTGACAGTGCTGTGGCAGGTGAATCAGTCCTATGGTGTACACGATTGACAGTGCTATGGCAGGTGAATCAGTCCCATTGTGTGCACTCTACAGTGCTATAGCAGGTGAATCAGTCCCAATGGTGTACACTTTTGACAGTGCTATGGCAGGTGAATCAGTCCCATTGTGTGCACTCTATTGACAGTGCTATGGCAGGTGAATCAGTCCCAATGGTGTACACTTTTGACAGTGCTATGGCAGGTGAATCAGTCCCATGCTGTGCACTCTACTGACAGTGCTGTGGCAGGTGAATCAGTCCCATGGTGTGCACTCTATTGACAGTGCTGTGTCAGGTGAAACATTCCCATGGTGTGCATACTATTGACAGTGCTGTGTTAGGTGAATCAGTCTCATTCTGTGCACTCAATTGACAGTGCTATGGCAGGTGAATCAGTCCCATGGTGTGCACTATATTGACAGTGCTATGGCAGGTGAATCAGTCCCATGGTGTGCACTCTATTGACAGTGCTGTGGCAGATGAATCAGTCCCATGGTGTGCACTCTATTGAAAATGCTGTGGCAGGTGAATCAGTCCAATGGTGTACAGTTTATTGACAGTGGTATGGTAGGTGAATCAATCCCATGGTGTGCACTCTATTGACAGTGTTGTGGCAGGTGAATCAGTCCCATGGTGTGCACTCTATTGACAGTGCTATAGCAGGTGAATCAGTCCCATTGTGTGCACTCTATTGACAGTGCTATGGCAGGTGAATCAGTCCCATGGTGTACACTCTATTGACAGTGCTGTGGCAGGTGAATCAGTCCCATGGTGTGCACTCTATTGACAGTGCTATGGCAGGTGAATCAGTCCCATGGTGTACACTCTATTGACAGTGCTATGGCAGGTGAATCAGTCCCATTGTGTGCACTCTATTGACAGTGCTATAGCAGGTGAATCAGTCCCATTGTGTGCACTCTATTGACAGTGCTATGGCAGGTGAATCAGTCCCATGGTGTACACTCTATTGACAGTGCTGTGGCAGGTGAATCAGTCCCATGGTGTGCACTCTATTGACAGTGCTGTGGCAGGTGAATCAGTCCCATGGTGTGCACTCTATTCACAGTGCTGTGGCAGGTGAATCAGTCCCATGGTGTGTACTCTATTGACAGTGCTGTGGCAGGTGAATCAGTCCCATGGTGTGCACTCTATTGACAATACTGTGGCAGGTGAATCAGTCCCATGGTGTGCACTCTATTGACAGTACTGTGGCAGGTCAAACATTCCCATGGTGTGCACACTATTGACAGTGCTGTGGTAGGTGAATCAGTCCCATGGTGTGCACTCTATTGACAGTGCTGTGGCAGGTGAATCAGTCCCATTGTGGGCACTCTACAGTGCTATGGCAGGTGAATCAGTCCCAATGGTGTACACTTTTGACAGTGCTATGGCAGGTGAATCAGTCCCATGGTGTACACTCTATTGACAGTGCTGTGGTAGGTGAATCAGTCCCATGGTGTGCACTCTATTGACAGTGCTGTGGCAGGTGAATCAGTCCTATGGTGTACACGATTGACAGTGCTATGGCAGGTGAATCAGTCCCATTGTGTGCACACTATTGACAGTGCTGTGGCAGGTGAATCAGTCCCATGGTGTGCACTCAATTGACAGTGCTGTGGCAGGTGAATCAGTCCCATGGTGTGCACTCTATTGACAGTGCTGTGGCAGGTGAATCAGTCCCATGGTGTGCACTCTATTGACAGTTCTGTGGCAGGTGAATCAGACCCATGGTGTACACTATTGACAGTACTATGGCAGGTGAATAAGTCCCATGGTGTGCACTCTATTGATAGTGCTATGGCAGGTGAATCAGTCCCATGGTGTGCACTCTATTGGCAATACTGTGGCAGGTGAATCAGTCCCATGGTGTGCACTCTATTGAGAGTACTGTGGCAGGTGAAACATTCACATGGTGTACACTCTATTGACAGTGCTATGGCAGGTGAATCAGTCCCATGGTGTGCACTCTATTGACAGTGCTGTGGCAGGTGAATCAGTCCCATGGAGTACAGTTTATTAACAGTGCTATGGTAGGTTAATCAGTCCCATGGTGAGCACTCTATTGACAGTGCTGTGGCAGGTGAATCAGTCCCATGGTGTGCACTCTATTGACAGTGCTGTGGCAGGTGAATCAGTCCCATTGTGGGCACTCTACAGTGCTATGGCAGGTGAATCAGTCCCAATGGTGTACACTTTTGACAGTGCTATGGCAGGTGAATCAGTCCCATGGTGTACACTCTATTGACAGTGCTGTGGTAGGTGAATCAGTCCCATGGTGTGCACTCTATTGACAGTGCTATGGCAGGTGAATCAGTCCCATGGTGTGCACTCTATTGACAATACTGTGGCAGATGAATCAGTCCCATTGTGTGCACTCTACTGACAGTGCTATGGCAGGTGAATCAGTCCCATGGTGTGCACTCTATTGACAGTGCTGTGGCAGGTGAATCAGTCCCATGGAGTACAGTTTATTAACAGTGCTATGGTAGGTTAATCAGTCCCATGGTGAGCACTCTATTGACAGTGCTGTGGCAGGTGAATCAGTCCCATGGTGTGCACTCTATTGACAGTGCTTTGGCAGGTGAATCAGTCCCATGGTGTGCACTCTACTGACAGTGCTGTGGCAGGTGAATCAGTCCCATGGTGTACACTATTGACAGTGCTATGGGAGGTGAATCAGTCCCATTGTGTGCACTCTATTGACAGTGCTGTGGCAGGTGAATCAGTCCCATGGTGTACACTATTGACAGTGCTATGGCAGGTGAATCAGTCCCATGGTGTACACTCTATTGACAGTGCTGTGGCAGGTGAATCAGTCCCATGGTGTACACTATTGACAGTGCTATGGCAGGTGAATCAGTCCCATTGTGTGCACTCTATTGACAGTGCTATGGCAGGTGAATCAGTCCCATGGTGTACACTATTGTCAGTACTATGGGAGGTGAATCAGTCCCATGGTGTACACTCTATTGACAGTGCTATGGTAGGTGAATCAGTCCCATGGTGTACACTCTATTGACAGTGCTATGGCAGGTGAATCAGTCCCATGGTGTGCACTCTATTGGCAGTGCTATGGCAGGTGAATCAGTCCCATGGTGTACACTCTATTGACAGTGCTGTGGCAGGTGAATCAGTCCCATGGTGTGCACTCTATTGACAATACTGTGGCAGGTGAATCAGTCCCATGGTGTGCACTCTATTGACAGTACTGTGGCAGGTCAAACATTCCCATGGTGTGCACACTATTGACAGTGCTGTGGTAGGTGAATCAGTCCCATGGTGTGCACTCTATTGACAGTGCTGTGGCAGGTGAATCAGTCCCATTGTGGGCACTCTACAGTGCTATGGCAGGTGAATCAGTCCCAATGGTGTACACTTTTGACAGTGCTATGGCAGGTGAATCAGTCCCATGGTGTACACTCTATTGACAGTGCTGTGGTAGGTGAATCAGTCCCATGGTGTGCACTCTATTGACAGTGCTGTGGCAGGTGAATCAGTCCTATGGTGTACACGATTGACAGTGCTATGGCAGGTGAATCAGTCCCATTGTGTGCACACTATTGACAGTGCTGTGGCAGGTGAATCAGTCCCATGGTGTGCACTCAATTGACAGTGCTGTGGCAGGTGAATCAGTCCCATGGTGTGCACTCTATTGACAGTGCTGTGGCAGGTGAATCAGTCCCATGGTGTGCACTCTATTGACAGTTCTGTGGCAGGTGAATCAGACCCATGGTGTACACTATTGACAGTACTATGGCAGGTGAATCAGTCCCATGGTGTGCACTCTATTGATAGTGCTATGGCAGGTGAATCAGTCCCATGGTGTGCACTCTATTGGCAATACTGTGGCAGGTGAATCAGTCCCATGGTGTGCACTCTATTGAGAGTACTGTGGCAGGTGAAACATTCACATGGTGTACACTCTATTGACAGTGCTATGGCAGGTGAATCAGTCCCATGGTGTGCACTCTATTGACAGTGCTGTGGCAGGTGAATCAGTCCCATGGAGTACAGTTTATTAACAGTGCTATGGTAGGTTAATCAGTCCCATGGTGAGCACTCTATTGACAGTGCTGTGGCAGGTGAATCAGTCCCATGGTGTGCACTCTATTGACAGTGCTGTGGCAGGTGAATCAGTCCCATTGTGGGCACTCTACAGTGCTATGGCAGGTGAATCAGTCCCAATGGTGTACACTTTTGACAGTGCTATGGCAGGTGAATCAGTCCCATGGTGTACACTCTATTGACAGTGCTGTGGTAGGTGAATCAGTCCCATGGTGTGCACTCTATTGACAGTGCTATGGCAGGTGAATCAGTCCCATGGTGTGCACTCTATTGACAATACTGTGGCAGATGAATCAGTCCCATTGTGTGCACTCTACTGACAGTGCTATGGCAGGTGAATCAGTCCCATGGTGTGCACTCTATTGACAGTGCTGTGGCAGGTGAATCAGTCCCATGGAGTACAGTTTATTAACAGTGCTATGGTAGGTTAATCAGTCCCATGGTGAGCACTCTATTGACAGTGCTGTGGCAGGTGAATCAGTCCCATGGTGTGCACTCTATTGACAGTGCTTTGGCAGGTGAATCAGTCCCATGGTGTGCACTCTACTGACAGTGCTGTGGCAGGTGAATCAGTCCCATGGTGTACACTATTGACAGTGCTATGGGAGGTGAATCAGTCCCATTGTGTGCACTCTATTGACAGTGCTGTGGCAGGTGAATCAGTCCCATTGTGGGCACTCTACAGTGCTATGGCAGGTGAATCAGTCCCAATGGTGTACACTTTTGACAGTGCTATGGCAGGTGAATCAGTCCCATGGTGTACACTCTATTGACAGTGCTGTGGTAGGTGAATCAGTCCCATGGTGTGCACTCTATTGACAGTGCTGTGGCAGGTGAATCAGTCCTATGGTGTACACGATTGACAGTGCTATGGCAGGTGAATCAGTCCCATTGTGTGCACACTATTGACAGTGCTGTGGCAGGTGAATCAGTCCCATGGTGTGCACTCAATTGACAGTGCTGTGGCAGGTGAATCAGTCCCATGGTGTGCACTCTATTGACAGTGCTGTGGCAGGTGAATCAGTCCCATGGTGTGCACTCTATTGACAGTTCTGTGGCAGGTGAATCAGACCCATGGTGTACACTATTGACAGTACTATGGCAGGTGAATCAGTCCCATGGTGTGCACTCTATTGATAGTGCTATGGCAGGTGAATCAGTCCCATGGTGTGCACTCTATTGGCAATACTGTGGCAGGTGAATCAGTCCCATGGTGTGCACTCTATTGAGAGTACTGTGGCAGGTGAAACATTCACATGGTGTACACTCTATTGACAGTGCTATGGCAGGTGAATCAGTCCCATGGTGTGCACTCTATTGACAGTGCTGTGGCAGGTGAATCAGTCCCATGGAGTACAGTTTATTAACAGTGCTATGGTAGGTTAATCAGTCCCATGGTGAGCACTCTATTGACAGTGCTGTGGCAGGTGAATCAGTCCCATGGTGTGCACTCTATTGACAGTGCTGTGGCAGGTGAATCAGTCCCATTGTGGGCACTCTACAGTGCTATGGCAGGTGAATCAGTCCCAATGGTGTACACTTTTGACAGTGCTATGGCAGGTGAATCAGTCCCATGGTGTACACTCTATTGACAGTGCTGTGGTAGGTGAATCAGTCCCATGGTGTGCACTCTATTGACAGTGCTATGGCAGGTGAATCAGTCCCATGGTGTGCACTCTATTGACAATACTGTGGCAGATGAATCAGTCCCATTGTGTGCACTCTACTGACAGTGCTATGGCAGGTGAATCAGTCCCATGGTGTGCACTCTATTGACAGTGCTGTGGCAGGTGAATCAGTCCCATGGAGTACAGTTTATTAACAGTGCTATGGTAGGTTAATCAGTCCCATGGTGAGCACTCTATTGACAGTGCTGTGGCAGGTGAATCAGTCCCATGGTGTGCACTCTATTGACAGTGCTTTGGCAGGTGAATCAGTCCCATGGTGTGCACTCTACTGACAGTGCTGTGGCAGGTGAATCAGTCCCATGGTGTACACTATTGACAGTGCTATGGGAGGTGAATCAGTCCCATTGTGTGCACTCTATTGACAGTGCTGTGGCAGGTGAATCAGTCCCATGGTGTACACTATTGACAGTGCTATGGCAGGTGAATCAGTCCCATGGTGTACACTCTATTGACAGTGCTGTGGCAGGTGAATCAGTCCCATGGTGTACACTATTGACAGTGCTATGGCAGGTGAATCAGTCCCATTGTGTGCACTCTATTGACAGTGCTATGGCAGGTGAATCAGTCCCATGGTGTACACTATTGTCAGTACTATGGGAGGTGAATCAGTCCCATGGTGTACACTCTATTGACAGTGCTATGGTAGGTGAATCAGTCCCATGGTGTACACTCTATTGACAGTGCTATGGCAGGTGAATCAGTCCCATGGTGTGCACTCTATTGGCAGTGCTATGGCAGGTGAATCAGTCCCATGGTGTACACTCTATTGACAGTGCTGTGGCAGGTGAATCAGTCCCATGGTCTGCACTCTATTGACAGTGCTATGGCAGGTGAATCAGTCGAATGGTGTGCACTCTATTCACAGTGCTATAGCAGGTGAATCAATCCCATGGTGTGCACTCTATTGACAGTGCTGTGGCAGGTGAATCAGTCCCATGGTGGGCACTCTATTGACAGTGCTGTGGCAGGTGAATCAGTCCCATGGTGTACACTCTATTGACAGTGCTGTGGCAGGTGAATCAGTCCCATAGTGTACACAATATTGACAGTGCTATGACAGGTGAATCAGACCCATGGTGTACACTGTTGGCAGTACTATGGCAGGTGATTCAGTCCCATGGTGTACACTCTATTGACAGTGCTATGGCAGGTGAGTCAGTCCCATGGTATGCACTCTATTGACAGTGCTGTGGCAGGTGAATCAGTCCCATGGTGTACAGTTTATTGACAGTGGTATGGTAGGTGAATCAGTCCCATGGTGTGCACTCTATTGACAGTGCTATGGCAGGTGAATCAGTCCCATGGTGTATACTCTATTGACAGTGCTGTGGCAGGTGGGTCAGTCCCATGGTATACACTCTATTGACAGTGCTGTGGCAGGTGAATCAGTCCCATGGTGTGCACTCTATTGACAATACTGTGGCAGGTGAATCAGTCCCATGGTGTGCACTCTATTGACAGTACTGTGGCAGGTCAAACATTCCCATGGTGTGCACACTATTGACAGTGCTGTGGTAGGTGAATCAGTCCCATGGTGTGCACTCTATTGACAGTGCTGTGGCAGGTGAATCAGTCCCATTGTGGGCACTCTACAGTGCTATGGCAGGTGAATCAGTCCCAATGGTGTACACTTTTGACAGTGCTATGGCAGGTGAATCAGTCCCATGGTGTACACTCTATTGACAGTGCTGTGGTAGGTGAATCAGTCCCATGGTGTGCACTCTATTGACAGTGCTGTGGCAGGTGAATCAGTCCTATGGTGTACACGATTGACAGTGCTATGGCAGGTGAATCAGTCCCATTGTGTGCACACTATTGACAGTGCTGTGGCAGGTGAATCAGTCCCATGGTGTGCACTCAATTGACAGTGCTGTGGCAGGTGAATCAGTCCCATGGTGTGCACTCTATTGACAGTGCTGTGGCAGGTGAATCAGTCCCATGGTGTGCACTCTATTGACAGTTCTGTGGCAGGTGAATCAGACCCATGGTGTACACTATTGACAGTACTATGGCAGGTGAATCAGTCCCATGGTGTGCACTCTATTGATAGTGCTATGGCAGGTGAATCAGTCCCATGGTGTGCACTCTATTGGCAATACTGTGGCAGGTGAATCAGTCCCATGGTGTGCACTCTATTGAGAGTACTGTGGCAGGTGAAACATTCACATGGTGTACACTCTATTGACAGTGCTATGGCAGGTGAATCAGTCCCATGGTGTGCACTCTATTGACAGTGCTGTGGCAGGTGAATCAGTCCCATGGAGTACAGTTTATTAACAGTGCTATGGTAGGTTAATCAGTCCCATGGTGAGCACTCTATTGACAGTGCTGTGGCAGGTGAATCAGTCCCATGGTGTGCACTCTATTGACAGTGCTGTGGCAGGTGAATCAGTCCCATTGTGGGCACTCTACAGTGCTATGGCAGGTGAATCAGTCCCAATGGTGTACACTTTTGACAGTGCTATGGCAGGTGAATCAGTCCCATGGTGTACACTCTATTGACAGTGCTGTGGTAGGTGAATCAGTCCCATGGTGTGCACTCTATTGACAGTGCTATGGCAGGTGAATCAGTCCCATGGTGTGCACTCTATTGACAATACTGTGGCAGATGAATCAGTCCCATTGTGTGCACTCTACTGACAGTGCTATGGCAGGTGAATCAGTCCCATGGTGTGCACTCTATTGACAGTGCTGTGGCAGGTGAATCAGTCCCATGGAGTACAGTTTATTAACAGTGCTATGGTAGGTTAATCAGTCCCATGGTGAGCACTCTATTGACAGTGCTGTGGCAGGTGAATCAGTCCCATGGTGTGCACTCTATTGACAGTGCTTTGGCAGGTGAATCAGTCCCATGGTGTGCACTCTACTGACAGTGCTGTGGCAGGTGAATCAGTCCCATGGTGTACACTATTGACAGTGCTATGGGAGGTGAATCAGTCCCATTGTGTGCACTCTATTGACAGTGCTGTGGCAGGTGAATCAGTCCCATGGTGTACACTATTGACAGTGCTATGGCAGGTGAATCAGTCCCATGGTGTACACTCTATTGACAGTGCTGTGGCAGGTGAATCAGTCCCATGGTGTACACTATTGACAGTGCTATGGCAGGTGAATCAGTCCCATTGTGTGCACTCTATTGACAGTGCTATGGCAGGTGAATCAGTCCCATGGTGTACACTATTGTCAGTACTATGGGAGGTGAATCAGTCCCATGGTGTACACTCTATTGACAGTGCTATGGTAGGTGAATCAGTCCCATGGTGTGCACTCTATTGACAGTGCTGTGGCAGGTGAATCAGTCCTATGGTGTACACGATTGACAGTGCTATGGCAGGTGAATCAGTCCCATTGTGTGCACACTATTGACAGTGCTGTGGCAGGTGAATCAGTCCCATGGTGTGCACTCAATTGACAGTGCTGTGGCAGGTGAATCAGTCCCATGGTGTGCACTCTATTGACAGTGCTGTGGCAGGTGAATCAGTCCCATGGTGTGCACTCTATTGACAGTTCTGTGGCAGGTGAATCAGACCCATGGTGTACACTATTGACAGTACTATGGCAGGTGAATCAGTCCCATGGTGTGCACTCTATTGATAGTGCTATGGCAGGTGAATCAGTCCCATGGTGTGCACTCTATTGGCAATACTGTGGCAGGTGAATCAGTCCCATGGTGTGCACTCTATTGAGAGTACTGTGGCAGGTGAAACATTCACATGGTGTACACTCTATTGACAGTGCTATGGCAGGTGAATCAGTCCCATGGTGTGCACTCTATTGACAGTGCTGTGGCAGGTGAATCAGTCCCATGGAGTACAGTTTATTAACAGTGCTATGGTAGGTTAATCAGTCCCATGGTGAGCACTCTATTGACAGTGCTGTGGCAGGTGAATCAGTCCCATGGTGTGCACTCTATTGACAGTGCTGTGGCAGGTGAATCAGTCCCATTGTGGGCACTCTACAGTGCTATGGCAGGTGAATCAGTCCCAATGGTGTACACTTTTGACAGTGCTATGGCAGGTGAATCAGTCCCATGGTGTACACTCTATTGACAGTGCTGTGGTAGGTGAATCAGTCCCATGGTGTGCACTCTATTGACAGTGCTATGGCAGGTGAATCAGTCCCATGGTGTGCACTCTATTGACAATACTGTGGCAGATGAATCAGTCCCATTGTGTGCACTCTACTGACAGTGCTATGGCAGGTGAATCAGTCCCATGGTGTGCACTCTATTGACAGTGCTGTGGCAGGTGAATCAGTCCCATGGAGTACAGTTTATTAACAGTGCTATGGTAGGTTAATCAGTCCCATGGTGAGCACTCTATTGACAGTGCTGTGGCAGGTGAATCAGTCCCATGGTGTGCACTCTATTGACAGTGCTTTGGCAGGTGAATCAGTCCCATGGTGTGCACTCTACTGACAGTGCTGTGGCAGGTGAATCAGTCCCATGGTGTGCACTCTATTGACAGTGCTATGGCAGGTGAATCAGTCCCATGGTGTGCACTCTATTGACAATACTGTGGCAGATGAATCAGTCCCATTGTGTGCACTCTACTGACAGTGCTATGGCAGGTGAATCAGTCCCATGGTGTGCACTCTATTGACAGTGCTGTGGCAGGTGAATCAGTCCCATGGAGTACAGTTTATTAACAGTGCTATGGTAGGTTAATCAGTCCCATGGTGAGCACTCTATTGACAGTGCTGTGGCAGGTGAATCAGTCCCATGGTGTGCACTCTATTGACAGTGCTTTGGCAGGTGAATCAGTCCCATGGTGTGCACTCTACTGACAGTGCTGTGGCAGGTGAATCAGTCCCATGGTGTACACTATTGACAGTGCTATGGGAGGTGAATCAGTCCCATTGTGTGCACTCTATTGACAGTGCTGTGGCAGGTGAATCAGTCCCATGGTGTACACTATTGACAGTGCTATGGCAGGTGAATCAGTCCCATGGTGTACACTCTATTGACAGTGCTGTGGCAGGTGAATCAGTCCCATGGTGTACACTATTGACAGTGCTATGGCAGGTGAATCAGTCCCATTGTGTGCACTCTATTGACAGTGCTATGGCAGGTGAATCAGTCCCATGGTGTACACTATTGTCAGTACTATGGGAGGTGAATCAGTCCCATGGTGTACACTCTATTGACAGTGCTATGGTAGGTGAATCAGTCCCATGGTGTACACTCTATTGACAGTGCTATGGCAGGTGAATCAGTCCCATGGTGTGCACTCTATTGGCAGTGCTATGGCAGGTGAATCAGTCCCATGGTGTACACTCTATTGACAGTGCTGTGGCAGGTGAATCAGTCCCATGGTCTGCACTCTATTGACAGTGCTATGGCAGGTGAATCAGTCGAATGGTGTGCACTCTATTCACAGTGCTATAGCAGGTGAATCAATCCCATGGTGTGCACTCTATTGACAGTGCTGTGGCAGGTGAATCAGTCCCATGGTGGGCACTCTATTGACAGTGCTGTGGCAGGTGAATCAGTCCCATGGTGTACACTCTATTGACAGTGCTGTGGCAGGTGAATCAGTCCCATAGTGTACACAATATTGACAGTGCTATGACAGGTGAATCAGACCCATGGTGTACACTGTTGGCAGTACTATGGCAGGTGATTCAGTCCCATGGTGTACACTCTATTGACAGTGCTATGGCAGGTGAGTCAGTCCCATGGTATGCACTCTATTGACAGTGCTGTGGCAGGTGAATCAGTCCCATGGTGTACAGTTTATTGACAGTGGTATGGTAGGTGAATCAGTCCCATGGTGTGCACTCTATTGACAGTGCTATGGCAGGTGAATCAGTCCCATGGTGTATACTCTATTGACAGTGCTGTGGCAGGTGGGTCAGTCCCATGGTATACACTCTATTGACAGTGCTGTGGCAGGTGAATCAGTCCCATGGTGTGCACTCTATTGACAATACTGTGGCAGGTGAATCAGTCCCATGGTGTGCACTCTATTGACAGTACTGTGGCAGGTCAAACATTCCCATGGTGTGCACACTATTGACAGTGCTGTGGTAGGTGAATCAGTCCCATGGTGTGCACTCTATTGACAGTGCTGTGGCAGGTGAATCAGTCCCATTGTGGGCACTCTACAGTGCTATGGCAGGTGAATCAGTCCCAATGGTGTACACTTTTGACAGTGCTATGGCAGGTGAATCAGTCCCATGGTGTACACTCTATTGACAGTGCTGTGGTAGGTGAATCAGTCCCATGGTGTGCACTCTATTGACAGTGCTGTGGCAGGTGAATCAGTCCTATGGTGTACACGATTGACAGTGCTATGGCAGGTGAATCAGTCCCATTGTGTGCACACTATTGACAGTGCTGTGGCAGGTGAATCAGTCCCATGGTGTGCACTCAATTGACAGTGCTGTGGCAGGTGAATCAGTCCCATGGTGTGCACTCTATTGACAGTGCTGTGGCAGGTGAATCAGTCCCATGGTGTGCACTCTATTGACAGTTCTGTGGCAGGTGAATCAGACCCATGGTGTACACTATTGACAGTACTATGGCAGGTGAATCAGTCCCATGGTGTGCACTCTATTGATAGTGCTATGGCAGGTGAATCAGTCCCATGGTGTGCACTCTATTGGCAATACTGTGGCAGGTGAATCAGTCCCATGGTGTGCACTCTATTGAGAGTACTGTGGCAGGTGAAACATTCACATGGTGTACACTCTATTGACAGTGCTATGGCAGGTGAATCAGTCCCATGGTGTGCACTCTATTGACAGTGCTGTGGCAGGTGAATCAGTCCCATGGAGTACAGTTTATTAACAGTGCTATGGTAGGTTAATCAGTCCCATGGTGAGCACTCTATTGACAGTGCTGTGGCAGGTGAATCAGTCCCATGGTGTGCACTCTATTGACAGTGCTGTGGCAGGTGAATCAGTCCCATTGTGGGCACTCTACAGTGCTATGGCAGGTGAATCAGTCCCAATGGTGTACACTTTTGACAGTGCTATGGCAGGTGAATCAGTCCCATGGTGTACACTCTATTGACAGTGCTGTGGTAGGTGAATCAGTCCCATGGTGTGCACTCTATTGACAGTGCTATGGCAGGTGAATCAGTCCCATGGTGTGCACTCTATTGACAATACTGTGGCAGATGAATCAGTCCCATTGTGTGCACTCTACTGACAGTGCTATGGCAGGTGAATCAGTCCCATGGTGTGCACTCTATTGACAGTGCTGTGGCAGGTGAATCAGTCCCATGGAGTACAGTTTATTAACAGTGCTATGGTAGGTTAATCAGTCCCATGGTGAGCACTCTATTGACAGTGCTGTGGCAGGTGAATCAGTCCCATGGTGTGCACTCTATTGACAGTGCTTTGGCAGGTGAATCAGTCCCATGGTGTGCACTCTACTGACAGTGCTGTGGCAGGTGAATCAGTCCCATGGTGTACACTATTGACAGTGCTATGGGAGGTGAATCAGTCCCATTGTGTGCACTCTATTGACAGTGCTGTGGCAGGTGAATCAGTCCCATGGTGTACACTATTGACAGTGCTATGGCAGGTGAATCAGTCCCATGGTGTACACTCTATTGACAGTGCTGTGGCAGGTGAATCAGTCCCATGGTGTACACTATTGACAGTGCTATGGCAGGTGAATCAGTCCCATTGTGTGCACTCTATTGACAGTGCTATGGCAGGTGAATCAGTCCCATGGTGTACACTATTGTCAGTACTATGGGAGGTGAATCAGTCCCATGGTGTACACTCTATTGACAGTGCTATGGTAGGTGAATCAGTCCCATGGTGTGCACTCTATTGACAGTGCTGTGGCAGGTGAATCAGTCCTATGGTGTACACGATTGACAGTGCTATGGCAGGTGAATCAGTCCCATTGTGTGCACACTATTGACAGTGCTGTGGCAGGTGAATCAGTCCCATGGTGTGCACTCAATTGACAGTGCTGTGGCAGGTGAATCAGTCCCATGGTGTGCACTCTATTGACAGTGCTGTGGCAGGTGAATCAGTCCCATGGTGTGCACTCTATTGACAGTTCTGTGGCAGGTGAATCAGACCCATGGTGTACACTATTGACAGTACTATGGCAGGTGAATCAGTCCCATGGTGTGCACTCTATTGATAGTGCTATGGCAGGTGAATCAGTCCCATGGTGTGCACTCTATTGGCAATACTGTGGCAGGTGAATCAGTCCCATGGTGTGCACTCTATTGAGAGTACTGTGGCAGGTGAAACATTCACATGGTGTACACTCTATTGACAGTGCTATGGCAGGTGAATCAGTCCCATGGTGTGCACTCTATTGACAGTGCTGTGGCAGGTGAATCAGTCCCATGGAGTACAGTTTATTAACAGTGCTATGGTAGGTTAATCAGTCCCATGGTGAGCACTCTATTGACAGTGCTGTGGCAGGTGAATCAGTCCCATGGTGTGCACTCTATTGACAGTGCTGTGGCAGGTGAATCAGTCCCATTGTGGGCACTCTACAGTGCTATGGCAGGTGAATCAGTCCCAATGGTGTACACTTTTGACAGTGCTATGGCAGGTGAATCAGTCCCATGGTGTACACTCTATTGACAGTGCTGTGGTAGGTGAATCAGTCCCATGGTGTGCACTCTATTGACAGTGCTATGGCAGGTGAATCAGTCCCATGGTGTGCACTCTATTGACAATACTGTGGCAGATGAATCAGTCCCATTGTGTGCACTCTACTGACAGTGCTATGGCAGGTGAATCAGTCCCATGGTGTGCACTCTATTGACAGTGCTGTGGCAGGTGAATCAGTCCCATGGAGTACAGTTTATTAACAGTGCTATGGTAGGTTAATCAGTCCCATGGTGAGCACTCTATTGACAGTGCTGTGGCAGGTGAATCAGTCCCATGGTGTGCACTCTATTGACAGTGCTTTGGCAGGTGAATCAGTCCCATGGTGTGCACTCTACTGACAGTGCTGTGGCAGGTGAATCAGTCCCATGGTGTACACTATTGACAGTGCTATGGGAGGTGAATCAGTCCCATTGTGTGCACTCTATTGACAGTGCTGTGGCAGGTGAATCAGTCCCATGGTGTACACTATTGACAGTGCTATGGCAGGTGAATCAGTCCCATGGTGTACACTCTATTGACAGTGCTGTGGCAGGTGAATCAGTCCCATGGTGTACACTATTGACAGTGCTATGGCAGGTGAATCAGTCCCATTGTGTGCACTCTATTGACAGTGCTATGGCAGGTGAATCAGTCCCATGGTGTACACTATTGTCAGTACTATGGGAGGTGAATCAGTCCCATGGTGTACACTCTATTGACAGTGCTATGGTAGGTGAATCAGTCCCATGGTGTACACTCTATTGACAGTGCTATGGCAGGTGAATCAGTCCCATGGTGTGCACTCTATTGGCAGTGCTATGGCAGGTGAATCAGTCCCATGGTGTACACTCTATTGACAGTGCTGTGGCAGGTGAATCAGTCCCATGGTCTGCACTCTATTGACAGTGCTATGGCAGGTGAATCAGTCGAATGGTGTGCACTCTATTCACAGTGCTATAGCAGGTGAATCAATCCCATGGTGTGCACTCTATTGACAGTGCTGTGGCAGGTGAATCAGTCCCATGGTGGGCACTCTATTGACAGTGCTGTGGCAGGTGAATCAGTCCCATGGTGTACACTCTATTGACAGTGCTGTGGCAGGTGAATCAGTCCCATAGTGTACACAATATTGACAGTGCTATGACAGGTGAATCAGACCCATGGTGTACACTGTTGGCAGTACTATGGCAGGTGATTCAGTCCCATGGTGTACACTCTATTGACAGTGCTATGGCAGGTGAGTCAGTCCCATGGTATGCACTCTATTGACAGTGCTGTGGCAGGTGAATCAGTCCCATGGTGTACAGTTTATTGACAGTGGTATGGTAGGTGAATCAGTCCCATGGTGTGCACTCTATTGACAGTGCTATGGCAGGTGAATCAGTCCCATGGTGTATACTCTATTGACAGTGCTGTGGCAGGTGGGTCAGTCCCATGGTATACACTCTATTGACAGTGCTGTGGCAGGTGAATCAGTCCCATGGTGTGCACTCTATTGACAATACTGTGGCAGGTGAATCAGTCCCATGGTGTGCACTCTATTGACAGTACTGTGGCAGGTCAAACATTCCCATGGTGTGCACACTATTGACAGTGCTGTGGTAGGTGAATCAGTCCCATGGTGTGCACTCTATTGACAGTGCTGTGGCAGGTGAATCAGTCCCATTGTGGGCACTCTACAGTGCTATGGCAGGTGAATCAGTCCCAATGGTGTACACTTTTGACAGTGCTATGGCAGGTGAATCAGTCCCATGGTGTACACTCTATTGACAGTGCTGTGGTAGGTGAATCAGTCCCATGGTGTGCACTCTATTGACAGTGCTGTGGCAGGTGAATCAGTCCTATGGTGTACACGATTGACAGTGCTATGGCAGGTGAATCAGTCCCATTGTGTGCACACTATTGACAGTGCTGTGGCAGGTGAATCAGTCCCATGGTGTGCACTCAATTGACAGTGCTGTGGCAGGTGAATCAGTCCCATGGTGTGCACTCTATTGACAGTGCTGTGGCAGGTGAATCAGTCCCATGGTGTGCACTCTATTGACAGTTCTGTGGCAGGTGAATCAGACCCATGGTGTACACTATTGACAGTACTATGGCAGGTGAATCAGTCCCATGGTGTGCACTCTATTGATAGTGCTATGGCAGGTGAATCAGTCCCATGGTGTGCACTCTATTGGCAATACTGTGGCAGGTGAATCAGTCCCATGGTGTGCACTCTATTGAGAGTACTGTGGCAGGTGAAACATTCACATGGTGTACACTCTATTGACAGTGCTATGGCAGGTGAATCAGTCCCATGGTGTGCACTCTATTGACAGTGCTGTGGCAGGTGAATCAGTCCCATGGAGTACAGTTTATTAACAGTGCTATGGTAGGTTAATCAGTCCCATGGTGAGCACTCTATTGACAGTGCTGTGGCAGGTGAATCAGTCCCATGGTGTGCACTCTATTGACAGTGCTGTGGCAGGTGAATCAGTCCCATTGTGGGCACTCTACAGTGCTATGGCAGGTGAATCAGTCCCAATGGTGTACACTTTTGACAGTGCTATGGCAGGTGAATCAGTCCCATGGTGTACACTCTATTGACAGTGCTGTGGTAGGTGAATCAGTCCCATGGTGTGCACTCTATTGACAGTGCTATGGCAGGTGAATCAGTCCCATGGTGTGCACTCTATTGACAATACTGTGGCAGATGAATCAGTCCCATTGTGTGCACTCTACTGACAGTGCTATGGCAGGTGAATCAGTCCCATGGTGTGCACTCTATTGACAGTGCTGTGGCAGGTGAATCAGTCCCATGGAGTACAGTTTATTAACAGTGCTATGGTAGGTTAATCAGTCCCATGGTGAGCACTCTATTGACAGTGCTGTGGCAGGTGAATCAGTCCCATGGTGTGCACTCTATTGACAGTGCTTTGGCAGGTGAATCAGTCCCATGGTGTGCACTCTACTGACAGTGCTGTGGCAGGTGAATCAGTCCCATGGTGTACACTATTGACAGTGCTATGGGAGGTGAATCAGTCCCATTGTGTGCACTCTATTGACAGTGCTGTGGCAGGTGAATCAGTCCCATTGTGGGCACTCTACAGTGCTATGGCAGGTGAATCAGTCCCAATGGTGTACACTTTTGACAGTGCTATGGCAGGTGAATCAGTCCCATGGTGTACACTCTATTGACAGTGCTGTGGTAGGTGAATCAGTCCCATGGTGTGCACTCTATTGACAGTGCTGTGGCAGGTGAATCAGTCCTATGGTGTACACGATTGACAGTGCTATGGCAGGTGAATCAGTCCCATTGTGTGCACACTATTGACAGTGCTGTGGCAGGTGAATCAGTCCCATGGTGTGCACTCAATTGACAGTGCTGTGGCAGGTGAATCAGTCCCATGGTGTGCACTCTATTGACAGTGCTGTGGCAGGTGAATCAGTCCCATGGTGTGCACTCTATTGACAGTTCTGTGGCAGGTGAATCAGACCCATGGTGTACACTATTGACAGTACTATGGCAGGTGAATCAGTCCCATGGTGTGCACTCTATTGATAGTGCTATGGCAGGTGAATCAGTCCCATGGTGTGCACTCTATTGGCAATACTGTGGCAGGTGAATCAGTCCCATGGTGTGCACTCTATTGAGAGTACTGTGGCAGGTGAAACATTCACATGGTGTACACTCTATTGACAGTACTATGGCAGGTGAATCAGTCCCATGGTGTGCACTCTATTGACAGTGCTGTGGCAGGTGAATCAGTCCCATGGAGTACAGTTTATTAACAGTGCTATGGTAGGTTAATCAGTCCCATGGTGAGCACTCTATTGACAGTGCTGTGGCAGGTGAATCAGTCCCATGGTGTGCACTCTATTGACAGTGCTGTGGCAGGTGAATCAGTCCCATTGTGGGCACTCTACAGTGCTATGGCAGGTGAATCAGTCCCAATGGTGTACACTTTTGACAGTGCTATGGCAGGTGAATCAGTCCCATGGTGTACACTCTATTGACAGTGCTGTGGTAGGTGAATCAGTCCCATGGTGTGCACTCTATTGACAGTGCTATGGCAGGTGAATCAGTCCCATGGTGTGCACTCTATTGACAATACTGTGGCAGATGAATCAGTCCCATTGTGTGCACTCTACTGACAGTGCTATGGCAGGTGAATCAGTCCCATGGTGTGCACTCTATTGACAGTGCTGTGGCAGGTGAATCAGTCCCATGGAGTACAGTTTATTAACAGTGCTATGGTAGGTTAATCAGTCCCATGGTGAGCACTCTATTGACAGTGCTGTGGCAGGTGAATCAGTCCCATGGTGTGCACTCTATTGACAGTGCATTGGCAGGTGAATCAGTCCCATGGTGTGCACTCTACTGACAGTGCTGTGGCAGGTGAATCAGTCCCATGGTGTACACTATTGACAGTGCTATGGGAGGTGAATCAGTCCCATTGTGTGCACTCTATTGACAGTGCTGTGGCAGGTGAATCAGTCCCATGGTGTACACTATTGACAGTGCTATGGCAGGTGAATCAGTCCCATGGTGTACACTCTATTGACAGTGCTGTGGCAGGTGAATCAGTCCCATGGTGTACACTATTGACAGTGCTATGGCAGGTGAATCAGTCCCATTGTGTGCACTCTATTGACAGTGCTATGGCAGGTGAATCAGTCCCATGGTGTACACTATTGTCAGTACTATGGGAGGTGAATCAGTCCCATGGTGTACACTCTATTGACAGTGCTATGGTAGGTGAATCAGTCCCATGGTGTACACTCTATTGACAGTGCTATGGCAGGTGAATCAGTCCCATGGTGTGCACTCTATTGGCAGTGCTATGGCAGGTGAATCAGTCCCATGGTGTACACTCTATTGACAGTGCTGTGGCAGGTGAATCAGTCCCATGGTGTGCACTCTATTGACAATACTGTGGCAGGTGAATCAGTCCCATGGTGTGCACTCTATTGACAGTACTGTGGCAGGTCAAACATTCCCATGGTGTGCACACTATTGACAGTGCTGTGGTAGGTGAATCAGTCCCATGGTGTGCACTCTATTGACAGTGCTGTGGCAGGTGAATCAGTCCCATTGTGGGCACTCTACAGTGCTATGGCAGGTGAATCAGTCCCAATGGTGTACACTTTTGACAGTGCTATGGCAGGTGAATCAGTCCCATGGTGTACACTCTATTGACAGTGCTGTGGTAGGTGAATCAGTCCCATGGTGTGCACTCTATTGACAGTGCTGTGGCAGGTGAATCAGTCCTATGGTGTACACGATTGACAGTGCTATGGCAGGTGAATCAGTCCCATTGTGTGCACACTATTGACAGTGCTGTGGCAGGTGAATCAGTCCCATGGTGTGCACTCAATTGACAGTGCTGTGGCAGGTGAATCAGTCCCATGGTGTGCACTCTATTGACAGTGCTGTGGCAGGTGAATCAGTCCCATGGTGTGCACTCTATTGACAGTTCTGTGGCAGGTGAATCAGACCCATGGTGTACACTATTGACAGTACTATGGCAGGTGAATCAGTCCCATGGTGTGCACTCTATTGATAGTGCTATGGCAGGTGAATCAGTCCCATGGTGTGCACTCTATTGGCAATACTGTGGCAGGTGAATCAGTCCCATGGTGTGCACTCTATTGAGAGTACTGTGGCAGGTGAAACATTCACATGGTGTACACTCTATTGACAGTGCTATGGCAGGTGAATCAGTCCCATGGTGTGCACTCTATTGACAGTGCTGTGGCAGGTGAATCAGTCCCATGGAGTACAGTTTATTAACAGTGCTATGGTAGGTTAATCAGTCCCATGGTGAGCACTCTATTGACAGTGCTGTGGCAGGTGAATCAGTCCCATGGTGTGCACTCTATTGACAGTGCTGTGGCAGGTGAATCAGTCCCATTGTGGGCACTCTACAGTGCTATGGCAGGTGAATCAGTCCCAATGGTGTACACTTTTGACAGTGCTTGGCAGGTGAATCAGTCCCATGGTGTACACTCTATTGACAGTGCTGTGGTAGGTGAATCAGTCCCATGGTGTGCACTCTATTGACAGTGCTATGGCAGGTGAATCAGTCCCATGGTGTGCACTCTATTGACAATACTGTGGCAGATGAATCAGTCCCATTGTGTGCACTCTACTGACAGTGCTATGGCAGGTGAATCAGTCCCATGGTGTGCACTCTATTGACAGTGCTGTGGCAGGTGAATCAGTCCCATGGAGTACAGTTTATTAACAGTGCTATGGTAGGTTAATCAGTCCCATGGTGAGCACTCTATTGACAGTGCTGTGGCAGGTGAATCAGTCCCATGGTGTGCACTCTATTGACAATACTGTGGCAGGTGAATCAGTCCCATGGTGTGCACTCTACTGACAGTGCTGTGGCAGGTGAATCAGTCCCATGGTGTACACTATTGACAGTGCTATGGGAGGTGAATCAGTCCCATTGTGTGCACTCTATTGACAGTGCTGTGGCAGGTGAATCAGTCCCATGGTGTACACTATTGACAGTGCTATGGCAGGTGAATCAGTCCCATGGTGTACACTCTATTGACAGTGCTGTGGCAGGTGAATCAGTCCCATGGTGTACACTATTGACAGTGCTATGGCAGGTGAATCAGTCCCATTGTGTGCACTCTATTGACAGTGCTATGGCAGGTGAATCAGTCCCATGGTGTACACTATTGTCAGTACTATGGGAGGTGAATCAGTCCCATGGTGTACACTCTATTGACAGTGCTATGGTAGGTGAATCAGTCCCATGGTGTACACTCTATTGACAGTGCTATGGCAGGTGAATCAGTCCCATGGTGTGCACTCTATTGGCAGTGCTATGGCAGGTGAATCAGTCCCATGGTGTACACTCTATTGACAGTGCTGTGGCAGGTGAATCAGTCCCATGGTCTGCACTCTATTGACAGTGCTATGGCAGGTGAATCAGTCGAATGGTGTGCACTCTATTCACAGTGCTATAGCAGGTGAATCAATCCCATGGTGTGCACTCTATTGACAGTGCTGTGGCAGGTGAATCAGTCCCATGGTGTGCACTCTATTGACAGTGCTGTGGCAGGTGAATCAGTCCCATGGAGTACAGTTTATTAACAGTGCTATGGCAGGTGAATCAGTCCCATGGTGTGCACTCTATTGACAGTGCTATGGCAGGTGAATCAGTCCCATGGTGTACACTCTATTGGCAGTGCTGTGGCAGGTGAATCAGTCCCATGGTGTGCACTCTATTGACAGTACTATGGCAGGTGAATCAGTCCCATGGTGTACACTCTATTGACAGTGCTGTGGCAGGTGAATCAGTCCCATGGTGTGCACTCAATTGACAGTGCTGTGGCAGGTGAATCAGTCCCATGGTGTGCACTCTATTGAGAGTACTGTGGCAGGTGAAACAGTCCAATGGTGTGCACTCTATTGACAGTGCTGTGGCAGATGAATCAGTCCCATGGTGTGCACTCTATTGACAGTGCTATGGCAGGTGAATCAGTCCCATGGTGTGCACTCTATTGACAGTGCTATGGCAGGTGAATCCGTCCCATGGTGCATACTCTATTGACAGTGCTGTGGCAGGTGAGTCAGTCCCATGGTGTACACTCTATTGACAGTGTTATGGCAGGTGAATCAGTCCCATGGTGTGCACTCTATTGACAATACTGTGGCAGGTGAATCAGTCCCAATGGTGTACACTTTTGACAGTGCTATGGCAGGTGAATCAGTCCCATGGTGTACACTCTATTGACAGTGCTGTGGCAGGTGAATCAGTCCCATGGTGTACACTCTATTGACAGTGCTATGGCAGGTGAATCAGTCCCATGGTGTGCACTCTATTGACAGTGCTATGGTAGGTGAATCAGTCCCATGGTGTACACTCTATTGGCAGTGCTGTGGCAGGTGAATCAGTCCCATGGTGTGCACTCTATTGACAGTACTATGGCAGGTGAATCAGTCCCATGGTGTACACTCTATTGACTGTGAAATGGCAGGTGAATCAGTCCTATGGTGTACACTATTGACAGTGCTATGGTAGGTGAATCAGTCCCATGGTGTGCACTCTATTGACAGTGCTGTGGCAGGTGAATCAGTCCTATGGTGTACACGATTGACAGTGCTATGGCAGGTGAATCAGTCCCATTGTGTGCACTCTACAGTGCTATGGCAGGTGAATCAGTCCCAATGGTGTACACTTTTGACAGTGCTATGGCAGGTGAATCAGTCCCATTGTGTGCACTCTATTGACAGTGCTATGGCAGGTGAATCAGTCCCATGGTGTACACTCTATTGACAGTGCTGTGGCAGGTGAATCAGTCCCATGGTGTGCACTCTATTGACAGTGCTGTGGCAGGTGAATCAGTCCCATGGAGTACAGTTTATTAACAGTGCTATGGCAGGTGAATCAGTCCCATGGTGTGCACTCTATTGACAGTGCTATGGCAGGTGAATCAGTCCCATGGTGTGCACTCTATTGACAGTGCTATGGCAGGTGAATCCGTCCCATGGTGCATACTATATTGACAGTGCTGTGGCAGGTGAGTCAGTCCCATGGTGTACACTCTATTGACAGTGCTGTGGCAGGTGAATCAGTCCCATGGTGTGCACTCTATTGACAGTGCTGTGGCAGGTGAATCAGTCCCATGGAGTACAGTTTATTAACAGTGCTATGGCAGGTGAATCAGTCCCATGGTGTGCACTCTATTGACAGTGCTATGGCAGGTGAATCAGTCCCATGGTGCATACTATATTGACACTGCTATGGCAGGTGAGTCAGTCCCATGGTCTACACTCTATTGACAGTGTTATGGCAGGTGAATCAGTCCCATTGTGTGCACTCTATTGACAGTGCTTTGGCAGGTGAATCCGTCCCATGGTGTACACTCTATTGACAGTGTTGTGGCAGGTGAGTTAGTCCCATGGTGTACACTCTATTGACAGTGCTGTGGCAGGTGAATCAGTCCCATGGTGTGCACTCTATTGACAGTGCTGTGGCAGGTGAATCAGTCCCATGGTGTGCACTCTATTGACAGTGCTGTGGCAGGTGAATCAGTCCCATGGTGTGCACTCCATTCACAGTGCTGTGGCAGGTGAATCAGTCCCATGGTGTGCACTCTATTGACAATACTGTGGCAGGTGAATCAGTCCCAATGGTGTACACTTTTGACAGTGCTATGGCAGGTGAATCAGTCCCATGGTGTACACTCTATTGACAGTGCTGTGGCAGGTGAATCAGTCCCATGGTGTACACTCTATTGACAGTGCTATGGCAGGTGAATCAGTCCCATGGTGTGCACTCTATTGACAGTGCTATGGTAGGTGAATCAGTCCCATGGTGTACACTCTATTGGCAGTGCTGTGGCAGGTGAATCAGTCCCATGGTGTGCACTCTATTGACAGTACTATGGCAGGTGAATCAGTCCCATGGTGTACACTCTATTGACAGTGCTGTGGCAGGTGAATCAGTCCCATTTTGTGCACTCTATTGACTGTGAAATGGCAGGTGAATCAGTCCTATGGTGTACACGATTGACAGTGCTATGGCAGGTGAATCAGTCCCAATGGTGTACACTTTTGACAGTGCTATGGCAGGTGAATCAGTCCCATTGTGTGCACTCTATTGACAGTGCTATGGCAGGTGAATCAGTCCCATGGTGTACACTCTATTGACAGTGCTGTGGCAGGTGAATCAGTCCCATGGTGTGCACTCTATTGACAGTGCTGTGGCAGGTGAATCAGTCCCATGGAGTACAGTTTATTAACAGTGCTTTGGCAGGTGAATCAGTCCCATAGTGTGCACTCTATTGACAGTACTTTGGCAGGTGAATCACTCATATGGTGTACACTCTATTGACTGTGATATGGCAGGTGAATCAGTCCTATGGTGTACACTATTGACAGTGCTATGGTAGGTGAATCAGTCCCATGGTGTGCACTCTATTGACAGTGCTATGGCAGGTGAATCAGTCCCAATGGTGTACACTTTTGACAGTGCTATGGCAGGTGAATCAGTCCCATTGTGTGCACTCTATTGACAGTGCTATGGCAGGTGAATCAGTCCCATGGTGTACACTCTATTGACAGTGCTGTGGCAGGTGAATCAGTCCCATGGTGTGCACTCTATTGACAGTGCTGTGGCAGGTGAATCAGTCCCATGGAGTACAGTTTATTAACAGTGCTATGGTAGGTCAATCAGTCCCATGGTGAGCACTCTATTGACAGTGCTGTGGCAGGTGAATCAGTCCCATGGTGTGCACTCTATTGACAGTGCTTTGGCAGGTGAATTAGTCCCATAGTGTGCACTCTATTGACAGTGCTTTGGCAGGTGAATCACTCATATGGTGTACACTCTATTGACTGTGATATGGCAGGTGAATCAGTCCTATGGTGTACACTATTGACAGTGCTATGGTGGGTGAATCAGTCCCATGGTGTGCACTCAATTGACAGTGCTATGGCAGGTGAATCAGTCCAATGGTGTGCACTCTATTGACAGTGCTGTGGCAGATGAATCAGTCCCAGAGTGTGCACCCTATTGACAATGCTGTGGCAGGTGAATCAGTCCCATGGTGTGCACTCAATTGACAGTGCTGTGGCAGGTGAATCAGTCCCATGGTGTACAGTTTATTGACAGTGCTGTGGCAGGTGAATCAGTCCCATGGTCTACACTCTATTGACAGTGATATGGCAGGTGAATCAGTCCCATGGTGAACACTCTATTGACAGTTCTGTGGCAGGTGAATCAGACCCATGGTGTACACTATTGACAGTACTATGGCAGGTGAATCAGTCCCATGGTGTGCACTCTATTGATAGTGCTATGGCAGGTGAATCAGTCCCATGGTGTGCACTCTATTGACAATACTGTGGCAGGTGAATCAGTCCCATGGTGTGCACTCTATTGAGAGTACTGTGGCAGGTGAAACATTCCCATGGTGTACACTCTATTGACAGTGCTATGGCAGGTGAAACAGTCCCATGGTGTACACTCTATTGACAGTGCTATGGCAGGTGAATCAGTCCCTTTGTGTGCACTCTATTAACAGTGCTATGGCA